>NC_143138.1:96361043-96671757 GCF_059928025.1 Delphinapterus leucas
CTGATGCCCACTCCCCAGAGGAAGCCACTCCTCCCAACTTCTAACATTTACCTCCACATTTCTATATAACATTTATCTGCTCTATGTCAATATTATAGTTCTTCTAGCATTTGTTAACTTAGTATTTTTTAAAATGAAAATTCGACTTTTACCTTACCCCACAAAACAAACACCTACCCCCCCCCACTTCTTGGATATTAAACCAATATTCAGTGGTGTGGCTTTGTAAATACTGTTCATAGTTAACCCTGTAGCATTCTGTGATTTCACTGCCTTCTCCATATAACTTTTTGCTTTCCCTGGAATTAATCATTGCCTCACTTTTTATTTATCCATCTAGCTTTCAATCTTCCTGTTAACAAGCCACTGCTCGATCTTGCAGCGTAACCATAACCTCTCAATATACTTTTATCATATCAAGTAGCCTATCAGTCTTCTTTTATTCTTGGAAAAATTCTGGATCCTTCCTTCTGTCCTCCTTAACCGTGGATTGGCTGCTCTCCAGGCTACTCCATACCCTTTGTTCTAACACTTCACCTTACCATTATCTTGGGAATTTCCTTCTTACTTCTTCCTGCTGAGACATGGAGAGGATGGGGATGGAGCAGCTCTGCTACAACCGTGAAGTGACAGCATGAGCACAAATGCCAAGGAGGGCAAAATAAAAAGAAAGAGTGCGCTTGGGTCTCCAATCACGTGGTTAACCTACCCTTTCAACTCTAGTCTATCTTCCCCAGATGCCTTGTTGTTTGAGAGGAATCATCTTTTTTTTTTTTTTTTTTTGAGCCACTGTAGTTTTCTGTTACTTGTATTAATAGCAAAATGCATTCCAATCTAAAACAGACACTGCGAGATTAAGTGACTTGTCCTCGTTCACACAACCTGCAAGTCAAAGGCAAAAATGGAATTCGATCTATATAGGTCACACAAAATACTGTGACTATTACTATCTACTATGTGGTGAGCAACACGCTAAAAATTTTTATATTGTCCTACCCTGTGAGGTAGAAATTATCTCCATTTTTCAATCAGATATTGAATATCTTGCTCAAATTCTTATAAATTGGGGCACTGCAGAGTTAGAATTTGAACTCCAGCCTGTCATCTACGTCTATGTATTTAAACACCATGATATATCATCTTCCTCTACGTGGTTCAGTGTTGCTGCTTTGCGCGTGGTGAGTCACCATAGATTCAAAACAATTTTAGAGTTTTGTTCTTGGCGTTTGTGGCAGGCAATCTCTAAGCTGGCCCTCAATGAGCCCTGGATCCTGGTACTCATGCCCGTGGGAGACCCCTTTCCTTTCTGTGTAAGTGGACCTGGTACTTGTTTCTAACAAATAGAATATGGCAAAAGTGATGGAATGTCACTGCCAAGATTAGGTAACAAACGGCTGTCTTCCATCTTGCTATCTTGCTTCTTCACTCTGATGATGCAGGCTACCATGTTGCAAGCTATCCTATGGAGAGGCCCACGTGACAGAGAACGAAAGGAAGCCTCTGACCAAAAGACAGTAAGGAACTGAAGCCTTTAGTCCAGCAGCCCAGGAGGAAGGGAATCCTGACAGCAATCACTTCAGTAAGCTTGGAAGTGGATCCACCCTCAGCCAAGACCTAAGACGAGACAGCAGTCTCAGGAAATACCTTGATTAAAGCCTTGTTAAGAACACACAGGACTCAGCTAAGTCATGCCCAAAGTTCTGAGCCACGAAGCTGTGAGATTAAAAACTGTGGCTTTGTTTAAGTCACTAATTTGGGGGTGGATTTGTTAAACACCAGCAGATAGCTAATACGGCAGTGTTCCTACATGTGCACATCTGCAGAGCTTATGAAATCCACATGGAGAACACCAACACAACTGTGGAGGTTATGGTTTTGAAGAAAGGCTTTCCACAAGAGAGGGGTAGGCAGTCAAAATTTTTTGCAGCAACCCATTTTTGAAACATGAAATTTATACACTTTTTTTTGTTAGATGACGCATTTGGCTGAAGTTCTTGCCACAAACAAGGTTTTCCACCATTCTAGGAAAGTCTTTTTAAGTAATTAGAGGCAGAAGTAGACTTTCACATTCAATTATGACTTAGGACGGTCCTACAGATTCAATCATAAAGCTTTTATCCATAATAAAGCAATGAGCATGGAGCAGTGATATTCTTAATGAAGTTGGGTTTCCAGAATGTGTGTGATTCCTTACCTGTTGATGCAATGCATCTTTGTCTCCTCCTGATTTCTTTTCATGGGATATTTGGAAAGACAACACTTCATAATCAAGGAATATAGAGAGGCCAATGACAGGTAAATGGCTTTACTAAGTGCTTTCAAGCTTTTCCAAAGATCTTAGACTGCAGAGAAGATGAGTCAGGGTTGGTTCCTAAACAACAGCTTACTTTACACCACTGGTTTTTATTCCAACTTAATGAATCTAGAGAGACGCACGAAGCAATAATTGCTTACCATCCTCCACAAATCCTAATGATTATGTCTGAGCATTTTATTACTCTGTTTTCTTGTACTTGCGTCCATCTTTTAAGAGGGCTTTCTAACTTATGTTCAAGGTCTTGCTAGAAAAGTGAGTGGTGAGAAATTCACTTTGAACAGTGTGAGGGCTGAATTGTTTAAGTGACAGCAGTTTATATCAGAAAGGCAGGGACCTGAACTGTTGAGTATTTAACTTACATCAAAACAGAGAAGGTGGGAGGGGCTGGGACTTAGAATTCACTAGCACAACTCCAAGGCAGCAATGGAGACCCAGTGTCCCAGGTGAAGGCATCCTCACATTCCATTCTAGAAAAGACTGGGTCAGGTGTTGAAACGGCTCAGCCTTAGTGGTCTGTTAGCTAAGTAAATAGACCCATGCTGACTCTTTGATCTTGCATTAGGTCTGAAAGGTTTACTGTTCCCTCCGTGGGTTTGCAGAAAGCATGTATTTTAATCCTATCAGAACATTTCTCCAGAAACTCTACATCTATCACCAGAGATGGTACTTGAGCTATGAGGCATCGGCTATCTACGATGCTGATGGCTCAGCATCGGAAGCCCTCCTCACCAGGGAGACTAGGAAAGGGAATTCTGAGGTTGGTGCTTTAATGAGACCACACACAGAGCTATGGCTCCAAGCCCTATGATCCAGCTGCTTCTATTGTTTGGGTCACATTTACAGTTTCTGCAGAACTGCAAGGCTGTCACTCAAAATGATGCATGACCATTAATTCGTTGGTCAGTCCAAGCATGGAGGTTTGGCTGGGACAAGGCTATGCAGGGAGGAGGGTGAAAATTCATGAGGCTGAAAAGATCGAGGAACTTGAAGACAAGTCAAATTGAAAGTGTAGCCGACTGTCAGGGTCAAAATTGTTACTGTGCATTTCCTGTTATATCAAACCCTTTTGATGTAATATCTCATTTAAACCTCACGGGGCCCCTGTAAGACGATGACTACTTGCTGTTTCTCTCTATGGCATCTATTTAGAGTTGAGGAAGCTTAGGATCAGAAAGGCAAGGTGACTTGGTCAAGGTCAGGGTTCTTAGGTAGAAGAGCTGGGATTTGAGCCTGGATTTGCCAGCATCTAAAGCTACACCGGGCTGCCTTCTAAAACTTGGCTCAGAGGGTGAGGGAGAGATGCTGAGACAGCAGGACCCTAACCAGGAAAGGAGACGCAGGGAAGGAAGCACAGCCCAGTGAGAAGTCCTGAGCCAATAACATGGTGACAGTGGCTTTATCTGTAGCATCAGGGTCCGAGTCCAGATGGGGTCTCAAACTCCACTCAGCAAACAGGGATTCTGCGGAGACTGTGTCCCCAGCAAAGGACAGATCCGGGTGTTAGTTCATTCAATCCGCCATCCATTCGTTCAACAAATATTTATTAAGCACCTACTGTGTGCCAGGTACTAGATACATAGTGATAAGAAGAGTGGTAAAGTTTCCTGCTCTAACAAGGGTACGTTCTAGTATAGGAGATATGTAGGGAGGTTTGTAGATAGATAGACGATTTCAAATAGCAGTAAAAGCTTTAAAGAGAACGAAAAAAGTCATAACATAGATTAATATAGATTTCTTAGGGTACTATTGAAATGGCGGTAAGAGAAGGTTTCTTTGAGCTGAAAGATCACAGAAAGAGCCAGCTAGACTAGGGTATCAGGTAAGGGATGCGCATTCCAAGCAGGAGTGGGATGTGCAAAGGCCCTGAGGTAGGGACAGGCTGGGCATATTTGAGGAGCAAAAGAAAGTCAGTCTGCTTGGAGCACGATAATTAACAGGGAGGCAGAAAGAGAGAAGATACAATAAAAAAGACCCTGTCATCTAATGGTAAGTGTGATAAGAAGCCACCGGAAGGTTCGAAGTAGGAGACTAGCAGGATTTCAACGGGGCCTGGAGGCTGGGAGGAATGAAGGGCTGCTGCCCTTAATTCCAACCAGAGCACTGGCGGTGCTGAGATGTAGGTCACAGGAAGTTGGCGTGAGAGCGTGAGGTCAGGGCTTGGTGGGAACAACATTGCGGCGGGCGTGGGGGGCAGAAGGCTCAGTGGCCACGTGGGAGAAGCCCAGGGGATCCCAGGGTCAGGCTCTGGAACCTATAACCAAATGCCGTGCCTTCCTGGTCACTGATTCAGCATCCATATTGACACTCGGTCTGGGTGCAGGGATTCAGTACACTGAGAGAGTTGCTTTTCTAGTTGGAGAGAGAAATTAAACAACTAAATGAAATAATTACACTTTAGACTAAGTGCTCTGAGATAGAGCGGCTGGACGCTGAGCTGCTTTAGATCAGAGAAGGTCCCAGTGAAGAGGTGACTCCTGAAAGAACCAACTCGCAAAGGAGAGGTGAGAGCACTCGAGGCAGAGAGAAGACTGGGGACAAAAGCCCAGAACCAGGGAAAACGATGCCCTGTTTGAGGTAAAGGACGTCAGCCAAGGGCCTTGGAGCTCCGCCAGCAGAGCGGAGATGCCTAGTAGATAAAGCTGAGGCTGGTCGGGGCAACTCATGTTGCCAAGATCAGAGCGTGGAATTTATCCTGAAGCATACAAGGGTTTTCTTGAGAGGAAAAGCACAAGTCACTCTTTTATATTTTTTAAAAGTAATAATAGTTAAATGTTAATTGAGGACTTGGTCTTGAGCAAACATGTCTCTGTTGCTTTTACTAGGTGCCATTAACTGTAGTAAGCACTTCACTTATGTTAAAGCTTTTCCTCCTCAAAGCAGCTCTTTGAGCTAGCTAATCCTTTCCTCGTTTTGCATATCAGAAAAATAAAGAACAGAGAGGTCCGGCAAGTTGCCAAAGGTCACACAGCTCATAAACAGCTTACCCAGAATTTGAACCTGCCTTTGACTCCCAAGTCAAAGACAACCAAGGGCAGGAAGTCACAGGGAGACGTGAAGAGAGAAAACATGGGCGGGGTTAGCATCTAGGTTCATCCTGAACAAAGCAAGTAGAGCTTTTTTCCCACTTTATCCCTCTCCTATGGATTCATTCAAAAAGTATTTATTGAGCATCTACTATGTTCCAGACCCCATGTTAGATGTTACAGATCTAAATCAGACAAGAGAGCAAAATCAGACAGACAGAGATCCCCCTTTGTGGAGTTTCTGTCTGTTGGGGGTGGCGGAACACATATATTTAAAAAGTACAGAAATAATATGAAATTAAAACAGCAGTAAGTATTGTAGGGGAGAGGCAGGTGATGTTTCAAGGGCAGATGACAGGCAAGGCCACTATGAAATAGTAAAATTGGAGAAGGATTTTCCACTTGGGAGATGATCCCTTGTTGAGGAGGTGCTTCTTGCTCTGGATTGCTGAGTGGGGCTGGGGACGAGGGCTGGGCAAGGAAGGGATGGTTAGCATGCGGACACGCCAGGTGGCTCAAGGTGACTCTGGGCTCTAGATTTACAGGTGAGAAATAAATTTTATCTTTAATCACCATTCCTGACTTTTCCAGGTCAGCCCAGTCCAGCAGACAGGAAGGCCAGATTCAGAATAATTGGACCAGGATTAAATCTGGCATTCGGCTGCAGTGCCCTGTGGACCCTGGCTCTGGTGAATCTGCTTCTTCCCCAGCGGGACAGACTAGGAGGCCCCTTGGGAGAAGGAGGTCAGCTCTCCCAGAGCTGTCACCCGTCACTGAGATGTTGGCATCTCAGCAGTGAACGAGGAAGAGGAAGGCAAGGAATGAGCTCTAGGAAGCAGGGTGGTGGGTGGAAAAAGCAAGCAGAGCTCTGGACTCTGACCAACCTGGCTTAGTTTGGGTCCCCCCAGAAGCAGAGCTCGAGGCAAGACTTCAGTGCGAGTAATATATCTGGGAGGTGATGGCAGGAAACACAGGTAGAAGCATGAGGATTCAACAAAGGGCAGGTAGACAACAAAGGGCTGGTTTCAAGTCTGTTACCACTGAGGGGAACCGAATCCTGTGAGCTGAATCCTGCCAGAGAATCAGTGTGAACATGCAATGCAGGATTATTTCATACGGGGTGTGAAGCAGATAGGGTATGTATCTACTAACTCCCATCCATCATTGGATGACGGCATCGCCCAGGGAATGCTAATTCCCCAGACCATCCTACCTGCCCTGCTGATAAAGAAAGCTCAGGTGGGCAGAGAGAGCTACAGGTAGAGTCACAGGTACGGACAGATGTAAATCACACCACATGCACAGACAACGTAAATGCTAAGGGGGTGTGGGCATGGTATCAACAGCAGCTTCTATATCGTTTCTCGGGGCCTCAGTTTCCACATCCACAGAAGGAACACAATTCCACCCAAATCTCTAAGGGCTGAAGAGCCCAGCTGAAAGGCTGCTACTGCCCTAGCATTTCAGCATACAAAGGTGCCCGTAAGCATCTGTTGGATGGATGAACCCGTGCAGTTGTATGCTGGAGCCAGCTTGTCCGGGATCGCAAGAGCAGACTGTTAAATACTCAGGAATTTTGCAAGTCAGTTGTTGAACTGTTGGTAGCTCGAAACCAGCCATGCTGGGTGTCTTTACACGCGACAAAGTCAGTGAACACTGCAGATGGGCTTTTGGTTTTCCTTTTGTGCCTTGGAGAGCCAGTTTTTCAGCACAGCACTGAACGGATGTGAAATGGCAGAATGTTAATCATGGAAGAGGTGCTCGAAAAATGTGTATTTTTTTTCTTCCATCGAATTTGAAGTTGGCGTTGAAAAAGCTACCCTTTTCACTGTTTTACTTTTCATTTCTGGTTACCAATATGTGTTCCTCAAAGTGGGCCACAACTCTATCTGTAAACCTGTATGCGTTTCAAGAAATTAAAAGGGGGAGTGAAAATAAGTATAATGAAATGTTAAATCTGGGTGATGAATCCATGGGAGTTTATTATCCCCTGCAATTTTCTGAATGTTTAAAGGGCCGAGGCAAGGCACCAATTAAGCCTTCACCTGCCTGCAGAGTTGAGCATAGAGAATCACAAGAGCTCCCCAGACTCAGATGGGGCCTTCCTAACATCTATAATCAGAGGTAAAGGGGTAGAAATGATAATTAACACATGTCACATACACCCTGTAAATGTCACCAAAAATCATACCTGAGAAATTCAAAATTATTCGTTGCTTTCGTCACAGAAAGCTTTTTTCACTGCATGGTTATTAATCATTACGAATTGGTTAAACCAATGAAACCCTGCATCCTTGACTTGGTTCCTCTTCATGGTAGAATGATCAGTAAACATAGGCATGATACAGGCATGCAATTGCAGAAGGTATTTCTTTTCCTCTCATGGACCATATCCCATAGAACTTTTCAAAATAATCAATTAGTGATATCAAAAATTTACACTAAGTTGTTTTTTTTTTTTTAATTCACTTCCCTGTATCTCTACCAAAGAGTCATGAAGAAGACCTTAGGCAGTATGAAATTCAACACTCGTCACATGCACACATCCCTGTTTGAGTGTCTGACAGAGGGACGTATCCAAACTCTGTTAGAATCCTTCTAACATCCAAGGCCTGATTTGTGATCAGCTGCCTGGACAGACCTCTTACATCTCCCACCCAAGCATCAGCGCATCCCTGTAGTGTGGCCTCTTCAAAAGCTTCCCAAGTGAGAAATTTTCTGGGTACTCCACTCCTCCGGCCTCTGTCCCCCAGACGTTCTAAGTCATCATGCCTTCTGGAGAAGCCAGCATCTGTCCTGAATAGAGCAGATGAAATGTGACCACTCAGGGGACACAGGACTGTTCTTTTGTTTTCATGCCATCTTTCAGCAAGCCCTTAACTAACCCTGTGTGGACAATGTTAAGTCTCCAAATATGTTTAAAAAGTGACTGGAACAAAAGCAATATATCTAACTTTCATCACTCTGGTAATCTGAGTTTCTGTGGAGCCTAAAGGTGGCTTTTGTGCTCACTGATGTAGTGGACCCGTGTGGATTTTGCCTGCCCAGCACCTCTTCCCTCTGTGTTTTGGAGAATTGCTCTCCCCCTCCCAGCTGAGTATGGTCTTGGTGGGACTGTTCCTCAAGGCGGTCTCCTTGGGGCTGGGTGTCAAGACCTCTCTCCTGGGAATGTGAGCCTTGAGCACAGAGACAGTGGCTGGGAGGGGCTGAGACAGCCCAGTACAGGGACCACGGCTGGCTTTCTATTTGTGCCTTCACTCTTGGTCCTTGGAGCTACTGTCTCCCCTCGTTCTTAGCACTCATGTCCTCCCAGCTGATAAATCTCTGCAGCCAGTCTCAGTTTCTGTGTCTTAAAAAATAAAGAACCCAAGACAATACAATTGCCAAATAAGCCACAGACTACGTTGCTAAAAAGAGGCCCAAAATGGCAAAAAAGCTATGGCTCTCTTCCCTTCTTTACTCACCGAATTACTCATTCATTCAACCATCCACCCAAACACCCGTCAGTAGGTCCCCACTAAGTACCAGAAACCAGAGACCCCTTCCAAGCCAGAAACGTTTCTTGGGAAGAGCTGTTCAAAGGGCTTCTGACACACTGAGTGCTAGCAGTATCTGGTACGGATGTACCATGTTATGCAGGGAGTTATCAACGGAAACCGTCACAGATGTTCCTTCAAGTCCAGCCTCCTTTGAAAGCAAAGTACTCCCCCACCTCCCCAAAACGAAAGAAAAACTCACCTAACGTTTGCTTTAACTTCAGCTTTTATATATACTTGTATGTATAAAATAGAAATTTAAACCAAACACATATTCCCTTTTACAAACACTGTCTGAAATAAATGCTATAACAGACATGGTTAGGCTTCCAGTTTCTACTTAGGTTATGTGTGACTGGAAGCACCTTCGTCCGGAGTATTTCTCAGCAAACAAACTGCTCCTACTCTCCTCACTTAGCCCCGTGACTAACATGCGTCCAGTCGGTCTACGCTTCTTGTGCTCTCTGAGAGCCTTTTCTGAAAGCGCTGCTCTACCTCATTTAGATACACCTATGTTTCCACCGCCTGGGATTAAATTCCTTCTAGCTCCATATTTTTTCTGATGGGAGTAAATTGATTTCTCTTTTTAACTGTGGCTGCTTTAACCCAGTCCTTATGTATGATATGTCATAATTCTGTTTAACTTAAAATGTCCCCTGAAACAGAGAGACTGGAGCGGGCAAGGAGGTGGGAGTTCCAGATCTTGCAGCAGGAAGATCTAGTTCCTGGACCTACCTCCGTCTGTAATTTCCCTTTGACCTTGGGTAAGTAACTTAACCTCTCCGGGTTAAGTTTCTTCATTTGTAACGTGCACTAGACCCCAAGCCAGGCATAGTTTTTGAAAGTTTCTATTTCTATATTTTACCCCTGATCTACTGAAGCAAAAATTCTGGGGTTGGGGAATCAGGAAAGTATATTTTCCAAAGCCTCTCCTAATGGTTCTGAACAAATGGATCCATGGAGGTGTGTTCAGGAAACATGAAAAACCTAACAAGAATGGCTAACACGTGTGGAGCAGTTGCTGAGGTCTTGACATCACGACTCTATGATTCGCAGACTGTGGTTACCTTGCTTTCACAGCTAAGGAAACTGAGGCCCAGAAATGTTAGGAAACTTGCTTGAGGGCACACAGCCAGTCAGAAGGGAGCTGGGGTCCCAGCGTAGCTAGTCCATCCTCGGAGGTCCAGTTCCGCGTCAGCACACTCGACTATACCTGGGGGCCACTGTCAGGGGATGTAAATGATCTTTTCCAAATTTATTACCAGCTTTGATTTTACTCAAAGCTTTCATTTTACTCGAAGTTTTACAGCTTTTGAACTGATTTCCGAAGGCTCTACTCTGTTTGTGACGTCTTAAACATATTTTAAAACCACTTACAGGGAGAATTCTTTTACCATTAAGAAAGGTTCTCTGCAAATGTTGTTCCTCTGCCTGGAATACCTCCTTCCCTGTTCTTAACCATCATCGCTTTCGTCCTCCAAGGCCCCACGTAGATGCCATTCCATCCAGGGAGTCTTAATAACACTCTGTCACTATTCATTAGCATGCCAGAGTCTTAAGGTGGGGAATATGACGTTACCTTCAATGACAGTGCACATGTCCCCAACCTTTCAGTGTCTGGGCTAAAAATCACGGACCCTGATCAGCCTCTCTTTTGGCTCCTTGTGCAGCCAAAGGAGCCAGGGAATGAATGGATCAGGTCATCTTGGAGGTCAGTGTGATCCTCACAGCCGTGTGCTTTGCACCAAATCTTCAGAACCTGGTCCTCAACTTCCGCTCGCTTCTCCTAGAAGGCTTCCTCACCGTCTAGAGTGTGGGCCTGGGCTCCTCTATCTTTTGCCCACAAGGTGTATGTTCTGGGGTATCATAGGCAACTAAGACACACACACATACAAACAGGCACACACTCTAGTAGGCGTCATCTATTAGGCAAGAGCCTTTCCATTAGTCCCCTCTCTTCAAAGAATATCGTACAATATCTTCAAAATGCAAACTTCAAACTCAAAACCCACGATGACCGCCTTTCCAAACTGATTCCAGCCCTAGTATGTACCCAGAGGTCCTAGTCAACACCGAGGCAGCCTCCTGCACGCCTCTCTCACGTCCAATCTATTCCTATTCCAATCTAGGCCACCGTCATCTCTTACCTCCTGAAGATCTCACTGCCTGGAAGCCTGCTCCACCCCAATGCATTCTAAAAAGAGTGATCGTTGCCAGGAGCCTCCCGCTGTCCCAAGAAGACACTCCAGTTTGAGTCCTGTTTCCCTCAAAACAACTCACTCACCAATTTTACTGAACCACTATGTACTTTCTATATATTCCCTTGCAGGGATTCCTTTTCTCACACCTTCCCCATATTTCGCTCTTTTGTCAGCCTCTTTCTATTGCCCCTTCATTGTCCAACCTCGGTGTCATTTGCTGACACTTTGCTGACACTTTCAACTCTCGCCACGAGAACATGAGGCACCTTTTCTATGGCCCCTGTGCTTCCCACTGTCACTCATCACACTTTGTTGTGACCACTGGCCGATTTTACTCTCCACACAAGCTCTTTAAGGAAAGGAACTATGCTTTCTCTGATCCTGCTTGTATGGTTCAAGAATTGGCAGATGTTGGGCACTCATGAAATCTTTATTGAACTGTTTGCCTTTAATCAGCCAAAGGTCTTTGGTATATTCAATATCCAAGATGGCAGCCTGGTTAGAACATTACATGAAAAATAAATGATCGTGAAAGGATAGACACAATTTAGTCTCGTGCTTCCTGGAAAGGTCTGAAGCTCTGAAACCACTAACCCCATCCATTGAGATAAATACTGTAAGGTGTAAGTAGTCTTCTATCTTTAAAATAGAGACCTTCTTTCTTTCCCTTGGATAAGGCACAATGAAATCCATTTCTCATTCTGAAAATAAGAAAAAGAACAAACTTCTTTCCAAGTTAATACCCAAGAATTTTCCGTCAAGTTTAGCAGCCATAATTTGACTCAGAGTATATACGAATCCTTGTGATAATATGTAACAGTAGAACAGGTCTGTACTTTCAGAGTAATGTGGGACTCAGCTAAATTTATAATAGGGCCACAAAACGATATACATTTCAAAGACTATTTCTTGGGTATGGGTTTCAAAGACCACAAACAAAATATGGGCTTTTTTTTTTTCCTATTTCTGTTTACCTTCTCAAATAAGTTATGAAGAATTTATCTAAGACACAATCATCCCTACCATCTCAGGGACTATTAAGAGAAAGGATACTGTAACACAGTTCAGACTGGAGGCCTATATTAAAGGACATGGCTATTTACACAGGACTAACTCCAGTTGCTTAAGAGGAAAATGTCTTTGGTGTCTGAGTCAGATAGCTTAGCTGCACAGTTCTCTCCCCAGTCACCTGAATGACCAGTTTGAATCTTGGTTCGTTTAGCCGCATGGGGACCTCATTAAATGCTGTATACTCAAAAGGTCAACAACTCCTCACACTGAAAAAAAAAAAGAAAAAAGAGAAACCCCTCCAGCCAAACAGCTGAATAGCACTGTAAATGTTAGCAAATGAGAAAACGCAGAGAAGTCCCTGCTGGAGGAAGACACACAAAAGCACAAAGGGAAATTCTGTCATCCACCCTGGGCCCAAAGCAGGTCTTCTGGTCAACCAATGTGTTAATTAAAAATTTACCACCTATTCAGATGTCTAGCTTTCAAAAAGACACAACAAAATTAGATATACTTAAACTCATTTACTTCCTCTGGGGCTTCAGGACATGGCAAGAACTCAGAGAAATCCAACAAGACAGATTATCCATCCATTCTTACCATTCTTTCCCCCTAAGATCAAGCTTCCACAAGAGTTCTGCCACCAGGAACCTCAGAAAGTTAACTACACTGGGCCTCCCTGCTGCCATTTAAAAAATGACAGTGATGGGGGGTTGGTGTCTCTCCCAGTTTTAACTCAATAAATAATATATTCTCTTGGCTAGAAAGTTATACTGATACAGGAAGAACCCAGTTATTGGTTTCTGCAACCACAGTTATTTTTTCCTATGTAAATAGTGCTAAGGTCTTTTCCTGTTGCTAAATTTCTTAATGGAGTTGTTAGAAAATCAGATTCAGAAGACAATTTGTCAAGTTGTTAGATCAATTAATTCACAGAAAGTCGGCTGGTGCTTTTAAGGGTTGAATTTTTTAGGTATTTTCTCAAATACAGTTCCTTTATCACATCTCTGCGGTTGTCTTCAAAATTAATATTCTGATGCTAAGAAATCCATAGTGGATAAAACGGGCAAAAGATATTCCATAAAGTGAAAAAAAAAATACGGTGTCTGAGTAAACAACTGCTAAGTTATTTTTATTTTTTCCTAAGAGAAGGCTGTAAGACCCATCAAACACTACCTCAAGCAGGGCAGCGCATTTATAATTAGCCACTGAATCCAACCCTTTTCTCAAATTTTCCGTATTAATGACAGTTCCTAGGGATTACTCCCATTTAGGAGGTTAGGAATCATTATGCTTTATTATCTTCCATGTCAACAAATATTATTAGAAACATGTGAATTAAATATTCAAGGCACTTAATGCATTTATTTACAAACCCCAAAAATGAATTTATTCATGTTGTCCCATCTAGAGTCATGCTTCATCAAGCATGAAGAAGCCTTCTACCACAGGCCTTTCAAACTTTGACAAATCTGTGAGCCTGGCTCTAGGCATGAGAATCAACAGGTGTATCTGTAAAGACACAAGGTGAGCTAAAATAAAACCCTAGTCGTTTTCAAATGATTGCGCTAATCATTCCAATCGTGCTTTTGCTGAAACATCTTCTCCTTAAAGAACTCCAGAATCTCATGTCCACTCTGTCCAGAATAACAACAAATTCTCCTTCCACATCAAGTTCAAATTACCCGTAAGTTTGCCATTCACTTTGTCTCTTCTTTTCAAATCCGTGGATGATTTCTTTAAAACGAGCCGCTCAAAAGAGGGCCAAAAAATAAGGACAGTCATTTTTCAAAACAGGTATCTAAATCACTGCGACATTTTTGCCTTGTAGAAAGGTTGACACTTACAATGTCGATTCATTTTTATTTCTAAATTTGATTTGTTCAGTGGGCTGGAACCCTGTAAGGCAAAAATTCCCTTAGGCACCTGAGATGTTTTCAAAATAGCATATCACGGCCAGATTGCATCAAATATAAGAACACTGAACTATCACTGTCTCTAACGGAATTTCTGCGGAACCCTCTGAACAAGGTAGGCCACTTGACTGCCCTAGTAAGTGGAGACTAAAGATGACTTTTTTTTTTTTTTTGCAGTACGCGGGCCTCTCACTGCTGTGGCCCCTCCCGTTGCGGAGCACAGGCTCCGGACGCGCAGGCTCAGGGGCCATGGCTCACGGGCCCAGCCGCTGCGCGGCATGTGGGATCCTCCCAGACCGGGGCACGAACCCGTGTCCCCTGCATCGGCAGGCGGACTCTCCACCACTGCGCCACCAGGGAAGCCTAAAGATGACTTTTTAAAAACAGCTGAGATTTTGTCAACGGTGGACATCACAGAGTACTGCAAGGATGATCTGCATTTTCACGTTAAAAAGATTCTCAGAGAAGAGGAAAAATCAGAATGAAGACTGTTTACCTGCCAATGGAGATGAGAAGCTTTGGGAAGTATTTAAGAGGTGCACTAAGATTTATTAGATAAAAGTTGACCAGAAGGACTATGAGAAAAACCTGAAAATATTCAGGCAAAAAAGGCAGGAAAATGTGGAGAATCAATGAGAATTCCGGAAGACCAGTTTTTCAGTACTTCTTTTCTAAATATACTGTCAGGAATGCTAGTGATTATTCTCTCAAACCGTGCTTACGAATGACCCACTTTCATGTCCTAATGTCCTATTTCCTCACGACACCTCTAGTAGATGAATTTCTGAAAAGCTTCCTTACAGATCGAACATATAGCAAACACGTGACAACAAAAGACAGATCTGGAGGGAAATCAGACCTACAGCCACGGCAACCAGAGTAATCAAGCAGCACATTTTCTGAGCTGGGAACAAGGAAGATGCCAAACATTACAAGGGCAGGGCTGGGGTAGGGGGTGGAATTCTTTCCTAGCTCACTATGGGGTGAGCGATGATGGAAAACATGAAGTCTGGATGAATTTGTGTTGGATAGGGGAGTCAAGAGCAGTGAGACAAAGCTAATGTAGGACGCCAGTATGTTAGGCGGCCCATGCTCACCCACCCACGGAAGGCACAGAGTCACATGGGCTGTGTTCCTTCAAACAAGAGGAGGACGTTCAAACTGTAAAGCCTTAAGAAGAATGAGAGAAAAGTAATGCTTGGCAAAGGGGATGCTCTATTGAAACCAGAGAGCAGGTGAGCACTAGTATTCTTGTACCCGGTCTTTCACCCAACATATATACCTTAGGCACCTGCATCACTGGGACAATCCATCCAATCAGGATGATGCCTGCCTAAATGGGAGAATGACTAGGAGGTGACCAGCAAACCAAAGAGATCCATCTACAGAGAACAGGAGTCCTCTAAGTACGTAAAAGCACACAACTGTCCTCTGGCATCTTCTTCCAGCTCATCAGAGCACGCTCTCCTCCTCTCCATCATCGAATTCCTCTGCAACATGGGACCCTACACGCATGAGACTCTATCACAGCCAAGAGCTGTGGCTTTTAAACATTAGCATGCCTAAGAATGACCTGGGAAGTCTGTCATATATTTAGATCCTTGAGTCTCAACCCCAGTGGTTCTAATTTACTAGGTCTGAGGTAGAACCCAAGAACCTACATTTTTAACTGCAGAGAATCCTTGGACCTCAGTTTGGCAAACCCTGGCATAAGGAAACCATTCTTCCTTCTTGGAAAGATGCACCCTTGGAAAATCCAGATAATATCAGACAGAATCTACTTCTTCCAGACTTTGTAGAGGGAACAAAGGAGAAAGAGGAACCTGTGCTTTCGTTAATAAAAGGTAGTTAATACATGGCATAAGGGTTAGATTTTAAGTCCTGCTATTATGAACACTTCTAGCTTATCCTAGAAAAACTGACCACCTCCTATAATTAGTTATGGTAACTGTCCGTGAGAGGTCTTGATCTGATAAAATGGCGGTGGACATGAATGGAACTTCGGGAATCATGCTTGATCTTAAGAAACCCCTCCTTGGTAAGCAAACCATTCCTAGGAGAAAGGGTTTACCTACACAGTGGCCAAGGAGACTCTCTTCCTTTGTGTATCAAGAAATCATCCACGGGGATGGGTCTGAATTCTAAACTAGGGCATCCTGTTATGATCATGGCATGGCTAGTTGAAACAAGGAGAATATCTTAATGCTGGAAAGACGAGATGCAACAATAGGTTTCACTCTGTTATCAATCATAGGGAATTGTCTTTGCAACTATTTGACTTCTACTTTAATTGCTTTAAGGAAACCTGTGGATATCTGATATGTTTCAAGTAGGAAAAAAAAAAAAGGAACTTTTACACCCACCATTACAACAGAGAAAGGTATGCAACTATCAAATTACAGAAAGTCGGTAAGATTTTAATTCACATGTTCCTATTTCTAACTACTCCAGGAGAGTTGTGATTTGGCTGATTTTTTCTGCAAACTGTGAGTATCCAGCCCTGACCTGCTTTGTTCAGTCTGCCTTTGCATATAACAGAGCTTAACTCTCTGACTTCTGAAGCACCGAGAAGAAACAGAGAGATGTGTTAAGGACACTTTTTAAAACTGAGAGCTTTTTATACACAGGGATTATCCCTCTCTCTCTTTGGTAGATTCATTATTGTTGCCCTATGCTCCAGGCAGTGTTATTCTGACAGTCTTAGATTCTGAACTCCTAGAAAATTGAAATTACACCGTAGCCTTGTATTTTATCTTAAAAGGGTCATAAGAAATTTGCACTAAGAATCAAAATACCCCAGACCGATTTCCTTTCTACAGCTGTGACCTAGACAAGTAAGCTTACCCTATACCAGGGGATTGGAGGAGAAACAAAACAAGTATCCACTTCAACTGTCAGTGGAATGCCTCATTTAGCTGCCTTCTGTTGCCTCCTAGGGTAACTTCAAGACAGCTGACCTTGCTAGTACAGCTAGAAAACAAGTTTACTAGCTATAGAGGAGACTAGCGGATACTTTCCAAAGTGCACTTATACTTTTTCTTCCCCACTTACTCTAAAGCACTATTCTAAGGGAGCTAGAACAGAAAATACTATTCAAACTGGAAACAGAGGGAGCTTAGAGTAAAGGAAAGGACATGTTTTGTGTAAACTAGTGATGGTAGAAGTGGATCTAGAACTCTGATCTCTGGATCCCCAGCAAGCCCTGGCCAAGTCTGTTATTTTTCCACTTCTCTTGTCAAAGTTCCTCGCCCCAAAGATCTATCACTAAACATGTATTGAGCATTGACGATGCGGCAAACACTTAGTTTAGCTGTACACGTCAAGATCTCTTCTTGTCTTTGACTTGCCCTATCCGAGAAGGCCACCATATCCCTCATCTGTGCAAATGGAGGGACGGACTACATTTTCTCTCAGGTTTCTCTCTAGGTGGGACCAACCCTGTAGTTTGTCTTCAATATACAGCAAAAAGGAAGAAGAGACAAGTTACTCAGATCATCATCAAAAAGTTTGCCTAATCAATTCCCATTTGTATTTGCAGAGAAGTTGAAAGACCTGGCATCCTCACCTACTTCTGGTGGGTTAACAACTTCTACCTCATATGAAACACTGGGTTGCTTAATGATGCATCATAATATATCAGATATTATATATCTGATGCTGGTTCTCATTATCTGCCACGCTGCTGACTTGAAATCATTTATTTCTCTTAGTCACCACGTTAATGCCGTTTGTACCTGTCCTGTTACATAAATCAGTAGTTTAAATGGAAAAGAGGTCAGATCCTTATTGATTGCGATCAGCCTTTGAGACACCCTCCCACACACACACACACGCAAAAACCAGACATAGTCTAGTCTCTATCTGGTCTTCATCTCA
Source organism: Delphinapterus leucas (assembly GCF_059928025.1). NCBI lineage: Eukaryota > Metazoa > Chordata > Mammalia > Artiodactyla > Monodontidae > Delphinapterus > Delphinapterus leucas. The sequence goes on from NC_143138.1 coordinate 96,378,921, forward strand.
ATCATTTCAGAAGAAATTGCTCTGAACTAGTACAATTCTGATATCACATCCGTTTGTATGTAACGAGAGAAGTTAAAATATTTTTCCAATAAATGCTTAAGAATGAAAGCTTGTCTCTTATGTATTTGCTGTCGTGGAAGATCTGGCTTCAGAAGGTCTAGCTTGTACCTCTGAGAAGGCTGACTGCCTACCCTGTCAAGTATTCTTGACTTTTCAAAATGTTCTCATGCTTTTGATCTCAACAGACCCTCACCACAATGCAAGGAGGTAAGTGGAACGCTTGCAAACTAGGAAAATGCAATATTTAGGGAGGACACACAGGGTCCACAGGGAACAGCGTGTATGTAGCCTTAAGTCAGACTGTCAATGCTAGAGACAGAAGTCAGGCCGAGCACTGCTAACTGTCTTCAACAGGGCCATGATTTTACCCAAAATAGGGTGGATGTTACACGGGGCACAGGAGCTAAGTTTCCGGGCTCTGACCTGGTCCTCTCCGTCAACCGATCACCCCTACCTTTTCTCTTCCCTGGTATCACCCCATCAGCCATCTGATTCACACTCTGGAGCTGGGCCCTTGGCCAGATCTGAGTAGGATGTTTAGAGTCTGAGGCAATGCCAAGGTTCCTGTACACACTTCAACCCAACCCAACGACAATCCAAATACTAAACCAGAAAAGAAGAGTGAGGACATCCAAGGTGGTTCTTGGTTTTCCTACAATGGCTACTTGGATACTCTCTTTCACATACTGAAACTTTTCCAAGAATGCTTTGGAGGGGTGCCCCTGCTTTGTGGATACCCTACGCATGAGCCCACGGGGGCATCAAAATCAGCCACTTGGAAGCAAATGGCAAAGAATACATGTGCACACTCCTCCTTACCTACGAATAACCAGTGCCCATGGCAGGGCCTCTGCCACACCAGTGCCACCTCAGGCCCAGATCCCTGCAGGGGTCCGCTGTCTGCTCTCCGACGAAACCTTCCATGAAGAAGCACAATAAACAGTGAGCTTCCCCAAGGTGCCATGCTGTCGCTTCCGGTTCCTTCCACCAGGGCCAGAAGCCCAGGTGCTCTTCTAACTGAGTCAGAATCAGTCAGCTGATGAATAATCCTGTCACAGCCAGTGACACGCTCCATAGAATCATTCAAAGTTAATACAAGTCTAAGTTTAAGAACCTGATGGAATCCAAACACAGCTTCCTCACTGGGGACGGCAGCAGTGGCCAAGAGAGGAAGAGTCACGGGCCCAGTAACTTCATAATAAATACGCTCCTCAAATTGCCAGTGGGAGGGTGAAACTCCCATTGTATCCATCAAAACTCAGGGGTTGTTCCTTCCATTTGCAAGTGAGTTTTAAAAGGAACAATTTGCATTTCCAACCACGGTGTCTGGAGCCACAGACAAGATTTAATTCCATACCAAACTTCACTTTGGCAACTGTGTATTATCCTGTCCTCACTCTTTGATTAGACACTTAGTTATGAATCGATTTCCCTGGCAGTAGTTAGCAGCGTGCGGTGGAGGAAAGGTAATGTACTGCCGTTTAGCCCCCCTTGTTTACAGCTGATTTGCTTGTCCAGACATGCAAATCATATGTGTGTTTGCGGCAGCAGCCGAATGGTCCAGTTATGTTTAAATTCCAAGCATAAACTTTAACAAAAATTATTCATGGTTTACTATGGAAGAAAGCCAGGGTGACGGTTAGCCACTTTCTTTGAAAATAAGCAAGATAATGACCGGGGCAGCAAATGCAGACGATAGCCACTGCATATTTTAAGCAGCTATGGTGTCACTGCTAAAACAATACGTTAAATTATGTTTCATCTGAGACCAATATATGGGGACTGGGTCATTAGCCTCAGCTCCCCTTTGAAAAGAGCTGATTGTCTGATATGTATCCTAAAGACCTACCTGTAGTTAAAGCCAAGAGCTGCTCTCTGAAGCCATCAGGATGCTCACCTTGCCCAAGAGAACGGTCCCCACAGACCTGGTGTTAGGTGTCTCCAAGGAGTGGGCACCCACTGAAAAGCAAGGTTTGCACATTTAGGAACAGGAAATGAGCCCCCTGTAACCTCATCGCATACTGGCTGAGGGCAGGGTCTTATGAGTTTGAGAAAGAAGGGAGGGGTGGTTTGATGCTGCCTGATCGTCCCTGTGCACATTTGTCTCCACCCGTGAATCAGCCTCACCTCTTGCAGCTCCTTCTCACTCAGCCCTCTTCCCCACATACAGACACTTCTGCATGAATCCTGATTTGAGGATAAAAAGAGGAAGCAGTCGGCCCCAACCTTATCCTCTGAAACGCAGCACCTTCCTCCATTCTCACCCTACTCTCTTTCACTCCTGGTCTGAATGGTGAACTGATACCATCTTGAGATGGAAAGAGCCTGAACTCCTGAAAAGCCAAATGAAGAATTTCCATGTACTTGCACTGAAACTTACCTGAGCAAAAAGCAAACCTGTCCTGGGATAATTCACTGAGAAGGGGGATTTATTAGTTGCTAACAAGTGATAAAAGAGAACACCCCTCGTTCCCTGGACCCCCACCAAGAACCGTCACTTAGCCAGCGTGCAGATATGCTGTCATTCCAAATGCCAATCCTACCCTTTAAAATCTACCTCAATCGTTAGTCTTCGTTCTACTCCTGGCAGGTCGCCACCGCCCATTGAAATGTTGGCCGTCCCTCCACTGTGTGACGGGGGTCAGTAAGAAATGAAATGAATCAAAGCTTTCTGGCTGTGTCCCAGCAAGTCGGCTGCAAGTACAGCCAGTCTTTATTGATGGAGCAACTCAGTGCGTCTCTAAATTAAAATATTCGATTTGAGCCACATGACAGCCCCAGGATCCGCCTGACCTCTCTCTGGAGCTCAGAGGTGGTGACATCAGAACACAGCAAGCAGCGGTAGGTGCATCTGCTCTGTAATTAAGGTACTTCCCCACCCTCCGGCGAACGGTGCCAAAGCTTTGACTTGAGACACAGGGCAGATAACATGTTAATTGCAACCGTGTAGGAGGAGGTATAGGGTAGGAGTTGCGCTTCTCAGCTGGATCAGTCACCTTTCAAGAAGGCGGCGTCTGAGGTTTGATCACTCTATTAGCATTCTCACTGTGCCTTCAAAGCGTGTAATGTTTGCAAAAATCTCTCCTCCAAATACTCGGTTAAGGAAGAGAACAAGGTGCCTGCTAGGTAACAGCAACGGGGCTTACAAATAGTGATAACTTATAGGATTGGGGGTGTTATACAGGCAGAGTCACTACTGTTACGCTTCCGACCTTAAGCCTGGAGGGGCTGGATGATTGTTACCTAATTCTATCATACACAGAACATCAAAAAACATATGCTCTCTTAAATATGTTCCCTGAGAAAATATCCACAGGAAGGTATTTTCTCAATAATTGGTAAGCACTCTGTCCCTTAGTATATCCGTCAGTACTGACGAATCGGCAGGTGCATTCTGCAAAGGCTACCTCTGCTAGCCCCTGCACCCTCAGGGGAGGATCAAGCCAGGTCTTCTGACAGCAGCCTGCTGGCTTTCCCCATCCCCTTCGGTGGTCCCACTGTGGTCACACCCTTCCTATCAATAAACTAAGGATGTTGAATATATGGCATTGGAGCGGCCACCCTAGCTTCACTACATCAGATCTAGCGAATCAAACTCAGCACCGTTTCTCGACCAAGTTCTTCAGATGGCTACTACTAATTGGCCAAGGTTAATAAAAGAGATGAAACCAATTGTTCATTCAGACACTAGATACTGTATTTCTTTTTCTTCCAATAACTGCTTGAAGCTAGCCCACTAGCCTCCATCTCTCTCCCCACCTGCAGGATCTCCTCCTAGTCTGCTCACAGGAAGTCAATCCACCCTCATTATTCACTCAGTTCAACTCAGTTCTGACACTACCTGCACAGAGGTAGCATCAGGTCGCACAGGTTAAAGGTTCAGTCCTACAATGCTGCTCCCCCGCCCCTGAGTCAGCAGCCAGTCGCAAGTGTAGGTTGTTAGCTGCGCGTCTGGCCCTCACCAACTGGCTGTAATTCAGAGGTTCCCACGACCTCCTCCTTGAGATCAATTAACTTGCTAGAGAAGCTCACAGAACTCAGAGAAGCATCTTACTTACTAGATTACTGGTTTATTATAAAAGGATATAACTCAGGAACAGCCAGATGGAAGAGATATATAGGACAAGGTATATGGGAAGGCATGAGGAGCTTCCTTCTCTTCTTTGGGCACATCTCTCTCTCTCTGTGTGTTCACCAACCAGGAAGCTCTCCGAACCCTGTCCTTTGGGGTTTTGTGGCGGCTTCCAGACACAGACACATCCATCCACTACTCAGTCGTGGTTGATTAAATCACTGTCAATTGATTCAACCTCCAGCCTCTCTTCCTCCCTGGAGGTCAGGGGCTGGGACTGAAAATTCCAACCCTCTAATCACATGGTTGGCTCCTCTGGTGAGCAGCCCCCATCCTTAGGTGCTTTCCAGAAGTCACCCCATTAGCATAACAGATCATTATTGCTATGATCACTTAGGAAATTCCAAGGGTTTTAAGGATCTCTGTGCCAAAAAGGGGAAGGAAGACCAAACATATATTTGTTATAAATCAAAAGAGCCCAGTTCCCAACAACGTTGGCCGAGAAAGTTGGTAGAAGCCAAAGGGGCTCATACATCGCTAAAATGATGTTAAAAGTTTCTGCATTTTCTCCATCGAAGTTAAGAGACTAAGAGATGCAGGTTAGAATCTGTGGCACGCCTTGACTTACATAAGCTGTGCTGGGAAAAACCCGAGAAAAGAAGAAGATGAGTCTCTTGTTTTCCTAGAACAACAACTGGAATTCAGAGCCGGCAGAACTCTGCCTGGAGCATTGTTGACGCTTTGAAAGGAGAAGAGAAGCAGGAAGCCCGCAGGACTGGCTCTCCATGGGCTACAGCACCGCAAGACTGAAATCCTTGGACAACAGATATACCAGCAGTTTTCAACCAATGAAAATCCTCCAGCACTACAGAGGAGACCAATGACTTTGGAGCAAGCCAGGTAGGTCAAGACATGAGAGACTTGTTGCAATCAGATAGGCACTTTAGGGAAGGAGCTCTGGAGGCCAATGTACTGGCTCCCATAGTCTTTAAGATGAAGTCCGCACTTCTACGCATGACCTATAAGGTCACGATTTCTTCACCTTCTGGAGTCTTCTCTCTTACGACTCTCAGCCTCTTACGGCAGCTCCGCACTGCTTGTAACTCCGCGCACGCCACGGTGTTCCTCTTCCCTGGGCCTCTGCTCATGCTGTGCCCTGTAACTGGAACTCCTTCCCTCCCCCTTCTCCAACAGCCTCCAATCTTCCTGCTTGATCCCCTGTCTTTCAAAACTCAGTAACGTCAGGGAGCCTCCCAGAAGCTGTGTTCCAGGCTCTTCCCAAGCGCCCTATAATTTATTGAGCATAAGCTCTGTCACTGCACTTGCCGTCCTGTTTTCTGACTACCATTGGTGAATCTGTCTTCCAGTCTAGACTATAATCCACTGGAGGACACAGACCACTCTTGTGCCCTTCAGTGTTGTAGCTCTCATGCCTAGCACTGTGCTTGGTGCAGAGAGGGTAGAAATGCGTTACCGGGTGGATGGATAAACGAATGAGGAATGACTGAATAATGTATGTGTGCCTCAGACATGGGAAGCGGGAAAGGAAGGACAACCATAACCTATAGACCAACTAATACCCACTCCAACCAGCCCCACCCAGAGAAAGGAAAGGACCCAGGTGAGTACAGACAGTAAATCCGTAAGAATAGGGTTTTCTGGGGTTATTGTAACAGCCCTCCTATTACACACAGGGGTACCTGCCCTATCTGGGCCTGAGTACAATCCAGTTTATTTTATTTCCTGGTCTTCAAGTTACATTTCTTTTTTTAATCTCTTTCGATATGGAAAATTCCCCAGTGCTCAGTCAAACACAAATCATGACTGTTTGTCACTACAGTCAACACCGGCGGTGAAGCTATGCCCACGCCAGCCTCAGCTCCACATCAAACCTGACAACACTGCACTGATAAGAAGTGACATGAGACATGGCTAGCAGACACATGCCACCAACTCTGGGCAACGCATGAGATTTAGCTAAAAAGCATTACAGGAGCAGAGGAGAGGAGGGTTCTTTCCCCAGATTTATGGCTGGAATGGGAAGGGTAGGTGCAAACTGCACTCTAGACAACAGTGTGATACAGACGTTTTTAAGTCATGTTGTATTCTTCTTCAGTCACTGAACCCATCACTCTTTCCTCCCTGACATGATAACCGCATGTCACAAACACGCAGTTAACATCACGACCTTGCTTTCCAAAGACTAGTTGATCCCTTACTGACACCACCCAGCAGTCAAAATGGGGGCTACAGGAAACTGAAAAACGTCTGTTCTATGGCTCCTCAAAAGCTTGTCACTTCAGCCTATTTGCCATAACGCCTACTTTTTTGTTGTTAATATATTTAACAGATATTTGCTGTGTCCATCCTTGCAAAACACGGTGGAGGCACTGGGGGCACCGTGGAGTCAATAAGTAAAAGGGAAGACAGGACTGGGAGGGTGACCTGACATCTAAAATGGAAGCCAACAGGATCCTTAGATAAACTCTTCTTTGGCAGTTCTTTAGGAGTGTTCCCTTGAACTCTGTGGCTGCAAACTGGGCTTGCAACATTTCGGACAGAATGTGCCAAGTTCATGTTCTGTCTTTCCTGAGAGGCAGGTAGGAGCAGCTCCTGGTTACAAGCAGAGATCTTTACCCAAGATGCAACAATTGGTTCATTCATTAATGAAAGATGCAGCATCCACAGTAGCACTGATCTAGACTAGTAAGAAAACTAGAAGAAATGGAAAGGTTATGAAGGAACTTTAGGAGCTTCAGAGATTTCACAGTAACGAGAGAAGTTGGAAAGGTACATGAATAGTTAATGTGTGATAAAATTTATAGTGATTCATAGCAAAGTGACATTTCATCCTTACACCTGGTACTAAATGTCATGCTGCGGAGAGAATTAAAATTGTTGGACAAATGCTTTATAAGGACTTGAGTGGGTGATGCAAGCCTAAGGATGGAGGACCAGGATGTCTGAGAAGGGCAAAAGAAACAGGAAGGAGCTCATGTTTCTCCCAAGGGCAGAAAAGATGAGCGAGAAGAACAGAAAATGGGGAAGGGAGCAGTGAGATCGGGCAAGAGCCGGTGGGCCCCAAGAGGCACCTGGCAGAAAGCTGGCTCCAAAGAATTTGAGGAGAGAGAAATTCTAATATTCAATATTAAAGTTGTTTCATGTGAAAGCACGAATGCAAATCTCTCCACCGTCCCTCTAGAAGACTTTACACTGCTGGAGTTTTCATGGAATTCAAGGAGTTTTATATCCGATTACACAGAGAAGCACAGAAAAAATAGGTGTGAGAATGGAATCCCTGGAGGCAAACAAGGGCAAGGAGATATAATCCCTGCAAAGAATTAGCTGGAATCTTGAGAATCCCCATAGACTCTTCAGCCGAATACGACATGACTTAAAACAAGCCAATTTTACCTAGATCTTGAGGGGCTGCTGACTTCTAGGTTACTTTCTGCTTTGTTTCACGTGGCAATCCCTGCCTTTGGTGGTTAGGTGAAAGGCAAGTTGAGACTATTTCTCAGATCTTTATGGCCACTGGCGTTTGGTTCCAGGGGCACCACTGTTGTGCATACATCTGCAGTGTTACGACTGTGTCAACTGGCCTTCCAACAGTTAAAATCTGCAATGGCATCTTTCTGTCTCTGCCGAAAAAAAAAAGTTTCTAGTCGAAAACAAAACTCTGCAATTAAAGTACCATTAAATCTTAACCAGTGGGAATGGTCAAGTAAATGCTGCATTTTTTCCCCTAGTGTGCCACTGTGTGATAATAAAGACAAATTGATTTACATATGCCCATTTAATCTAACCACAACTTTCAAAGGGAACTTGAAATCAGCAAGTAAAATAAGCCTCAGTTTTCTCATCTACAAAATGAAGTTACCGATGGTGAGATTTGAATTCGATTTGTAGTCTAGTTAATAGCCTTGTATCACTGTCACTTTCCTGGTTTTGATATTGGACTATAGTTACGTAAGATGCCACAAAAAGCTGGGTGAAGGGTACATGGGACCTCTCTGTACTAGTTTTACAACTTCTCGTGAGTCTATAATTATTTGAAAATTAAAAGTTTAGGGCTTCCCTGGTGGCGCAGTGGTTGAGAGTCCACCTGCCGATGCAGGGCACGTGGGTTCGTGCCCCGGTCCGGGAAGATCCCACATGCGTGGAGCGGCTGGGCCCGTGAGCCATGGCCGCTGAGCCTGCGCGTCCGGAGCCCGTGCTCTGCAACGGGAGAGGCCACGACAGTGAGAGGCCTGCATACCGCAAAAAACAAAAACAAAAAACAAACAAAAGAAAAAAAAAAAGAAAAAGAAAAGTTTAAAAGCAATGAGAAGAAAACTGTAATTCAAAAAGATGCATGCACCCCAATGTTCACTGCAGCACTATTTACAATAGCCATCACAGGGAAGCAACCTAAATGTCCATCGACAGATGAATGGATAAAGAACTGGTATATATACATATGGTGCTGTGTGTGTGTGTGTGTGTATATATATATATATATATATATATGGGTGTGTGTGTGTGTATATATATATACACACATATATACATTTTGTGTATATACACGATGGAATACTACTCAGCCATTAAAAAAGAATGAAATAATGCCATTTGCAGCAACATGGATGGACCTAGAGATTATCATACTAAGTGAAGTAAGCCAGACAGAGAAAGACCAATAGCATATGATATCGCTTATCTGTGGAATCTAAAGAAAATGATAGAAATGAACTTCTTTACAAAATACAAATAGACCCACAGAACACAAACATATGGTTACCAAAGGGGAAGGGGGTGGTGGGATAAATTAGGAGCTTGGTGTTAACATATACACACTACTATTAGAAAACAGATAACCAACAAGGACCTACCGCAGAGTGCAAGGAACTATACTCAATATTTTGTAAAAACCTATAAGGGAAAAGAATCTGAAAAAGAATTTATGTATGTATGTATGTATGTATGTATATGTGTATGTATGTGTGTATGTGTGTATGTATATGTATGCATATATGTATGTATATGTATGTATTCATATATGTATGTATGTGTGTATATATGTATGTATTTATTTATATGTGTATGTATGTATATATGTGTATGTATATGCATGCATGTATGTATGTATGTATGTATTTATATTAAAGGAAATGCTGTGTCCATCCTCAGCTCTCCTTCCTCTCACCCTACCCCTGGGAGACCTCCCACTCTCCAGAGAGACCCTCATTACCAAACTGGTTGTTTGGATTTGTCAGTGCATAATTAAAGAACAGGCAGAAAGACGTAACGCCGAGAGAGAGGAAGAGGTAGGACGGTCCTTTATAAGAAAGACTAAGTCCAACTACAGAATTAAAAGCTGGCAGAGAAAGAAGAGATAAGAGAGAAAAATGTATGCAAACTGAAAGCTGAAAATGGGGGGGGGCTTAGAAAATGGGATACTCCAGAGAACAGGGGATAAGGAGAACGAGGAAGAAGAATATAAAATATATGAGGAATCTCATTTGAGAGATCCAACTGAGAGATTAGCGTTACAGGTTAGAATTCTTTAGGACAATAATTACTCTTGGCTATTTGGAGATCATACCATACAGATACTATCGGGGGTCTTACATGAATTTTTCCCCTAAATAATGTATACTCTGTATTTTAACCTCTTCGAGAAAAACACCTTAACTCACTGTAAATAAGAGCTCTTAAATCTGTGGAAACTATAAGTGAAATTGTGTGTGAATATACTTCTATTGAAAAGTATTCCATAACTTTCCTAAGATTCTGAAAAGATCATTTGATTCCAAAAATATCATGGGAGGGGTACCATGACTATGGAAAGATCATCAGAGAAGTCCCACATTCCTCTGGAGAAGACAACCAGAGGGTTATTTTTATAGTGAAGGACTCAGACAATCACAGGCATACGGATCCCTGAAGACTTGTCACCAGCTTCACAGTCACGTGCGACACGACATACCTAGCCGATACGTCATAAAAATGTATCCAATCTCTGATGATTAAAAAAGCTGGCCTTAATAGACATTCTATTGTCCCTTTAAAATTTTTTTTTATTTTTAACATCTTTATTGGAGTATAATTGCTTTACAATGGTGTGTTAGTTTCTGCTGTATAACAAAGTGAATCAGCTCTACATATACATATATCCCCATCTCTCCTCCCTCTTGCACAGAGCTGATCTCCCTGTGCAATGCAGCTGCTCCCCACTAGCTATCTATTTTACATTTGGTAGTATTTATAAGTCCATGCCACTCTCTCACTTTGTCCCAGCTCACCCTTCCCCCTCCCTGAGTCCTCAAGACCATTCGTTACTTCTGCATCTTTATTCCTGTCCTGCCCCTAGGTTCTTCAGAAACACTTTTTTTTAATTCCATATATATGTGTTAGCATACGGTATTTGTTTTTCTCTTTCTAACTTACTTCACTCTGTATGACAGACTCTAGGTCCATCCACCTCACTACAAATAACTCAATTTCACTTCTTTTTATGGCTGAGTAATATTCCATTGTATATATGTGCCACATCTTTATCCATTCACCTGTCGATGGATGCTTAGGCTGCTTCCATGTCCTGGCTATTGTAAATAGTGCTGCAATGAACCCTTAATGACAGTTCATGGTAGCCTCCAAGTTGGCAACCAATGATGCTTGCTTTCTGGTTTTCACACCCTTTTGTACTCTCCTTCCACACCAAATCAGGGATGGCCTGCATGACCAACAGAACACAGGAGAAGCTACTGAGGCTAGGTCCTAAAAGGCACTGTGGATGGCTCACTCTGAAAAAACTAGCCACCGTGGCAAGAGGGCACTCAGGTTGCCCTGCAGAAAGTCCACGTGGAGAGGAACAGAGGCCTCCCATCAAGAGCCAGCATCGACTCATTAGTCAGGCAAATGAGCCAAACTGGAACCAAACCCTCCAGCCCCAGCTGAACCTTCGGACGACAGCAATGCTGGCTGACATCTGACTGCAACCTCATGAGGTACGCAAGCCAGAACTGCACAGGCACGCTGCTCCAGGACACCTGGCCCACATACCTTGTAAGACATAATAAATTATTCTTTAAGCCACTGAATTTTGGAGTAACTTGTTATCCAGTATTTAGCTAGTTAACACATAGGCCAATGTGCAGAGTTGGTGCTCAACTATCAATTACTAACATTGATATCTGTTGGGCTGCACCCCGCAGGCCTACAAGGCCTACACTTGCCCAGTTTCAAGACCGAAGAAAGAGCCCACAGTCAGCAACAGAGACATCAGTGGTTTAATGGATGGGGGGGCGGGAATCTTACACGTCTGAAGCAAGGTCCTGGAGCAACACCCCACCACGTGTGGCAGACTGTGGGCAGGACATAGCAGCACTCTTCCCCCGCCAAGGGGAAGGGGAGATTGCCAGTTATAAGAGAAACTGACATCAAGTTGGCTCATCGGTTACCAGGGAAACTAGCAGAGAGGCACGCCCCTCACTAACCCTTTGATAAGAACCATCACTAGCTGGGACCTGGGGCAAGTATGTAGGAAGGTCAGGCAGGTGAGTCGGGTGTAAGTGAAGCAGGCACTGGTTGAGCAAGGGATGTACAGAGAGCAAGAGAATAGCCATCTTGAGTGGACTGACTATACGATATTCAATCCAATGTAAACAAAAGGTAACATCTAATCTAGTAAAAAAAAAAAAAAAGTGGGGGGTGAGTCTACTAGTACTGGATAATAATGGTGCCCTCACTTACAGACACAGAGTAGCACGCTTTTACCACGTGCTGACAATCATGTTTACTCTCTTCTGCTTACTGTGGGAAACTGCAATACTTATATTTTCTCTTGACATATTGATCTAAGCATACGTAGGTCCCTCTAACTCCTACTACCTCCTTAAAAAAATCCATATCCTTTGCACATTACTTGTCTTTATAATAACAAAGGGAAGAGCTTATGACAATCCTCAGCTGGATTTAAAAGCAGAACTGAAATTTGGCAGCATCTTTAGTGACATAATAATGAAAATCATCAAATTGTTATTAATACTTGATAGAATGTGTTTAAGTAATAAACTGAAATGGATTCACTGCACACCTTGCTTAACGTGATATTCACTACAATCAAAAATTAATAGGCATGAAACCTACAATGTATTTATTCCTGAAAAGAATAAGCATTATGGCCTCATAAGAACAACTGAATGATCTCAATAGTTACCCCCTCAAACCTACAGCAATTAAAGATGAACCAGTGAGGAAGAAATATAAATAATTTAAAATTATATACACTGGGGCTTCCCTGGTGGCGCAGCGGTTGAGAGTCCGCCTGCCGATGCAGGGGACACGGGTTCGTGCCCCGGTCCGGGAAGATCCCACGTGCCGCAGAGCGGCTGGGCCCGTGAGCCATGGCCGCTGAGCCTGCGCGTCCGGAGCCTGTGCTCCGCAACGGGAGAGGCCACAACAGTGAGAGGCCCGCGTACCGCAAAAAAAAAAAAAAAATTATATACACTGAAGAGAAACTCGCAAATAATGGATTGTGTAAACTAGATCGTGGATGACTGGTCATTTCCAAGGTCTTGCTTGCTAAACAGATAAAATATTACTTATAATATGAGGACTTATAGTCCTTCACTGCTGCACTACACTGCTAATGACAAACTGTGTCATTTGGGATATTTCTAGAAGGCGAACTACATATGTCTAGAAGTAAACTAGATCTGGATTTCAATGAGAAGTTCAAGAAAAAAAAAGCTAAGGTGATTGATGAGCTATTATTAATAATCTTTTCAAAAGTCGAATAGCGTGGACGATTATGCCTACAGCCAAGTGACAGAAAGTAAGTTAAACTTGTTTAGGCAACAATAATAGTAGCAACACATAGTAAGATTTATTAAACACTCACTGTAGTCGATTGAAAAATTGAAAATTATCCACGGCTCTCCCTCCATTTAGACTCTGCAATGGGACTGAAGCTCTCCCCACGAAGGGGCGGAGTCCTACATTCCCTGCTTCCTGGATCTAGGCCGGCTTCCTGACTTGCTTTGCTCGATAGAACACAGCAGAAGAGAGAATGTGCCAGTTCTAGAGGCCCCGCGTGCTCCCATGCTTCCTCTCGGCGCTCTGTTCAGCCACCATGGGAAGAAGGGTGTGAGCAAGGCTGCTGGACCCCACTGGACCACTTGCAGACAAACGCAGCCACCCTGCAGACTGACCACAGATAACACGAGTGAGCAGAGCTGAGGTCAGAATCACCACCCAGCAGGACCCAGCCCAAACGGCCAACCCACAGAATTGTGAGCTCAATTAACAGTTGCTCTAAGTCACTAACTTCGGGGTAGTTTGTTATGCACCAAGAATTAACCGATAAGCACCAGGTTTAAGTATCTTACACACATTACTGAATGTCATCCTTGCTACATGCCATGCGGTAGGTAGTAGTATTATTCCCGCTTCAGAGGTGAGAACCTGAGGCACAGGACAACAAAGCGAATTCACTGCTTAATGTAACTGGAGTATCCCAAGGGGATGATCTTGCTGAATTCAGGTATGACTGCTCTAGAACTGTAGGCAGTTATCACCAGGGCTCTGCTTTCATTATTCTCCACTTTTCTGGCTCCACTTGTCCCTGCATGGATTTGTGCTCATACGGCTTCTCTCCGTGTGGACACGGGCTGGCTCTCTGCAGCCCCAAGTTTACTTGATCCTCATTGCTCATAATCCAAAGGAAAAAAAGCTCAGACGAAGCCTAGGGAGCCTCTGATTGGCTCGACCTAATCATGTGCCCTATTCAGGGACCAGGGGGCGGGCGCAGCCTTGTGATTGACAGTCCCATCAGAGGCACCTGGTGGGAATGGGCCATCAGTCCTGGGCTGGGCAGGGGACTCTACTGGGAAGACAGGGGCAGTATGTCCTCCACCAGGGCTCACAGATCCAGAGAGTGGATTTCAGGACTCCTTAGAGGTGAAGTGCCTTGGAGACCTCGGAACTGTAACACCAAGTCCGTCTGGAAGCTGGTGCGCCCTCTAGCGAGCAAAGCCAAGGACCCTGCTCTGCTGGTCCCCTGGCTGCTTTCTTTTTCTACATCTCACCAGGCCACCTCCCCAGAGCTCCTCCCCCTGAATAAGAAGAACATTCTCTGGGGCTTTTTAGTTTTATAGATTTACCGGATGTTTGATGAAAAGCATTTTCTCCACAGTTAAACTGGAGAGTGGATTATTTGCTTTACAAAAGGATTCTCAACTTTACAAAGGATTTCCCAGAATAGGACTCTAAATAGCAAGCTCCCCTTAGTGCATTTACACTGTAATTCCATTTGCGAGCTACTGCTTCTGAATACCTCAAATTCAGTTTTACTTGACGGGTTGGGCTAGGCAGTTTCTAAGAGCCTTTCCAACTTAAAAATTACATGAGTCTATGGCACATATGGAAAAAAAAAAAAAAAAAAGACCAGGATACTGGAACGGAGCGACATGGGTTCTGTCGTTGACTTACCAGCAGTGTGATAACTTTTATTAAGTCACTGAACCCCTCTGAGCCTTTACAGCCCTCACCTGTAAAAGGTGTATAAGAATGTCACCCACCTCAAAGGTTTGCTGTGAGGATTAAACGACTGAAGACATATGAAATGCGTAGCACATTGCTAGGAACATATTAAGGATTCTGCCTGCATCTACCGTGACGCGTTTCAATCCATTTGTCCTCTGCAGCAGAGGGATCCACTCAAAATGGAAATTCTATCTTGTCAAACCATTCCACTCGAAATCTCAATGGTTTCCCACTGCTGTAATAAAAACCCGATTCCTGAGAATGTCCTACTAGGACCAAATGCCTGGCCTCCCCTCTGGCTGCCCAGTATTATTACTCATCATGCTCATTCCCATCTTCACACAAACCTCCTGTTATTTCCTATTTTCCCCAAATTACAAAAATTTTTTTTTCTTCTCTTGATCTTGCTTCCCCTGTGAGCCTCAGCCCCGTTTCTCTGCTCTCCTTTGCAATAAACCTTCTTGAAAGCTTTGCCCATGTTCTCTGTCCTCAATTCCTCTCTCCCACTGCCTACCGGCATCTCCACTAGGATATAAATATAACCCTCATCTCAGGAACCCTCCTGGCTTCCTCCTTCCCCAGCCGGCTCCTCCGGGACTCTTTCTCACATCAGGTAATGGCAACTCCAACCTTCTGATGGCTCAGGATGGAAATCTCACAGAAATGTCTGACTGTTCTCACCCACCCTCCAAATCCACCAGCTAATCGGGCTGCCTCGCCTCTGGAGTAAAGCTGAAAGATAACCGTGCCTCACTGCCTGCGCCGCCGCCAAACGGCTCAGGCCATGACTCTTTCATTGAAATCACCTCAACCGTCCCCTACGACTTTGGCTTCTACTCTTGCCGTCTACCCCTTTATTTCCAGTATGGTAGTAAGAGAAATCCTTTCAAAACACAGTTCAGATCATATCCTGCCTCTGCTCAAAACTCTGCTCAAGTGAGTGGATGCCCACTCATGAAGAGCAGAAGCCAAAGCCCAACAAAGGCTCTAAGACCCTCCATGATCTCCCCAGCAGACCTTTCTGGCCTTGTTTCCTGCGACTCTCCCCTTGTTCGCTCTGCTTCAGCCACAATGGCCTCCTCTCTTTCCTGAACCTGTCACGCACACTCCCACCTTCCTTCGGAACTGGATCTTCCCTCTGCCCGAAACACAGTTCAGCCAGGTACCTGCAGAGCTCACTCCCTCACCTTCAGGCCATCACTCCGCCATCACCTTCTTCACCTTGGTAACGAGGCCCACCTTGATCATTCTGTTCAAATGTGTGAGTTGCCCCCAACCTGGAGACACTGTTGATTCTCTTTGCTCTCCACTCTTTCCCATGTCACACATCGCCTTCTAATGTACTATATAACTTAATGATTATGTTTCTTCCTCATTGACGACTGCCACCCCCTCCCAGGTTTTCAAATATATAAGCTCTTCAAGGACTGGCATCTTTGTCAGTTTTACTCGTGTATCCTAATCAACCAGAAAAATGCATGGCAGGTAACAGATGCCCATTAAGTAGAGAACTAAGTATACGGTCTTGCCAGGCTGGTCTTCTACCATCCTCTCACAACTTGAGGTCGTAGCTCCTACGTCACTTCCTCAGAGAAGCCTTCCCTGATCTCGCTACCCAACTTCCTCAATTATAGACCCAGTGTCTCTCTCCTTCATAGAACTTGCAAGAGATTCCATTTTATATTTGCCCTGTGACTACCCAAGCTCTATCAAAACACAGAAAACTCTGCTTTTACTTACCACCTTATCACTAACACCCGAGAGTATCTTCATAGAGTAGGCATTCAATAAATAATTATTGCATAAATGAATATTAGATAGTGATTTATATTACTGTAAGGAGTTAACATTCTGTCACCTATCCATGGCCCCCGAGCACATACACAATTAGCATGATTAAAATCAACTCCTTTATTTGCCACTTGAATAACTGTTACTTGCCCCCAAATAGACCAGGGTTATCTGCAAGGCTCTCGGAGATAGTCTGCTTTCTACATTATGGGACTAAAGGATTGTACCAAATGACCTACCTACCTTTTACTCGATGTTACCTCGGTATTATTTGTTCGCATCTGAAGCAGGCCCTTTGATTTTCATCTTAAAGACATGCAAACATTCTTATTTTATGTGACTGACAAACTGAAATTTGCAGATGACACCCCCCCAAAATCCGTTTTTTAACCTTGCCAACAAGAAGTGTTTTGTTCCTAATCTACTTTATGAGAGATCAATCCAAGATAAAGCATTGTTAGAAAGATTAATATAATAAGTCCATTACGAAGATGATGGTGTATTTCTGATCTTCCAATAACTATGTAACTCCCATAATTCCATGCACATAGAATTATGACTAACTGATTCAGGGCTAACATCATCTATCCCGGCTTAGTTGGTTGTATCAGTTATTTAACACAGAAAAGCACTCGTATAATACTCTGCTTACTAAATCTAAATAGAGCTTCCTTCTTCATACACAACAGCCATTTTTGTCTGGGCCTTCAGAACGTTCAGAATGAAGAGACGTGGGTTAACTACTTATATATTCCTAGCTTTCTGCTCAGAACATTTACATAGCGTGTCCCTGTTGGGCTGTTCGAGATTGACTGCTGAGCCCTAAATAGACTGGGTCCAGCCGCAGGAATAGATCAGTACACAGTGACCCGATGGAATTTTCCTCTGACGAAGGGCTCCACCTCTCCTTCCCACCCCACTCTTAGCAGACACTATAACTCTTGTGTGTGTCTGAGGCCTTGGTAAATAAAGCAGCGGTAAAGGGAGAGGGCTGGACATCTTACCTTTGCCAGTGACTCTTGAGGGAAAAAGGAGACGCTTTTACAATTTTACTAACAAATATTTTAAGCATATAAAAATGTATGCAAAATAAGAAAATGAACACACTGGCACCCACCACCAAACTTCGTCAAATCTCACTATATTTCACCTTATGTCAAATCCACTAGAAATAGGAAGGAAACATGAGAATGTGGTTGAAGCCCCCTGAGGACCCCATCTATACCATTCACGACCAGCCTTCTTTCTCAGAGGCATTTACTCTCTGGACCATGTGCTTAAATGGACAGAACGCTTTTATTCTTGTCGCTCATAAACTCATGTTTTAGTTTTTAAAAAATTTCCATAGTGTTATATTCTGTGTCTCCTTCTGCAAGCTGTGCACACGCGCACACTCTCTCTCTCTCTCTCTGGCTCACGATTTCTGAGATGTATCCATGCTAAAACATGAACAAATAACATTCTATTTCATTCACTTTAAGCTGCTGAATTGCAATACAGCCTTTAAATCCACAGTTGATATACTCATTCTTATGGTCGTGGGTGTTTACGATGTTTCCTTTTTCCTGGTGGGGCAGGGGTGCTGCTGGCAGGAGTGAGGGGAGGGTAAAGAGCTGCTTTTTCTTCCTGGCAATTCAACTCTGTCCCCTGCATGAGGATCTAGTTAACTTTACGTCAACCTGGCTGAACCATGATGCCTAGATATTTGGTCTAACATTGTTCTGGATGTTTCTGTGAGGGTGTTTTATGGATGAGATGCTTATTTAAATTGGTGGAATGTGAGTAAATCAGACTGCCCTTCATAACGTGAGTAGGCCTCATTCAATCAGTTGAAGGCCTTAAAGGAAAAAAGACTCAGGTCTCCTGAGAAAGAAGGAATTCTGTCAGCTGACCACCTTTGGACACGGAATGCAAGTCTTTTCTGATTGTGCAGACAGCCAGCCTATGCTATAGATGTCTGGCTTACCAATCCTCCACAAACCCATGAGTCAATTCCTTAAAGTAAATCTCTCTCCTATATACGTACACTCTCACGTGCGCGCTCGCGCGCGCGCGCACACACACACGCACACACACACTGTTGTTTCTGTTTCCCTGGAAAACCCTGACTAATACAATGTCAAAATACAACTTGCATTGGTTTTCATTTGTGGCCCTTTGGTCTTTGGAGATAAAGAAACTTACCGCAAAAGGCAAGAGTTTCAAACAGGCAGGGAGCAAAAATGAAGGAGACGTGTTGCTTAGAGGAGTCTTTTCTAATTCACCAAAACTGGTACTTTCTACCCTGAGCCATGCCATATCTTCTTCAGCTACTGTCTGTACTTTATCAGGAGCTTTGAGGTTGATCTCTCTACCCTCAATACACACTCAACTGATGTCTGTTGAATCATTAGGTGGAGAAGTGAGTGGTAATTTCCGAGAGCCAAACACAAACCCCGTTAACCAACAAATCCATCAATAAAAGCTATCTTTGGGGGATAATCATATATGTAACACTGTGCTGAGAACTCACAGGTAATGGAGGTTTACAGAAACTTGGAAAAATAATTGCAACCCTGGCATTTAAGGTCAAAAGAAATAAATGCAATCAGAAAATGCTGGATCCAAAGGAGCAATGATGAAAACAGATATGAAACCTGTCATAAGAAAGTAATGATGAAAAGTAAATACGATGGGAGTAAGTATGAGAAGAATGGGAGGTAGCACGATAGAATATGAAGAATGCTGGATTGGAGAACTCGAAGTCTGCATTCAAATCATAATACCATCCCTCACTCTCCCATATAACCCTTGGCCAGACAATTAGCTCTCCATCCTCGGGTGATTCTTGCACAGAATGGCTTTATACCATCCCTCATTGTGTTCCCCCTCTTGATTACCCATGTATTATCTAGTGATAGGTTAGTTATTATACTAACATCAGGTACTAATTGGTTGATTTTTCTCCTTACCCACTATTCCCCCCAAAACAAAAGCTTGTCAGTAATGCAGATGTCATAGCATTCAATACTCAAGGATGCCATCTTAAAAGGAATTATCGATCTCTGTCAACATCCAGTGACATGACCAAATGTAGGGTGAACCACCACATCACCTCCTGCATGATTTCACATGTCACATCCTGTTCTGGAAACTCTGAAATCCTGTGACACATCAGATAATCGGAACATGGGTCGAGTAAGTGCCAACGGGTTGCTCAAATCAGCAATCCCGTAACAAGATGGGCAGTCAGATGAAATTATCAAAAGCACAGATGGCACTCAATTGCGTTTATCGCAGGAGAAGTCCTTCTCAAAACACAGAGGTTGGGTTCTCCTTTATGCTGCCCCCTTGGCGGAAGTGTTTCATGTTTAATCAACCTCACTCGGCCCACATGCCTGAGAAATGCAATTCCCTTTTCAATAGGGAAACTTGGCCCCTGACTGATTTCCATTATACTTATACATACTTACCCTTGCTGAGCATGCATCAGCTGGGTCTCTGCAACGACAAGTGATGGATGAGGCTCTCCAGGGTGGAAAGGAGATGGATTCCTATAGGACAAGCTTCTTCTCTCATCTATCTGCTCGGAAGGTATGCCATCTCACAGCTGGCGGTCACAGAAACACAACACAGAGATCCTGAGACACAACAAAATGCTTTCAGAAAGAGAACTGCAAAATGCGAAGTACAGTAAAAGGGGTCAGAGTATTGCATCATAGTCCCAGCTCTGCCACTAGCTCGAGAGACAACCTTGGGTAAATCACATTAACACTTTGGTAAAATGGGATTCTTTCTCTCTCACCTATCACAGGGAACAAGCAAATGGTAAAAATGATATTAGGAATGCAGCTTTTTGGATAAATATTATCATACACAGTCCTTGAGGGATAAAAACTCAAGATGCTCACTGGGGCGCCCACAGTGGGCCCACAGTAGTAGAGCTTTTTTTTTTTTTTTTTTTTTTTTTGCGGTACGCAGGCCTCTCACTGTTGCGGCCTCTCCCGTTGCAGAGCACAGGCTCTGGACGAGCGGCCATGGCTCATGGGCCCAACCACTCCACGGCATGTGGGATTTTCCCGGACCGGGGCACGAACCCGTGTCCCCTGCATCGGCAGGTGGACTCTCAACCACTGCACCACCAGGGAAGCCCAGTAGTAGAGCTTTGAGGTCACACACAGGAAGGGTGTTGGAAGCAACCAGCTGGGCTTAAATCTCCCCTCCAACTCTGGCTGTATGTGTTACAGTAACAAGTTACAGTAACTTGTACAGCAAGTTACTGTAACTCAGCTTTAAAATTCTTTCCCTTACCTACAAAATAATGAACTCACAAAGTTACTGTCAGGTCAGTTCCATAGATGGCAGCATTAACACAGCTAGGTTGGTTCTGGTTCTGGACATTCTGTTAATTCTGGACATGCTGATTCCATGTGATACAGCGTTTGTTTAAAAGATTCAAAAGAAGTCAACTCATGGAATGTTAACACGAGATAGCAGAAAGGAGGCAAAGTTCCCTTCTGCACCCCTGGGCCCGCATTCACTGCCAGACCTGCCTTCCTCCTCCTACCATCCCTTCAGTGAGCTCGAAGTGTCGTGCGTTTATACAAGCAGCATCTTCCCTCACACTGCCCAACAGAGGACTAAAACTTAGATGCAGGACGTTGTCTTCCAGCGTGTGCATCTCACGGGGCCAAGAAGAGGACACCAGGAAATCGAGGGGGAAAATTCTGCTGTGTACATAAATACGCTCGAGATGAAAAAAGTCAGCGATGAGGAAGCAAGAGAAACAGCCGGCTGGAGTAGTGATCACTGCGGCTCTTAGAAATAATCACAGCTGGGACTTCCCTGGTGGCCCAGGGGTTAAAAACCTGCCTGCCAGTGCAGGGGACACAGGTTTGAGCCCTGGTCCAGGAAGATCCCACATGCCGCGGAGCAACTAAGCCCGTGTGCCACAACTACTGAGCCCACGTGCTGCAACTACTGAGCCCACGTGCCGCAACTACTGAAGCCCACGCGCTCTAGGGCCCGCGTGCCACAACTAGTGAGCCCACGTGCTGCGACTACTGAAGCCTGTGTGCCTAGAGCCCATCCTCTGCAACAAGAGAAGCCACTGCAATGAGAAGCCCGCGCACAGCAACGGAGAGCAGCCCCCGCTTGCCGCAACTAGAGAAAGCCCACGCACAGCAATGAAGACCCAACGCAGCCAAAAATAAATAAAATAAAATAAACACTGGGACGCAGGGGCTGATTCTCAACCAAGTGAGTCAAGACCCAACGCAGCCAAAAAAACAAAATCACAGCTATGCTTATTGGATCTGTATTGTTCAACATACTTTAATATCTATAATCTCATTCAGCCCTCATAAAGCTCCTTCAGGGTGAATATTATTGTTTCCCCTTTACAGAGGAGAAAAAGGCTCAAAGTGATGCCTCCTGGCTGAAGTCCCACAGAAGTAAGTTATGGATGGAGAATGAGTCTGTGATAGGCTGTGCCTTAGACTCCCCTCTCCCACTCTCAGTATTTTAAAAGTTCACTTGCAGGGGTCACAAAAAAACAACTCACCCCAAAGTGGCCAGAGCAGCATCTAGATTGTGCACTGATGCTTTCCTGCCTTCACTGACCCACTGGAAGCTTCAGTTCCCGAAATCTCTAGACAGAGTGGTTCCAAGGGCTCTCTAGGCCAAAAAGGGAGAAAGAAATAATAAGTAGAAAAGATCTCAATGACACACGAAAAAACTGATGGTAGGAAAGAACACTAAAAATGGGAACCAAAATTTCCTAGAAAATGGGTTAAGAAAAGGTTTGGGACTTTACCTTGAAACAATAAAACTAAAATATATTAACATAAGTTAATTTTATATTTAATAGAAGCATAGACTATACTGCAATTATTTGACGATTATTAAAATTAACAAAGAATTTTTTAGATCACTTTCCAAAGAAATTACGTAATGGCATGATATGATACCCTTCAATGCACAGCTATAAAGAGACTCACTTTTGCCAAAAAAAAAAAAAAAGTTGAAGTTTCATCAGTTTCCCAAAGGCCTCCCTACATCTTTTGATATTCAAATACATCAAAGTATTCTCTTTTGAAGCCTATCGTGTCATTATCCTTGTCGACTGTGCTCTTCTTCCATCATTAACTGGTCTAGCTCTGTCAGACCCTCGTTTGTCAATTATTTTGCAGGTGATTAGAGAAATTCTCCATCATCCCTTTCAACTTTACAAAATCCTGCATCTTTTTCCAAGATTCGCAGTTTCCTTTTGCCATCAGGTCGCAAGACACTTGTGCTGTGTTGTCAGGGAAGGTACTGATGTGGACAGAGAGAGAGTGTGTTAAGTGAAGATGGATACTCCAATGGAAACTAATTTTAATGAGTGGACAGTTCATTAGCACGTGCTGTCATGCAACGATGCCTTTCAGCCTGCTCTCCTACACAACTGCAACTTTGGGGATGATGATCATTCGTGCTGGGATAAGAGGACTCTCTGTAGTGGAAAGAATAATAACTCCTAAGTCCCCGATAGCTCTTCACAGAGGGCATGCTACCCTCACATCCATCACCTGGTGTGATCCTAACAGCAACCCACAGAGACAGGTGGGACAAGGATTTCATATGCATTTCAGAGGTGAGGAAACTGAGACTCAACAAGGTGGACATGTTTTCCGACTTCCTTTCTAACTCAGTGTCTTCCCAGCAGTAACTTTCATTCATTGTCCTCTTGTTTGATACTCAGTAGTATGCTAAGTACATATATCACAGCCTGTTTATTCCTGATAACTGGACTACCGGGCGATTATAACTAAGCCCTCTTCACTGCATTTTTTTTTTTTTTTTTCGGTACGCGGGCCTCTCACTCTTGTGGCCTCTCCCGCTGCGGAGCACAGGCTCCGGACGCGCAGGCTCAGCGGCCATGGCTCACGGGCCCAGCCGCTCCGCGGCATGTGGGATCCTCCCAGACTGGGGCACGAACCCGCGTCCCCTGCATCGGCAGGCGGACTCTCAACCACTGCGCCACCAGGGAAGCCCCTTCACCGCATTTTTTGAAGAACAAAACTGACGGTAATTAAAGTGAAGGAACTTGCTGTGTTAAGTCATTTATTGCCACAATAATGCTGCATAACAAACTACCCCAAACTCTCAGTGCCTTCCAACAGCCAACATTTATTTCTCACTCAAAGGATCCGTTGGAGGGCTGAGTTGACTCTGGTTCAGATTGTGGGTCACGTTCCGGTCTGCTCCCAACCTGCAGGTGCAGTACTTACCTTGGCAAGATCTCCTCGTGACTAATGGCAATAGTGCCCAAGGCTACACTCATGTCATATCCACTAAGCTGTCACTGTCTAAAATGAGTCATTGGATAAACACAGCATCAATGGTATAAAGATGTAGAATCTTGTCTACTCTGCTGGGAGGCACTGGAAAGTTACGTGACTCAAAGTAGGGACGGAAATTTTTATAACAGGCGTAGGGAGCCAGCGAGGGTGACAGTTAAGAACCTTCAGCAATAGCCCTATCTGTTCCACTGGCTCAAATGCCCACAGCCAAGTGCTGGCTCCAGAGACCATGCTGTTACCGACCCCGCTATACTTCCGCGAAACTGCCCCTAATACTCAAATGTGAGTTCTCATGTTCATGTTGGTATTACATCACTCCATCCTCTGACCAAAGTTGCCTGGCACCTGCTGGCCGAACCCTCTTGATCCTGTTCTATATGTTTGGCTTCACGTAGCTCTGGGACCAACCAGAACCTGGATGATGACTTTCTGTATCTTTAAGCCAGCAGCTAAGCAAGAAGAAACGACTTCCTCCTGGCCCTGCTCTGACCTTATAAAAAGTACATTTGAATATCAATTTTCATTTCACAAAACATTTTTATACATCTTTTCTCAACAGAACCCTGTCATCCAAATTCCATGGAGTAGACATTATTAAAGCTAGCTTACAGATTTAGAAGTTGAGGCTTAGCAAGATGAAATGACTCGCTAAATACACATCTCACGAGCTTCAGAGTTCTGATGTGACCTGCAACCTTTTGTGTGATGTACTTCTACTGTTCACCGAGCATTTCCTCTGGGCCAGGCAACTTGCAGGGACTGCTATAGATGAAACTTGATTTAATTTTCACATCAGTGCAGTGGGGGACATGTTCTTATCCCTTTTTGTACATGAGAAGTTAAAACAGCTTTCCCAGCTCATAAGTTACGACGTGGCAGAGCCAGAGTCCAACCCAGCCCTGTCTCACTGCAATGCCTACGCCCCTAAGCCCTGCACTAGGCTGTTTCTTTTCTTTTATTCTTGTCCACCTCCTTCGTAGTCAGTTGTCAAGAGCTGGCTGATCTCTGGCCTTGAACCCTGTGATGCAGCCCAACCATGCTTCCTCTTCTCCCGGCTCTGGCCTGGGCTCCACGCCTGAATCTCACTTTTGCTTTCTCTTCTGGGATCCTGGTACCCCACCCTATCATCGTATCCATCTGGGAATAGTTGTTTTCTGACCCTCAGGCCCACTGGCAAAGTCCCAATGTCTGTTACCTCTCATCCCGCCACACAGAAATCCCCCTTCTTATCTGCTGTCCCTTGCCAAGGCTGCCACTTTTGCATAATGTCCTATTTTCAGGCATTTCTGCATTTACAACTCTTTTATTTCAGTTTGGATTGAAGCTGTTCCAAGTTCAACTTTGGGAAAATAGGTTGTCAATATCTACAAGCATAAATCTATCACTGAAGCGTTTATCCGCAATATATCTCACATATTTAAATTAACATATTGTAAAATGTACAGTTTTGGGATGTACAGTTCTATGAGTTTTAACACATGTATAGATTTGTGTAACTATTAGTATAATCATCGCACAGAATCATCCCATCTCCCCGCCCAAAACTCCCTCCTGCTATCCCTGTGTAGTCACACCTTCCTGCTATCCCTGTGTAGTCACACCTTCCTGCTATCCCTGTGTAGTCACACCTTCCTCCATCCCTAATAATTGATGACCACTGATCAGTTCCCCATCACTACAGTTGTGTGCTTTCAAGAATGTCGTATAGGGGGCTTCCCTGGTGGCGCAGTGGTTGAGAGTCCGCCTGCCAATGCAGGGGACACGGGTTCGAGCCCTGATCTAGGAAGATCCCACATGCTGTGGAGCAACTGGGCCCGTGAGCCACAACTACTGAGCCTGTGCGTCTGGAGCCTGTGCTCCGCAACGAGAGGCCACGACAGTGAGAGGCCCGCGCACCGCGATGAAGAGCGGCCCCTGCTCGCCGCAACTAGAGAAAGCCCTCGCACAGAAACGAAGACCCAACACAGCCAATAAATAAATAAATAAAATTTAAAAGAAGAATGTCGTATAAATGGAATCATACAGTATGTAACCTTTTGAGAATGGCTTCTTTCACTCAGCACAATGCCTTTGAGATGCATCTGAGTTGCTATAGCATCAACAGTTGACTCCCTCTTATGGCTGAGTGGTACTCCATTGCATGGATGTACCAGAGTTTGTTTATCCATTCACCTGTTGAAGGATATCTGGCTTTTTCCAGTTTGGCATTATTTTGAGTAGAGCTGCTATAAACATTCACACACAGATTGTTGTATGAACATAAGCTCTTCTTACTCTAGGATAAATATCCAAGAGTGGATTGCTGGGTGATATAAGCGTGTGCTTAACTTTCTAAGAAAGCGCCACACTATTTCCAGCGTTGTAGCCAGTTTCCATATTTACCAGCATGCCATTGCATAGAGTACGCAGATTCTATCACAGTCCGCATGGGGGCTCTTTGCTCCTCCAATTCCACCCTTGGCCCTTCTCTACTCTTCTCCAGGCTTCAGAAGACTGACATCCATGGGCTGTGTCAGCAGGTTCCCTTGTCCTCTTGCTTCCAGTTGGGTTTGGCGTGTGGGAGGGACTGTCAAGAGAAAAAGGACGTCTGAGGACTGACTTGCTGCCCCCTCCCTGCAGGGTGCACAGTGGCCGCATCCCTCCAGCACGTCAACTCCTCGTGTCCAGCCACGTGCTTTCACTCCCTTCACCCCCGAGGGGCTGCCCTTGGTCCCCATGGGTCACTGCACTGTCTCCATTTAGTCATACATTTGGTATCTTACTTAAAATCTTTCCAAAATCACTATAAAACAAGAAGACAGATGAAGAAACTGAGGCACGAGTATAACTTGCCCCAGGTCACATAGCAGGGAAATAGCAAAGCCAAGACTAGAACCCAGGTCTTCTGACCCTTAAGCCCATGCTCTTCCCAGTTAAGTCTGATTTCACCCCATTTGTCTCAATGCTCTTATTACATAGTTCTACAAGTAATTCATTGCACATGCTGGAAAGCTTAAATTATGACCCAGTTCTTCTGAGCAGGCTATCTGGATTAGCATAGTTTCCCTTATTCCTGCTTATTTGATTTTGTTCCTTAATTCTTAATAGTCATGATATCTTTCGTATCAATTCTAAGTTTCATAAAAATGATCAACATTCCTAAATAAAACATGGGAAGGCTAAAAACACATTTTTATTCTTAAGTGAACACTGCATAATGCTACTATGCTCTGTATTCATTATTTGAATGATTTATTAATAATTTCTTTTAAACTTTAAATATTTTAAAATAATCTTCTACTGACATAATTACCATGGGTGAAACTCAAAGCAACTGATTTTGTTTAAAAAAAAAAAACAACCAATGCCTATATTGGGCTAGCCTTTCCACCTTAGGGAGGAGCATGAATACAGGTGCCATGGACAACTGTACATGAACATACATCTATTTTTCTTTGCAAAGAATTCTTGACTTCACTTAAACCCTTTCCCGAAGGTCCCACTGCTAGTCAATACAGGAGCTAGTTCTCTTGATTTTCAGGTCAAGAGTCTGCTTGCTAACTGAGTATAATTTTTTTTTTTTGCGGTACGCGGGCCTCTCACTGTTGTGGCCTCTCCCGTTGCGGAGCACAGGCTCCGGATGCGCAGGCTCAGCGGCCATAGCTCACGGGCCCAGCCGCTCCGCGGCATGTGGGATCTTCCCGGGCCAGGGCACGAACCCGTGTCCCCTGCATCGGCAGGCAGACTCTCAACCACTGCGCCACCAGGGAAGCCCCCTGAGTATAATTTAAATTGGGGCCTGCAGATCACCAGGGGTCCCGAGATGCATTCTTAGGGGTCTGCTAGGTTGCTCTAATTTGGGGTGACTAATTTGTTCAAGAAAGAGGTTTTCCAAGCTGTAGGAGTCTCACTGCTAAAACTGGGAAAGTCCTGGGCAAACTAGGATGAACTGGTCACTCTAACTAGATAGCATGTGTCTGAATTCAATTATAAGAAGGTCACCCTTCTTATAATTGAACCCAGTATATGCATTAACATATAGATAATATATGCACACACATATATACTCATATTATTATTGGAATTCAAGCAAACAAAATCGTTTACAGCTTCAACTGGCTTCCTTACTGCCGTCCTTCCCCCTCACCCGCAACTCTACAGGAGTCAGAAGTAGCAGACTGAGTTGGGGAAAGCATGAAGAGAACGAAACATCCTTCTCCATCTGCCCAATCATGCTATCTACCACCTACCCTTGAATCCTGAATCTTTATTGTATTTGGACTGACTTACGTTGGGCTTATGTTGGGCTTACTTATGCTGGGCTTATGTTGTCCCTCTCCAAACTGGCCATCAGCTCTTTAAATATGAATGCTGGTTTGTCTATATTTTGTTTACCCCACAAGACCTAGGATGTGGATCAATTCACAACTGGTGTCAGTAAGTACACTGTGGCTCTTAGTGGGCTCATGAGTCCTACCGGGGGAGTTACCACTCTCTCTATCATCCTTGCCACCTCCACCCAGGGGGCCATTTGGCTCTAAACTTGATGCCAACTAGATCTCTAATTAAAAAAAAAAAATTACTCAGACTTTCTGACAAGGCCTCCCCGAGCACATGGAGCTATAGAGTCCTTGGTCCAATGCTTCTCAAACCGTGTACCTCAGAGCCCCAGTTCACTGCAGTATCTCAAGAGCTGAGCAGACATGAAAGCTCAGTGGAGAGCCCAAAGGGAGATTCTAAGTTTCCTCACCTTTCCTTTAAGCCACGCAGCTCTTCTCTGTTTTGTTTATTGAGGTTTCAGGTCAAGACTTCACTGGGTGAAAACAACTGCTCTAGCCCAATCTTATCATTGTACGTACGAGAGAACTAAGACAGGGGAGGGAACTGGCTGCTGAAAACTCACAGTGGAATTCCACACATGAGAAGAATAAAACAGTCATCTCCTCCAGCTGGAATAGTTTCCAAGTTTCTATGTGACCTAAACCTCACTTTCTATTAAACCCACAGCCCCCAAGGTCCTCTGCGTATCACAGAGTCTCCAGTTAGGCTGATTTGGCAGCATTGTTAATAACATGACTTCACAAGTGTAATTTAATAGTCATCAACAGTGACTTGCCGAGAAACTCAATGTGTGGGCCCATGTCACTCTGTTCACGGGAGTGGGCTTAGGTGTCTCTTCCTTACAAGTAATCATCCTGTCATGAAGTCTGTGTATAGCCACACTTGTCAGCAGTAATCACTGCAACATTTATAACCGGCATGACGCAGAAGAGATATTTTGGGGAAAATGGACACATTCAAGACTTTACAAAAATAGAACCATCTCTAGCATTTGCATTCGTCATTTTTGTGCATGTGGTTTCTATTTTCATCGACGTTGCTTTCTTTCTCATTTATTCTTTTTGGCTTTTCCACTGCATACACATTTATAATACTGTTTTTCCATTTCACAGTCCTACATGGGGATTCACTGAAAACATAAAATTAAACCAGCAGAAGAGAAGGAGATTATTTGGGGAGCTATAAGGCAGGGAATATAGAAAATCTTTCGGCACAGTGGACTTTTTCTTGAGAAAAACTGCCATTAATCTAACCATGAAAACCTATCTTCCAGACCTAAATACTTATAATGGAAAGACACAAACAGACAAAGAAACAGAGAGAGACACACACTGAGAAAGAGATCACAAAGGGAAAAGTTCAGAAATAATGGAGAAAAGTTGCTTAGCAAAAGGCCTCTCTGAGTCTTAGAGTTTATTAAAATGGGGGGGAAAAAAAAAAGCTCTTACGTGAGTCATTCTCAAACTCTTTTGGTCTCAATACATCTTTACTTATATTACATAAATACATCTTAAAAATTATCAAAGACCCCCAAACCAAATGTTTATCAGAGCTCTATCTTCCACTATTTACCATATTTGAAATTAAAATTGAGACATTAAAGGATATTTACTAATTTATTTTAAAAAAACAAAAAGACCTCATTACATGTTAGCATTCATAGCATATTTCTATGAACAAAAAAGCTGTATGTATTGGAAAGTTGTCAAGCTTAGGTTGGCAGACATGTTTTCTGAAATTCTAGAAGTGTTTGCATGGACGCTCCAATTTGTCATTAGCAACAAATGCTGTCAGTTCTTTTTCTCCAAGTGACAAGCTCACTTCGTTCACGTTAGAGAAAATGTCTGCCAGATGCCCACGACTCAAAAACCATCGTTTGTCTGTCAGTTGTTCTTTCAAGTAAAAATGGCGTTCGGGGAAAAAAGCAGTTAATTCTGCTCACAGCTCGAAGGGCAGTTGGTTTGCAACAGAAATATTTCATGTGTGCTTCTTTCTCTTCACACAGAGTAATATTCAAGGGCCAAAATTCAATGAAATTAATGATTTTACTGCTTCATCAAGAACATTCCTAAGTGAAAGTGGCTTTTTTTTTTTAATACTGTAAATGCGTGGGTGAGGAATACAATGGCGGCCCAAACAATCTGGTGCTGCTGTCTTGATTCGTTCTAAAGCAGCAGTAGTTTCACTCCCATTATTTCTGCACCGTCAATGCAAATGTCAGCGGTAAAGGCATAGCCCATCTTAGTATTACCGTGAAAATACTTTTGACCTCTCAGAACCCCTGAAAGGATCTCAGGGACCCCCAGGGGGCTACTAACCAAATTTTGATGACCACTGTCTCAAATCATTTCCTTCTCCCCTCTGACTGTGAACAAAGCAGGTGGAGGCTTGAAGCCAAATACTAATGGGCAAAACCACGGATAAATACAACAAGCGTCCTCTCCCCACAGACCCCAGCTGCTTCCCTGGTGGCCTCACCTCTCAGTGGTACACCCTCTTTCCTCCCTGCCCCTCCTAGTTGACTTGACTCTGTCATTTGCAAATAAAAATTTCCTATCAAGCGGAGCATTCAGGAAGCCAAACCTGGAGCCCTGGGTCTGATTCCATGTTTAGACCTTGCGAATCTTCCGCTGCCTGCTTAATCTGTTATCTAGACCTGTCATCTATTAGCATTAATTAACTGATCAGTATTCAAACGCTCATTCTCATTATCTCCTTCTTCTTCTTATAAGTATTCTGCAATGTGTTCATATATTTCTTAGATTGAACCCATTTCATACTGCCATTCATGGTGGGTCAAAAATGGCTGAATACCATCAATTTCATGCAGTTCGACCTAAAGATGGTCCAACTGTTTTCTTTTCCATTACTAGAAAGGAAGAACCAAAATACATCAACTGAACAAAAATGGACTGATTCCAAGCAGTTGGTGGACATTTACTCAAATAAGAGGGAAAGCCAGCGTGGTAAAGATCACATGACCTAAACTGTGTCTCAGTTAAAACCAATAAAGCAATTGGGATCATACTAGCTTTGTTCAAATATCGACCTGCTGTGTGTTTCCATGACTCGGTGTTACTGAGGGGAACTTGGGTCCACTCACAGCTGGCTGTGGTGAAGGAAAGTACAGCATTTATTGCAGGAGCCAAACAAGGAGTACTGGCAGCGTTCAGCTCAAAAGACCCGAACTCAATTCTCCGACTGGCTGCTGGTGAGGTAACAGGGTGGTGTCCCAGGGATTGCCATCATCAATCCTCAGGCTCCAGCTGGTCTGCGGGCTACATGCTCGGAGTCCTCACACAGTTCAGCTAGCTTCTTCCACTTGGTGAGGGTTTAAGTATCTATAAAACGACACAGGAATGTGCACCATCTATATCCTTCAGGGTGGAGCTAAAGACTCCACCCTATGGCTGATTACTGGTAAAATTGTTACCAGTTTTCCTGGCCCAACTTCTATGTTTTGTCACTACATGGTCACATCCTTTAAATCATTCATTTTGAGCCAGGCTTTTGCGACTCAAGGGAGGCCTGGGAGATGAAAAGTTTTCTACAGTAAGAGGCAGGCAGAGGACATGGAGGGAGGGAGTCTGTGCTGTGAAGGCCCCATAGGTCCTGCTCGGTTATAATTTCCCCCTGTTGATGACCTTCCATGTGGCTATCCAGCCTCTCTCCTACTTGCTCCTTCTCTGAAAGCTCTGAGCAACAGGGCATGTGTGGCCTGGCCTCTACCTTTCTTTTCTCCTAAAATGACATTGCTGGTCTCCTCCTGTGTGTTATACAGGGGCAGGCTCCTAGGTAGGAGGGGTGTGGGCTGTCTTGATACAGCATTGTCTTCAGGTAGAAACGTTCACAGTATTCTGGGGTTCAGAGTAAAGATTCCATACATCTAACAGTGCTTTCTGACTCCTCAATGGCCTGCTCTCCACTTGGCAGGAAAAGGTAGATTATTTTTTCAATTCTTTAGACACCAACATGGTGCTGTTCATAGTTGTTTACCCAGTCCATAGCATACTGCCTAGCACACAGAGCCTTTCAGTAAGTATTTGTTGAATAAGTGAATGTTTGCAAATATAGAGCTTCTTAAGAACTAGACTCTGGCTTATCCATGCATGAAGGCCATGCAAAGAAGTTTACATTTTATGTTAAGGGAGTGGGAAACTACTGAAGGTGTCAGGCAGGAGGGCGCAGGATCAGATTCCTGTTTAAAATGTTAATTAAATAATCATGAAGGCAAATGGGAGTTTGTTTCTAGTGGAGATCCAGACAAGGACAGGTGGTGAGAGGAGGAGAGACGGTGTCATATGGGTCTGTTTCCACCTCATTACTTTCATGGTCTTTTTTGCAGAGGTGAAACGGGGAGATTTGCATTCCGCTTGATCTCTGTGGGTGGACATTGTTACTTCCGCGACATACTTCACAGTATCGGGGTATCTGTCCTTGGCACAACCAGGCCTCTCTGGGGCTTATGACGACGATGTCAATATTTTTCCCAGTGTGAAAATAAAATTGGCCATGAAATTTTATTGATGAGTTTAGGCTATCTGCTTCCCAGAGATAAAAAGCCTTCCACATATTATACGACTGGCAATTCAGACACTCCTGCATAGCCCTTGTACTCTAGTGATAGTGGTGTCAACTGGGGACACACCATCGATTTGTCTTTGCTTCTGTCTCTGAACTGCTCTGTAAGTTCAGACACATGGAACATCCTAGAAATGGCAAGGGGCCCATAGGACCTTTGTTAAGGTTTTAAGGATAACTTTACTGCTTGCCAACTAGAGAATGGGTCTCTTTTCTTTGAAAGGTCACCATCTTTAGTAAAAGCCACAGCATCTACAGCAGAGAAGGAGACAGAGAATGCCAGCCTAGTCGACTATCTCAGCTGAATTAATCTTGACCATTTGTAGGGTAACAGATATCAGAGGAAGCCCTTCTTCACGGACAAACTGCAAGGGAAACTTGAAGTTGGAATTAAAGCCAATAGGGACCATGAGTAAATGAAAATAGGTTTGACATTTTCACAAAGTCATGAGGCTGTGTGTTATAAAGTAAAAGGTGAACAGGAAACATAATAGCTTTTGACACTGTTTTTTCCCCAAAGTCCCCAACACTTTGCCCTTGGATTCCTGCTGGGAATTGGCAGTGTTCAGATCATCCCCACCAGAGAACGCCCTGAACTGACTAAGGCCACCCCGGCCTTCCAATCTTTGGCACAGCAGGGCTGAGTCCTCTCCTTTACTGTGGCCATATTCTCCCAAGAAATGTTAGCTTACAACTTCAGCTGTATGGCTTTTTGCATGGATAAGCCATGGAATCTGATTCTTAAGAAGCTAAATATTTGCAAACATTCATTCACTCGACAAACATTTACTGCATAGCTGCTGTGTGCCAAACATTATGCTATGGACTAGGTAAACAAATATGAACAAAATAGAAACAGCCTGTGACTAAGGCACGAGTTTACTGAAGGGTCTCTTCTAACCCAGTGTTCAAGTAACCCAACAAGGCTATAATCAGATAAACCAGGGGCTGGTTATCAACCTTTACATCTTCAATGAACAATGTAGACAAGCTGGGGTTGCAAGCCTCCGGAGGGGTTTTGATCTTTAAGCATAACATTAGAAATCACTAGTGAGCGCATTTTATCCCTTCCTTGGTCAAGGGTAACTACCTTGGTTCTAGGCATGGTTCCAGGTATCCCCAAGATACACAGATCAGCAGCAAGTTATCCCTATGCGATGGCATTTCTGGAATTACTATTATTTTCCTTATACAAAGAGATTGATTCAGCTGGTATATTCCTGTTCCTTTCCCCTTTTTTTCTTCCTGGAATGCAAACACAATGTCTGGCAGCCATTCTAGGATCCTGAAGATGGAGTCCACATTAAAAAAGGCTGAAGAGAAAGACATAATGAGTCTAGGTTCCCATGACATCTCTGAGACTCTTTCCAGATTTGTTATATGAGAAAAATGGATACTCTTTCTTGAGGTGCTGTTCCTGCAGATGAAGACAATCCCCAAGGAAACAAAGTGACGAGTCAACATTTATTAACGTTTCTTCTTTGCTATATGGGCATGACAACTCTTCTCCTCCCAAGAACCCTATGATGTCAAGAGTGTATATATCCACTTAATAGACGTAGAAATAGAAGTTCCAAAAGATAAATAAGTTACTCTCACGTCTGGTAAATGGCAAAGCCAGAGTTAACTCTCTCTAAAGCCTTGAGACATACTTTTACGCTGGGGTAAAGTAGGGACAGATGCAAGTTTTGACAAGTCTGAAAGTTATACAATTTCAAGGCCCCTCTTGAAGACAAATTAGAGGATATTATGATTAGAATATTGTTAAGATCCTCCCAGGGCCTTGGGAGGGGGGTCTGAGAAAATGAAGGGCACTTATCTTTACAGGAAATCAGCCTCTATTTTAACGTCTATTGTCAAGAATAATCATTTTCTAGTGTCTGTATCCCTCCTACATGAAAAATTAATATAGCAAAGTACCAGAGAACAAGATTTCAGGCATGTTCTGGGAATCTCAAAGCTATTTTTATTTTCTCCTGGCTTTTCAGGCAAACAAATGGAAGAGGATGCTAAAGAAGAGGCTGGCTCTTTGGCCAAGGTTTTTTAAACCCATCTCAGAAGTGAAGAGTGAGACACATTTGCCAACTGCCATAGAAACAACAGAGAGGGAAAAAATGACAGATGAAAGCTAGGGACAGCCAGTTCTGAAAATGCTATTTTGCACGGTGAAAATATGGTCAGAGAGACCATGTGTTCAGGAAGCCGCCAAGCTGGAGCGACAGGAAAAAGAGGGCAGTGGTGTTCTTAAAAGAGATGTTGAGAAAGGATGTTCACAGCCTTGCACCTCAGGTCTTCCATCTGCTTCAGCAGGAAGAATGTCTGCACCCTGGGTTACCATGCAGAGGTTTGGGGCTTCCCGAGCAGTCATGGGAGCCAGTGTCTAGATCTAGCCTGGCTTCACTTGACAAATGCCTCACCGGTCTCCTGCCTCCTGAGTTCTGACCCGTTTACCTGCATCTTGTCTGATAAAGGTTCACAACGCCTTAGAGTTTGTAACTCATTTATGGTGGAACTTGACCTTATTACATTTGGCAGCAAAGCCTGATGTGAGCTGAGTTAAAACTATTCATAGTCTTTACATTTTTCTTATTTGGTGTGAACGGTTAAACACTTCACTGCAGAGAAATGAACACACTTGATTATGAAGTCCTGCCCAGACGTGCCGGGGGATCTTACATACTCAGTGCATTGTGCATTACGTTACCTCTCAAAAATAAGAAAAGTTCTCAAGTCTGAAACACGGCTGGTCCCAGAAGTTTTTAATATATTATTGTGGAACTGATCTTTGCTTTGCCTGTGCATCCTTTCCCAGATCTCCAAGTACATTCCACTGGACACTTTTTCAACAAACCCAGATACTCTTGAGTTCCCTAGCAACTGGGGAATGGATGCCACCAGCCCTTGGCTGAATCACACCTTGAACTCAGCATTAAGCCTTGTTCATGAAGTCCGTTCTCACTGACTTGAAAGTCAGGAGAGGAAGTCTCAATGTCCTGGCTCTACTGTTTACTTTGGGAAAATCAACGTAATAGTTTAAGCCTCCAATATCTCTCCTTACACTGCATCCCATTCCATCTCTTTATACTGAACAGGAAGAAATCAAGGCTCAGAAAAGTTAATCAAGTTCTTATACTACTGTCCCAACATGATTCTAAGACACAATGTCGTAAGCAACTTGAGGCAAGAAACAGACTCCGGCACCTTCTGTTCCAAACAAGTGGCACAGTTTGCAGGGACCCACGTAAGTAAGGTTCACAGCCCCTTGTCCAAAATGTACTAAGAATTTCAACATGGCAACATCAGAGCATTAAACCAAACACAGGATCATTTAAGTGTGAGGTCCTGCTTGACTGCACAAGTCACACGCCCATGAAGCCAGCACGGCGTCTCTATTTTCCACAGCACCTAGTATAGCATGACTTGATGAAGTATGGCTTTAATTGAATGCCATCAACAACAATGAATGGGAGGTAATGCCACGCAATAGCATCCACAAAGTGTGAGTGAGCTGACTTCACAATATTCCTCCCCACTTTAGTACTATCCATTAAACAGTCTGCTTCACTTGCTCTTTTAGGCCTTGAAGCAACACTTCTGTAGCAGGCGTATTGCCCAGGAGATGGCAACACGGCTAAAAACCTAAGTGTGCTCAAAGAACTGATTATCCTCTTTTCCCGTCTTTCTATGCACCAACTTGTAACATCTTTCAGAATCCATCACCCATCCCTTTCTCAAAACACTTTCTTTCGGTCGCATTGCAGATGGGATGCGCGTCCATTTGTCATGGTGAGTTTATAGATATCCAACTTCACTTTCAGTGAATATTCAACTTATTCCAGCACGGCTAACTCATGACCTGAAAAGCAAGCGAAGCAGCCAGTAAGGCCAGAATCTACACAATCACGTCTAATCGGTAGATAAGGTTGGTCTCATTATGGCTGAGCCAGTGACGTTCAAATACCTGTACAAATGAAAAGGAGGTATGTGGAATATGAAACAACACACAATTCAAAAATCTCCTTTGTAACTGTGGGGTGGCTGTGGTTTTTTTTTCCCCCCCAATGTTCTCATCAACTATGATTTGTGTTTATGTGTGAAGGATTCCATGTACACAGAGTAAAGATGCATGGAGCTGAGTCAGACACTTGTCTGGTGTCCCTTATTTTGTCACCTGGTAAAACTCGAAGGACAAAAATATCCGGGGGACCTTCATGATAAACTGTTCCAGCTTCCTCGTGTCAGAGGGGGAGAATCTGAAGCTCAGAGAGGCTTCTTCCTGCAGTTCTATCCGCACCAGAAATGGAATCAGATTCCCATCTCTCCCCGCTCTCCTGAAACTCACAAAGTGGCCAAGGGCTTGGCTTCTACCATACTGGTCTAGAGTCCATGTCAAAGTCAGGTGGACATGTCAAGGAAGCTGTTGAAAGCACATCAGGCGCCATAATATTTTGACTCCTGCAGCGTCCACAAAGTAAGTTTCTAAGGAGGGTAAATGGTAACTGTCATAAGCTCAAGCCAGTTACCGAGTCAGTAAATAGCACCAAACACTGGCTAAACACTTAGCACTCTGCCAGGCACGGAGGGACTTAACAACAACAAAAAATGAGGCGATAACATAGTAATCCCCCTCAGGAAAGGAGCAAACAACCAATTTCGGAGATAAAAGTGAGTTCCCACTGGATCCTAAGCTCCTGTGGGGCATGCGCCGTCTGTGTGCCTTTTATCTCCATGCAGGTGGATCGATCCTTCCAAAATGAAAACCTTCACTAGCTTCCCTCGCTTTTCGAATAAATCCCAGAACCTTGATGCTGTTTTTTGAGGCACAGCACAGTAAAAAGTAGGAACTGGAAAACTTTTGTGTAAAGGGCCAGATAGTAAATATTTTCGGCTTTGTGGGCCAAACAATCTCCATGGCAACCTCTCCGTTTTGTCACTGCAGCATGAAAGCAGCCACAGACAATCAGTAAATGAACAGGCATAGCTGTGGTCCAATAAAATATGTACAAAAACAGACTGTCACATGATTTGGACTGCAGGCTGGAATATACGGACCCTTGGTATAGACTATGCATCTCAACTTGGTGCCCGATTATCACCTGGGGGTCTTGTTAAATACAGATCCTAAATTTTTAACAAGTTTGTAGGTGATGCTGATGCTGCAGGTACTCTACTTCGCTGCCCTCAGCTTATACCCAACTTCCCCTCACTTTCTGTGATGGTCCACACTGGCCCAGTCAGTTCCTCCTTCCTGTCATGTTTCTTCCTGCCCCAGGGCCTTTGTGCATGCTGTATTGTTGGGGCTGGCTTGCTCTCCCTCCTTTTCCCTAATCTACTCACTTAAATCTCATCTCAGGATGCCTTCTTGAGAAAAGATGCTCCAGACTAGGTCAAGGACACTCCTTTCCCATTCTCACTGCTCCAAATACCTCTCCATCGGAGTGATTATCACAGTTATAATTTTACATTTGCTTGTCTCATTCCTGATTAATATCTACCGCCTCCACTGGAATGTCAGCTGCTTGAGAGGAGACAATATGCCAGTTTTGCTGATCACTTTACATTGTGTCCCTGGCACAGTTTCTCAATCAGTTACTACTCCATAAATACTGAATAAATAAATAAAACAATGAATTAATCAGTCCCTATTGTCCAGCCTGACCCATAGTATTCAGATAGACTCTCAGTGAAGATTATTAGGTAACTTTTAGAAGGTTTCAGAATTTAGAAGAGTTTTTAAATTTTGGAAGGTTTTTTTAGACACCTTTACTGTTCCCCTTCCTTTGTGTTCTCTAGTCATCTCTCCCTAAGCCAGCATGTCCAAAAGAACTTTCTGTGACAATGGGACTGCTCTGTGCCATCCAGTATGGTAGCCAGATGTGCCTACTGAGCATCTAAAATGTACTGGTGCAACAGGGAAACCATTTTAATTTAATTTATTTTGTTTGCTTTTAATTATATTTTCTTCTTCTTTTTTTAAATTTTTTTGGCTGTGGTGGGTCTTCGTTGCTGCACGCAGGCTTTCCCTAGTTGTGGCAAACGGGGTCTACTTTTTGTTGGGGTGTGTGGGCTTCTCATCGCGGTGCCTTCTCTTGTTGCAGAGCGCGGGCTTCAGCAGTTGCAGCACATTGGCTCAGCAGTTGCGGCGCACAGGCTCTAGGGTGTGCGGGCTTCAGTAGTTGTGGCGCAAGGGCTTAGTTGCTCCTCAGCACGTGGGACCTTCCTGGACCAGGGATCGAACCCCTGTCCCCTGCACTGGCAGGCGGATTCTTAACCCCTGTGCCACCAAGGAAGTCCCTATTTTCTTCTTTTTTATTATTAATTTTTATTGGGGTATAGTTGCTTTACAATGTTGTGTTAGTTTCTGCTGCTCAGCAAAGTGAATCAATTATATGTATATACATATCTCCCCTCTTTTTTAGATTTCCTTCCCATTTAGGTCACCACAGAGCACTGAGTAGAGTTCCCTGTGCTATACAGTAGGTTCTCTTTAGTTATCTATTTTATATATACTAGTGTGTATATGTCAATCCCAATCTCCTAATTCATCCCACTCCCCCACCCCTACTTCCCCCCTTGGTAACCGTAAGTTTGTTCTCCACATCTGCGACGCTATTTCTACTTCGCAACTGAGTTCATCTGTACCATATTTCTAAATTCCACATAAAGCGATATTATATGGTATTTGTTTTTCTCTTTCTGACTTACTTCACTCTGTATGACAGGCTCTCTTATGGAGGATCCCTTGTACGTGATGATATGCTTTTCTTTTCTTTTTTTTTTTTTTTTGCTGCTTTCAAGATTGTCTCTTTGCTTCTGGCTAACAGTTTAATTATGATGTGTCTAGATATTAACTCTTTGAGCTTATCCTACTTGAAATCATTCTTTGGTGTGTAGATTACTGTTTTTCATCAAATTTCGGCTATTATTTCTTCAAATATTCTTTCACTTTCTCTCTCTTCTCCCTTTCTCAAACTCACATTGAGAGTAGTATGTTGATATGCTTCATAGTATCCAACAGGTCTCTTAGGTTCTGTTTTTCTCTACTCTTTTATCTTTCTGTTTTTCAGACAGAATAATTTCAATTAATCCACCTTCAAGTTCATTGATTCTTTCCTCTTCCTGCTGAAATCTATTGTTGATTCTCTCTAGTAAATATTTCCTTTCAGTTATTATACTGTTCGACTGAAAACTTCTGTTTGACTCTTTGTTTTAAATAATTTATATTCCTTTCTTGATATTCTCTATTTGGTGAGACGCTGTTTCAATCAGCTCAGGCTGCCATAACAAAATACCACACACTGTGCGATTTCAGCAATAGAAATTTGTTTTCTCACAGTTCTGAAGGCCGGAAGTCTGAGATCACTGTGCCAGCATGATCACGTTCTGATGAGAGCTCTCTTCCTGTCTTGCAGATGGCCACCTCCTCACCATGTCCCCACACGGTGGAGAGGGAGGCAGAGTAATCTCTCTGGTATCTCTTCTTATGAGGGCACTGAGGGCCTCACCCTCACAATAGCATCTAACCCTAATTATCTCCTAAAGGCCCTATCTCCAGATACAGTAACATTGGTGGCTAGGGCTTCAACATAAGGGCACTGAAAGCAGAGAGTCTGGAGCTGACTGCCGTTCTGAACACAAATCCGTACCTCATTTCCGGCCCACCTCTCTTTGTCCTGTGCTACTGAAGCTTCAAAACAGTAATCTGTTTCTGACCTATTTTTTTAAATCTTTAACTCTTACTTTTTAAAATCTGATCCGGGAAGATTCAAAATGGTAATTAAATAAAAACATAAGAAATAATTTCAAAAATCTCTGTTACGGAATTCAATGCAAGCCAATGAAGTTGATAATGAAGCATTTCCAAGGGTCTCCATGATCTTCTCTGTATTACTGTCCCTTTGCCCCACTGATTTAGCTTCTTCCCACTCCTTATTCCATCACTTCCTTCTACATCATTCAAGTTCAATAAGGACCTTCCTTTCCCACAGGAAACAGCCTGTGGTGTGCTCATGATAAAGTGTTAAGTGATGGATGATACAGTAAAAAGAAACACTGGGACTTGGTTTCCAGAAATTACCTTTCTGTCCAGACTTGATCCATAATTTATGTTGGAAAAGTTTTCTTCTCCCGCTTTGTTCCTCAGTTTCCTCATCTACCGAATGAAAATGCTGATCTCCGTGGTTTTGCTTTGAACGTCCCATAAGTCTATTAAGTCATCACCCCTGGGCACTACCTTTTTAAGACTATATGTATTTAAAGGAGAATATAGAAAAATGGCAATGTTGTACCCTAAGGCAGGACTCACCTTAAGATACAACAGTGGTGATATTTTGCGTGCCACGTTTATTATACAAACATTTATTGAGGGTCCATATTTAGGGCTCTCCTTATGTGTTAGTGATACAGAGGTAAGTGACTACTGCCCTAGGAATGTACATAGTCTCATGAAAAACTAATTTCTGAAGAAGACTTAGCCTAACCAAAGTTGGTTAAAAAATTATCTCCCTTGTTAATCACTCCATTGGTAATGCTCACCTGAAAAATTGTTCTGTCTCTTCAGAATGCAGTGCTGAGATTTACAGGTCATGCCTGCTATGCGTACCAGTGATTCCATGGTACAAATGTCACAGACTTGCGATCCCTACTCTAATGCATTACTACCACATAAGGTAGTGACTGCCTTTTTGCATTGGTTTCCCATCTCTTTGCATCCGTTTCCTCCTTAGTCACTATGCTTCACCTCCTTGAACCTTATCGCTCAACTACATGATGGAGATAATAATAGCACTCATTTGATGAGACCTTGTGAAGATTAAGTTAGATGATGTATGTAAAACAATAAACACAGAATCTGACACCCAACATTGTCCATTATGCTTTAAATCAGTGGTTCCCTATTGGGCAGCAATAGGGCTGTGCCACCCCCTAGGGGATATGTGGCAGTATGTGGAGACATTTGTCGTTGCTACACTGGGGGAGGCACGTTACTGGCACGTGCTGAGTATAACCCGAGAATGCTGCTGAACAACCTACAACGCACAGGACAGCCTCTCACAGAAAGAATCCTCCAGCCGAAAATGTCAACAGCGTCAAGGTTGAGAAACCCTGCTCTGCCTTAGTGCTAAAACAAATGCTGAAGCAAGTTTTGAATGTAAGTCATTCATTCTTGCTACCTTTTCAAACTAAGTATTTCTATTTTACTTTCTTAAAATTATAATACACAAAACTTAAGAAAATGTATTATCTGCTTCGTGCTGGGTACTGGTTAAGACAGAAAAAAAAAAAAAGCCTATCTTCCCTCCCTCCTTCCCTCCCTCCCTTCCTTTCTTTCTTCTTTGCCTCTGTCTTTCCCTCTTTCCCCTCTCTTTCCTTTTCCCCAAGCTCTATAAAGATGGCTGCCAGCTGCAAGCAAAGATTTGCAGAGACGGTCAAGACACATAATTTGCATCTCAAGTTCACCGTGAAAATTTATGCTCCTGCACAAGGCAGGAAGCTCCGGAAGCCGATCCTCTCCCGTGACATATGCACTCCACAAAGCAGAAACTGTTGTTGCCAGAATAACTGACCTCAAACATCAGGATATTTGCCTAAACTCGGAGAGCCTGTCCTATAAATTGCCACTGAGCAGGGACCGCATATGGGATTAGAACCTGCCTTTTGGAGGGGTGATTTGTCAGCCTAAGCGGCAGAACCAGAACCATAGTAAATAACGCTAAAACGAAATGAGCTACATTCTCAGAAATGCTGTACTTTATGTTGCAATGGACAGTTAGGGAAAAGGAGATAAGTAATGACTGCCCGCTGCATTCTCACATTTCTACCCAACCATGGCCTCCTCAATCACAGGCACTGTGTACCACTGTGAAAACTGACCATGGGTCTTATGTCCTTGATGGGGAGGAACACGTGCATATAACTGATAACAATATGGCTGGGGAAAAAACATGGACTTTGAGGCGGAAAAAAAAAAACAAAAAACGAACACAGTTCCACGTGGGGACAAAAGTGGTAGGTTAATTCCAACTGGGTGAAATTAACGAGGACTTT
This sequence comes from Delphinapterus leucas, assembly GCF_059928025.1. NCBI lineage: Eukaryota > Metazoa > Chordata > Mammalia > Artiodactyla > Monodontidae > Delphinapterus > Delphinapterus leucas. Next base: position 96,421,641 of record NC_143138.1, read on the forward strand.
GACAAAGCATATTTGAACTAGACTTTAAAATATGAGTAGGATCTGGGTAACGACTTCTTTTTTTTTTTAACTTTAAAAAAGTTAAATCAGATTTCTTGGCATGGCATTCAAGGTCACCTATACTCTGGCCTCAACTTTGTACTACAGGGATTCTGACCTCAGCTGTCATTCAGTTTGGGGCAAGTATCAGGAGTCCAGGCTTGACATTGTATTGACCTGAGTTCAGACTCTCCCTCAACCACTTCCTCATTATCTGACTGCTGTGCAGCAGTGTAACGTGGCTGTAATCAGCTTGGCGTCTTAAATTAGTCGCCCACCTCCGCCTCTTACTGGGTGACCACGGGCAAGTCACTTAGCCTCTCTTTGCCTCAGTTTTGTCATCTCTAAAATGGGGGAAATCATCATAACTGCCTCACAGAGCTGTTGGGACAATGAAATTTTCTAGCGTCTGACCCGTAGTAAAGCACTGTAAAGACATCAGGCCTTATTCTTGTTATTCTCAAACTAGTCATGAAGTCAGATTGCTGTCCAGTCTCCATATTCTGTCTGTCATGGGGTCTTGGCTTCCTTTGTGCTATGATCCATCTGGCATCTGGAGAAGTCTATTCACCTCTTGTCAGAACAACACTTTAAAATTCATAACATAAAGTCCATAAATTTACAAAGAAAACCAATAAAGCAATTTAATTACTACAATAGTCTTTAAAATAGTTTTAACTATTTAAAAATAGTTAACAAATTTTTTTTTAAACTTAAATTGTGATATAGTAATGTGTCTGCTCTTCTAATGGACTCATGCATAACAAGATCTAACGATTAGTCTAATAGTTACTGCAAGTTCAAAGGAGGGGTCATAAATAACATTTCAATTATCTGTCGTGCAGTAACGTGCCATGAAAATACCTGTGATTTCTGCCGGTGACAGGTTCTACTGGTACTCTTGTGTGCGTGTCTTATATTAGTAATTGAAGGAAGTGCTAAATGTCAGGTAGAGATTGGTGAAAATAAAGGTTTTTTGTTTTTGTTCTTTCCATTCAAGTTCAAAGACTCCAATCAAAGGTTCATGGAGTTCAAGTTAAGAAGTCATTATCCCAGGGACTTTCCTGGCAGTCCAGTGGTTAAGATCCCATGCTTGCAATGCAGGGGGTGTGGGTGTGATCTCCGGTCAGGGAACTAAGATCCCCCATCCCACATCTGATTTAACTCTGTGGTCATGGGGAGTTACTGATGGCTTGTGAGCAGGGAACAAACATTGTATGATCTATGTTTCAGGCAGATCAGCACGGCAACGATATGGAAGATAAATCAGAGGAGAAAAAAGTCCGAGGCAATGGGACCAGTTAAGGAGCCGCTGGAGAACCTGTCCTAGGAGAAGTTGAGATAAAGGTGAAGACAGACAGGAAAGACATTTGGGGAAAGAATGGGATCTGGTACATATCCGAGATCACAGGGGGGCTATGTGAGGAAGTGGGGATGTGAAACATACCACCCAGGTGTCCAGCTAGAGTGATTACCCTGGGACCAATAAATGAAGCAAGGAACAGAGAAGGAAAAGCAAACTTACTTTTGAGGGGCAGGGACAGTAAAAGTCAATGAGCTCTTCCTTGAATATATTGAGTTTGAGGTACCCATGAAATACCCTGGTGGATATATTCAATTGAAAGTGGAAAGCTTGGGTGTGGTCGTCTACAACTGAGATGTCATTTATGCCCTGGGGATGCTCCTACATTTCCGAACTAGACCAAAGTAGTGGAGCCAAAGGAAGAGCTAAGAAATGGATAGACAGGTAAGGGATGTAAAAGCCAAGGGGGGAAATTGTTCTTATGAGTGCAGGGAGGTAGCGGAGACGACAGAAAATTAAAGAGTCATAAAACACTGAAATAGAACCCCAGAAATATTTAAAATTTTATTTTCTGGAGGCTCCTTAAGGCAGATAGGAGTAAGCTGCTTTGGGGTTATTTAAGTTTTGATTTTGCAGAGGGCCAAGAAAATGACATTTCTAGCTCTTGCTGACCCATTTGCAGATTGGAAGTTCTAAGGTAAGTAATGAAAGAACCATTTGGGTTTCCAGGCACAAGGAGGAGAGGTGAAGGCAGCGAGCAGCTGTCTAAGGAATCTTCTTTTCACAATTGTAAAAGTGGAAAGATAGAGCGGCATGTGTGTCGGTACGCTGGGAGTAGCCTTGAGTTGTTCACAAATGTATATGCCCATGTTACAACACTGTGTAAACTTGGAAACAACTTTCAGAGGAACTGAAACCATGGCAAATATAAAAAGCACCTGTATATGAATGCGGCAACATCTATAAAGAGCTTTGTGGGGATGGGAAAATACAGAGTGGTGGATAATAAACTAGTCAAACCGCTGAATCATTTAAATACCTGGGAAATCTCGTTCGCCCAGGAGGTGAAAGAATCTGGAAGCAAAGAGATTAAAATTCATTACAATAAATATTAAAGGAGATTGATAATAAAGTCACAAAACCAATTACGAAATCTGGCAGGGCAACTTAGATATGGAAAGAAGAAGATAAAAAGACGATACGGCAGGAGTTGTTAAAATTTCCCATTTCACTGCAGACTTGGATAAATAAGATTTAAAGGGTGGAATCTTTAAATTCAGGCCGGGTGCTGAGTATTAACAATCAGTGACCAGAATTTACTTTTACAAAAAAAAAAAAAAAACGAAAAGATCAACTAGAAAAACATGTTGAGAGAATGAATTAAATCCAAAACTACAATTAGTAGGAGAGAAGGAGATAGAAATCACTGCATGGAAAGAGGTCTTGCAACGCTAGTTAATCCAAACCAAAGAAGTGATGCCACATGAAGAACACCTGCCCATTCATATGCGGGTGCCACCAACGCAGAGGGTGCGTGCCACCAACGCAGAGGGTGCGTGCCACCAACGCAGAGGGTGCGTGCCACCAACGCAGAGGGTGTGTGCCAGTTTTCTTGGTGTCTGACTCAATTAGAAGTCTGCTGATTTGCCAGTTACAAAAAACTGAACTCTCCTTGGAGGAAAAATGAAAACGCTCAACTTCCAAGCTGGGAAGTTCTAGGGCTAGCAGTATCTTTAAACTCAGCTTAAGACAGAAGCTCTAACGGTTTCCCTAGATCTCTGCTCTCTTTGTTTCTGACATCAGCTCTGCTCTCTCCCTCATGTGATTTCTTGCTCACTCAGGCTCTCTCCTCCTGGTCTCAAAGTGGCTGTCACAGTTCCAGACCTTACCCCCTTTCAGCTTTTCACCAGTGGGATAAAGCACTGCTCTCCCCACAATGGTCAAGCATGAGAATGGGATATGATCATTGGCGTAAGCCAATCTGGGCCCAGCCCTGGAGTGGAGGGGACTGATGGAGAATAATCACATGACTTAAGAGTGAGTGAGGGGTAGTTCCCTCACTCTTCCAGTGAAAGAAGGGAATGTTTTTTGTTTGTTTTTACAAAAGAAGGGAGAAGGATTACAAAAATAATAAATGTTCACTACAGTTAGTAACTTTTAGTTCCGAAAGTCCTACTTTTTGTCTCACATAAGCTTCTTGTGATAAAGTTTTAATCAATTCCCTTTTGTTTTGATCAATGGTGGTGTCAAGTACATACCAGTAAGCAAAAAGCCTCATTATGACAATGGAGAAGAGCCTTTGACCCTTCATAGTGGTGGTCTGCCTAATCGGAGTAATTCTAGTTATTGTGGGTGAGCTAATCTTATATTTTTCAAACAACTGAAGGAAGATGATAAAGAATATACATTTAGGAAGATAAAATGACCTGTCCACACAGTCAAGAGGCTATTGTCTTGCTTATTATGTAAAGAGATATTCATCATTTATTTGCATACGTCTGGTTATCCTCTGTGCCTCTGTATGGTGAGATGTCCACCCTTCACTCACGCAAGCCTCACAGAGGAAGGTCGGAACACATTAATTACAAACTATTAGACCTCGGTGCAATTAATGCTGTTGAAAACATCAAATCACTTGGAAAATAACTAAGGAGGAATGGTTGTGAGCATTGCAGAGGTTCTGTGCAGCACACGACAAAGCACCACACACTCATTTTTCCTTTTAACTCAAGAGAATGTGATTATCATACAGAAGAAAGAAGTCAAATGGAGCTTGATCTCGCTCTCCTCAGGTGGGAGTATCTGAACACATTAACACGTGAAACTTTTTTTTTAAACTGGGAGAAGAGTTAGACTTTCTCCATTATATTTTCACAGTGTATAATTACAAATGCCAATCCAGACACAGCAGGGGCTGCCCTTGAATATATTAAGGCAAAACCACACATCTCTGGAGGGGAAGAAAGCAAGAGAAGCAAATTGCATCGTGTCATCCATTAGGCTGGGGCAATTCTCGGCATAGAAGATACAGGAGAAGAAAATATATACATATGGGAAGGTCCCTAAGCATGAACATAGTATCAGGAGTGGCATTTTGTTTTCTCTAATTAGTCCCACCTCTATCGACCCACACTCCGCATTCCCCCTGGCCTAAGAAAACCTCTATACAAAATAGCTAAGAGAGAGGAGTCATTAGAAAAATATGCTTCTTTGTTGAAACCAAGGTCTGATTCCTTAGAAGCTTACTTAAAATATGAGAGAATTTTTTTACAAAAAACAAAAAGCGCTCTTTCCAGGCGTCCTCATAGTGTGTTGTCGTGGCTTTCAAGTACAAAATGAATTGCAATTCTCTTTGTCACAAAAGGCAAAGCAGAATGAAAATCTTCCAAGAGAATGTATTCAAGGAACTCAGCAAATCATGTAATACAGATAGACAAGAGAGAGGCTGCCCCAGAAATACACATTCCAGTTCTTTGTCAATTTCTACAAGCGCGAGAGCGATGTGCAGGACCACAGTGTTCCACAGGTACCGCAGGGAGTTCTGAAGCTTATTCACTCATTTGCTGAAGGAGCATTGGTTGATGCCTATTATGTGCCAGACACTGTGCTATTTACCTCTATATGTTATTTCATCCACTCCTCATTTTATCCTCATTTTAATAATGGAAAAACTGGGGGCTCAGAGAGGTTAAATAACTTTTTCAAGTTCAGAAATCCAGACAGTGGTAGAGCTGGGTTTTGAACCAGTGTCTGTCTGATTCCAAAGCTCATGTATTTCCAGTGCACCATGATGCCCTACATGGAAACAAACCAGAAAAGTTTAACTTCCTACCCTGGTGCTAGGGATTCATGAGGATGATGCTACCTACACTGTAGCATGCCAGGATGAAGAAGACTCAGGTGAGACAAAGGGCTTTTCCAGGACCTCTGATCATCGTATGTTCAGCACCGTGGAAAGGAGAGAGGGGTCTTCCTGCAGAAGACACATCACTACCCAGCAAAGGGGAGGTCTGAAGGGACCACCCAAGCTTCCCCTGGACTCATCCTCAAGAATATAAGCAGAGATCCCAAGGTTGATGAGACATCCATCTAAGAAAGAAAGTCGTGGACTTAACAGACCATGGTCAGTGGCTCTGAGGATGCTGAGAACTTACAGAAATGGCCCTTTCCCTTTGCACCTTATTTATATTAAATCTATGCTGTTCATTGCATCTCCACGATTAGAAATAAATATCCTGAAATGGGGGGGGGAGGGGAGAAGAGGCACAAGCACATACTGGCCTGAGCAACCAGCGGAGGGAGGGCCATGAAGTGGCATTTACCCCCCAGCCCTACAGCCCGCTCAGGAGAAGGTGAGGCGCCTTCAAAGTATGTCTACAAATGGATACCCTTCCTCCAAGAGGTGGAGCCTACTGTCCTTTCCTCCAAGTGCCCAGTCAGCTGGACTTAATGACTCACCTCTAAGGCCTGGTAGAATAAAGCAGAAGACACAATGTGTGACTTCAGAGACCAGGTCATAAAGAGGTGCTGCGACCTCCGCTTTAGTGGCTCTCTGTCTTGAATCACTTACTTGGGGGAAGCCAGCTTCCATGGGGTAAGTAGCCAGATGGAAAGACTTGTGTAGCAAGAAACTTAGGTCTCCTGACGAGAGTCACAGGAGTACGTTTGGAAGTGAATCTTCCAGCTCCAGTCAAGTTGATGGCTTGACTGCAAGCCTGTGAGAGAGCCTGAGCCAGGCCACCCAGATTAGCCGCTCCCAGATTTCCTGACCTCAGAAACTCTGTAACGTAATAACTGCTTGTTGTCTTAAGTGGCTAAATTTTGGGATAATTTGTTACATAGTAATAGATAAATAATATGGAGAGAGTTAAATATTCAGAGACGAGAAAGGCAGCTTTAAAGAGTGAAGGAAAGCTAGATGATTCTGGAAGCTTCGTTGATTCTTGAAGCATGGCTCAAAGACCTAATCTGAAAGGAAAGAGCCTTCCTGGATCTTCATCTGGAAAGAAGCTGGAGAGGTTCCCAAAAGGTAGCAAAGGGAACTTCTCTTTTTTTTCCTGGTGCATATACTACATACAAAGTCAACTTGTTTAAAGATCTTCCAAGTGTGCCACATGGAATGATAGGAAAAGTATCTAAATCTATGTTACAGAAGTGTCTACGTAGAGAAGGGTAATCACGTCTTATTAGCTGTTGGAAAATTACATTAAGCCATCACAAGAAGTGCCACAAACATGTATCGGTTGTCTAATCTCTGGAAGATGCTAACTAGACGTCGTGGGAGAGAACAGGTGGTTCTTGTCTTCAGGGGCCATGGAGTCTTCTTAGAGAGCAGAGAGATACGAAGACTCAGCATCTCTTCAACGTATATTCCTACACCAGTGACTATGTGCCAGGTCCTGCATTTGCCTCTGGACGGATGACATGAAGTCAGCTACAGCATCTGCCCTCAGGACCTTCAAGTTCATGTGGATACAGACATGTCTACATGTCTGTATACATGTATACAGATAATGGCATGATACTACGTGTGGTAAAAGATAAGCCCCGGAGGTTCACAGAAACACACCTAAGAAACATAGAGCAGAGGGAGCTAACGGTCCCCCAAATATTCCATGTGCCCCACTAAACGTCACAGCCTTGCTGGCAGTTAGGCTGAGATCTCAGGGCTAGTTGGAGCTGTGAGAAGAAGGGTACAAGGCTGTATGTCTAGATGATGCTAATCCAAGATGGCAGAGCTCCTCTCAGCCTGGGCCCATAAGGACTGTGAAGCAGAGCTGCCTCACCTTCCTGCAGTCAGCATCATAGACATGAATATGGGAAATACACCTCTGCTGGTAAAGCCACTGAGACTCTGGTGCTGGGATGTTTCTGCAACACAGCATAGCTCACCTTTACTGAGACAAGAAACATCATCTGGCCATAGGGTGTAAGGAAGAGTTTCTGTCACTTAATTTCAAATATATATGCATTCAGGGCTGTGTTTAGGAGAGAGGAGTGGAGGAAAATGTGGTCCAGGCAGAGGGAACAGAATGTACAAAGGCCCAGAGGCAAGAGAGAGCATACTGTGTTTGAGAGAATGCAAATTACTCAATTTGGCTATAGCAGAGTCTGTAGCAGGGGGATAGTGACAAAGGAGGCTAGAGCTTCCTGGTAAGGAGCTTGGACCCTGTCCTGAAGGCAGTGAGGTTTCTTGGGAGGATTCTGAAGAGGGAAATAACATGTTACGATCAAATGTACGCTTCCGGATAACTAACAATACCAGACCAAATCTGAGGTGAGAAACAAAAGACACGCACACCGAGGAGTCTGAAGAAGGGAGATTTCCCAATGAGTTGTGGTCAACAGAGAAGAATCTACTGGGGAGAAAAGAGATGGGGCCTTGAAGGTGAGGGAGAAGGACAACAGGTGAGCAAAGTAGCCAAAAAAGTGAAGGAGAAACGCTCTAGCGACCACTTCACCAACTTCCAGTCTTTAGAGAGGGGAGTGTTTAAATGATGAGAAAGGGTGTTTGAGAAGGTCTTGAACACCTGTGCATTAGTTTACTATTGCTACGCTAATTCTGTGTAACAACGCCCAGTTCCCAGGGGCTTTCCGACTAATTTACTTTTTCCCGTGCTTCAGTCTTCAGTTCAGCTAAGGCAGCTCTTCCTCAGACTGTGGGCTGGGCTCAGGTTCACTCACGTGTCTCTTTCTGGAGACAAGGCTAAAGGGATGGCGGCTACCTGGGACGTGCTCTTCTCAGGGTAGATCACAGAGAGGGGAAGTCATGCCAACAAGCCTCTGGTGGCATCATTCTCATTACTCTTCTCTCAGCCAAGGCAGGTCACATGGTCAAGTTCAATGTCAGTGGGATGGGAACGCATACTCTGCTCACATGAGAGGTAAGGCAAAGTTACCCATCAAAGGCTGAGGTTCATGGTTCTACTGTGAAGAACCGGAAACAGGAGCCCAACCTCTTCCAGCCAGTCAGAGAATTTTAACTTTAGGGTCCACTGAGGCCTTTGCACGTCAGAGGGGCAGGAAGTGGAAAGGTTTTAGCTGGGCAGCGATTAGAGGTCTGAAGATATGGAAAGCTAGTGCAATCTAACGTAACAATGTAACTGAGGAGAATGAAGGGGGTGATGTCTGAAGGGTGGAGTAAGAGGACGCTAATGACTGAAAATGATGATGACAGACAGGAAAGGCTAGAAGACAAGTCAAAGATGATTCTGATGCCTCTGGTTTGGATGAGCAGAGCTCTGGGTGGCACTGATAATTTAAAGAAGTGGAGCTAGGGCTTCCCTGGTGGCGCAGTGGTTGGGGGTCCGCCTGCCGATGCAGGGGACACGGGTTCGTGCCCCGGTCCGGGAAGATCCCACACGCCGCGGAGCGGCTGGGCCCGTGGGCCACGGCCGCTGAGCCTGCGCATCCGGAGCCTGTGCTCCGCGGCAGGAGAGGCCACAACAGTGAGAGGCCTGCGTATAGCAAAAAAAAAAAAAAAAAAAAAAGGTGGAGCTAATTTGGAAGATGTGAAAAGAAGACAGGGTTGTGTATGACGTGGGGTCCTTATGGTATATTTAATGTAAATGTGGAACAGCCAAGCAGAAACATCTGGAAGTTGGCAAGGTCTGATTAACACCTGGAAGAAAGGCCAGATCTCAATGTGCAGAACTGAGGGGCACCCACAGGAAGAAGTAGTGGAGGTTCCCAAGGGAGTGATTTAATTTTACAAAAAGGGGAAACGGGGAAGAAGTGGATGAACAAATACTGTGAGACAAGGCTAGTGACACGACTGCATTTAAACAAACAAGCAAACTGCAGACAACAGCACCTAGGAAGCAACCCTCTCAATACAATTCTCTGAGACATGCCTTTGTCCGCATTAAAATTACTTCGGAATTTTAAAAACAGATGGCATTTCTGTTGCTTTGTAGAACCTAATCTATACCACTACAGGTTAAAATATGCATTTACAGATGTTCAAATGCTAGAAGAGAAATGCAGCAGCTGGAGTGTTAATGAAAACATAATCTCTCATGTGTGGAAATAAGCAACATACATCTGCTGTGATGGGGCAAAACACTTATGAAACTTCACTGCAGCGAAGTGAAAAATCTCAGCAGAGAAACTTTTCCAGCCAAGAGGGAGAAATGTGATGAATTCTTTTAATTTTCTTTAAACTCAAATGTTCCCTTGCATATGCCAGCATGGCAAGAGGGAAACAAAACTGGCTGTGTCCTGGCATTGTACACTTCTTTAAAAATTAAATGAAACCACTTCATGTATTAGATGCTCATCCAAACGTTTATTAATGACATTATGTATGATGTCAGGTCTGACATACATAATAGAATCTTCATTGAATCACGGAAACACGAACCAACAAGACAACATCCATCCATTATATGAGAAATGCACACTGCGGCTGACAAAAGATTTTTGTACACACGATGGTCCATGACTAGACATAATACCTAATACATAGTCTCGGCCAATTTACAGCTGAGAAAACAAAGTGTAAAACTGATTAAATGACTTGCCCAAGATTGTGCAGCTGCAAAGTCAAAGTGCGTTACTGAAATCCAAGTTGGATGGATGTCCTTTCAACTACATCAAGATACTTATCTACACAAAAAGAGAGTCCTCCTTCCCGCATTCACCTCCTCCCCTCCATTAAGACTATTTATTGCCTAACAGTCAAAATCTAGCATCCTTTGCAGAGCATATGAGAGTCTCTATAACCAGTCCTTCATTTATTATTATCTCAACCTCTATCGCTACCTTCTCACCCATTGCATCACACCCATCCCTGAGGACTAAAGTTGAAGGATGCTCAGTGCCAATATGGATAATATTTAATATTAGAAATATAAATATTTTACATTTATAGTTTCAAAAATTCACATTATACTTGTGTTTTGAAGTATTTATAAATTTCTGGTTTGAAACTATTCAATTTTTAATTTCCCTTACTTATTAAATTTGTGAATTCTAAACCATTTAAATTACAATGCTAGGGCTTCCCTGGTGGCACAGTGGTTAAGAATCTGCCTGTCAATGCAGGGGACACGGGTTCGAGCCCTTATCCGGGAAGATGCCACATGCCGCAGAGCAACTAAGCCCGTGCACCACAGCTACTGAGCCTGAGCTCTAGAGCCCGCGAGCCACAACTACTAAGCCCGTGTGCCACAACTACCGAAGCCCGTGCGCCTAGAGCCCGTGCTCTGCAACAAGAGAAGCCACCGCAATGAGAAGCCCGGGCACCGCAACTAAGAGGAGCCGCTGCTCACTGCAACCAGAGAAAAGCCCGCGTGCAGCAACGAAGACCCAACGCAGTCAAAAATAAAATAAATAAATTTTAAAAATAAATAAATAAATAAATTACAATGCTACTATTAGCACTTTTATTTTAATATTATGTGGAATAAAAAGTAAAATGCTGGTAATGACACCTTTTCCAGTACGGGAGTCACTAATCACACATCATACTGTTCTTTGAAACGTGTCAACATCTAGATATTTTTGTCTTCATTTATTTCTGATCTTTTAACAAAGAACTCTCTTCTGGCGCATGTTGAGCAAGACAAAAAACACCCTTGATCACTGAGATACTACACAAACTCGGACACTATAGAGAACACCAGCTCACACCAAGCAAGGTCTGGCACGCCCTTAGGCTACTGCTCAACACAACTACCAGCAAGTCATCCTTGCACATTGTAAATATAATACTGTAGAGCCCTACACGTTCACAGCAACATCAAAGATACACATTAATGGAAACCCAGGGGGTTTGGGGAGTTGAGTGGGTCAGCAACACGTGTCATAAAGGGCCACACTGCACAATGGAACACATCCAGACCCATTGCTTAGAACAGAGATACTACACCGTTTCCAACTGCTCTTCTAAAAACACAGATACTGCCATTTCAGCAGGTGGATTTTACAATCACAGGCTATGACATTTTTGCCATGAAATACTCATTAAATCTACCATTTTTTTTGATAATAATTACTTGAGAAAAGGTAAAAGGTGAATTCTGAAAGAAGCTTCTAGGGTTTCCAATTACCCCACTTGGTGATGATGACTAATCCACAGTGATAATAACAGAAGTAATTCCCCTACTATAGACATGCATGTAGTTCTTACTCCGTATTGCTTATTCCAGCTACGCTGCCGTGTCCGCAGAAAACTAAGTGACAGCTACTGGGCATACACCCTGAGAAAACCATAATTCAAAAAGAGTCATGTACCACAGTGTTCATTGCAGCTCTATGTACAATAGCCAGGACATGGAAGCAACCTAAGTGTCCATCGACAGATGAATGGATGAAGAAGATGTGGCACATATATACAATGGAATATTACTCAGCCATAAAAAGAAACAAAATTGAGTTATTTGTAGTGAGGTGGATGGACCTAGAGTCTGTGATACAGAATGAAGTAAGTCAGAAAGAGAAAGTCAGATACCGTATGCTAACACATATATATGGAATTTAAGGGGAAAAAAATGTCATGAAGAACCTAGGGATAAGACAGGAATAAAGACACAGACCTAATAGAGAATGGACTTGAGGATATGGGGAGGGGGAAGGGTAAGCTGTGACAAAGCGAGAGAGTGGCATGGACATATATACACTACCAAACGTAAAATAGATAGCTAGTGGGAAGCAGCCACATGGCACTTCAGCTCGGTGCTTTGTGACCACCTAGAGGGGTGGGATAGGGAGGGTGGGAGGGAGACGCAAGAGGGAAGAGATATGAGGACATATGTATATGTATAACTGATTCACTTTGTTATAAAGTAGAAACTAACACACCATTGTAAAGCAATTATACTCCAATAAAGATGTAAAAAATAAAAAAAAAATAAAGCAGAAACTAACACACCATTGTAAAGCAATTATACTCCAATAAAGATGTAAAAAACAAAACAAAACAAAACAAAACTAAGTGGCAGGAGAGAAATAGCTGCTATTATACCCAACCCAAGCAGGCTACGTCCAACATCATCCTTTTTTTTTTTTTCCCAGAATTCTCTTTAAGTCTTACCTTGCTAGAAGAAACCTGCATCTCTGACTTTTAAGACCCACACGTTTGCTCATGATGTCATCTGATGAACAAGAGAGGCTCCGTATTTTTCCCTTCCTCAAAGCCTTCCTGGTCACTCCAGCCACCAAGAAGAGCTCTCTCCACCAACTCCTAGGAATTACTGTCATAAAATCAAGGAATCTCCAAATAGGACAGAATCCTCACTATTTTTACCTGTCCTCAGATGCTTGAGTTCATTTATTTATCCATTCACCAAGCATTTGTTAAGCCTCCCCCTGCTGTCAGGCGCAGTGCTAGACATGAAGATGTAGCAGTGGAGGAGACACACAGCCCATTCTGGAAATCTTCTCTGATCATCTTCTCTGGAGCTGAAGTCTGTCTGCTACTTAGGGTCACACTTAAGGAATCCTCTCCCTCCTTCACATGACCTCCTTTCAATACATAGCGTCACGATGGTGACACTTTCCTTCTTATCTTTTTAGTCTAAGTGTCTCCAACTCTCCGGAACCACTGCACGGTATTTTTAATATCTGCCTACACGTCTCTCTCCCCAACTAAACTACGAGTTTCAAAAAGTCAAGGTTCACGTGTTCCCTCTACTCATCTAGGACAGGGTTTCTCAACCGCAACACTACTGGCTGGATAGTTCTTTATTCTTTACTGTGGGTGGCTGTTCTGTGCATTGTAGGATGTATAACAGGCATCCCTGGCCTCTACACACTAGATGCCCACAGCAATCCTTCTTCCAGTTATGACAATTGAAAATGTCTCCAGAGATGGTGAAAGTGGCCTGGAGACAAAATCACCTCCTACTGGGAACCACTGCTCTCGCACTGTGTCTTGTAATGGACCACACACTGGTAGACAATTCACATTTACAGAGTAATTTACCATTTGCAAAAGTGTTCAAGTACATTGTCTCATTGATGCTCATGATATTTTTGAATTATGTTTTCATGCCCATGTTGGATTTGAGATTCAAACCTGGGTGGTTTGAATCCCGAGCCAGCACTCTGAACCTAGCTGTGTAACCCTGGGAAAGCTACAATAGCCACCGTTTCTTCATCTATAAGATGGAGGGAAATGGGCACACCTATCTCAGAGTATTGTGATGAGGAGTAAATGAGATAAACCTGGCACACAAGGGCTCAGTCAGTCTTGGTTCAGAAATTCTGCCATTGGCAGCAACATGGATGGACTTGGAGAACATTACGCTAAGTGAAATAAGACAGTCACACAGACAAGTACGGTATGGTCTCACATGTGGACTCTAAAAAGTACAATAAACTTGTGACTATAACGAAAAAGAAGCAGACTCACAGATATACAGAACAAACTAGTAGTTACCAGAACAAAAGTTATTAGTACTTACCAGCAGTTACCAGTGGGGGCTATATAGGGGTGAGGGAGTGGGAGGTCCAAACTATTGGGTGTAAGATAGGTTCAAGGATGGGGGGGGATACAACAGGGGGAATATAGACAATATTTTGTAATAACTGTAAATGGAAAGTAACCTTTAAAATTGTAAAAAAAAAAACTTGGTTCACATTACTCCAATCAAGCACAGACTTTTTTTTTTTTTTTTTTGGTGGGGGGTGGCGGGGAGGTTGAGTGTTCCATTAAATCCAGAGGAGGGCAGAAAACTTATCAGGAAAGACTCTCTCTCTTTATGGAGACTCAAAAGGTGTTAGAACTTAGGACAGTCCTTGATACCACAGGATAGTCATCTTGCAATCACATGAGAAAGGCCTGTCTGTGACATTTGAGAATTAGGCTATATACAAAGATAAACAACAAGTTAGGAAATGAGAAAGAGAGACAGACAGGGAGATGGAGAGTGGGAGAGAGGATGACTGACATTAAATGAAACTCTGGTTCCAACTATGCATGAAATTAATTACGCCCATGGACTCCTTGGTACCTCAACTAATGAATTACCTTTTATGGTTAAGCTGGGTAAAGATGACTTTCTATCTCTATCATTTGAAAGGAGTTTAACTGAAACAGATCTTCAGGATGACTGTCTACACTCACCCAAAGAAAACTGTTCCCTTATAATCACGAAACCATTACAGAGACTGTGTATCATTTAATCTGGCTCAAATCAACAAATGTTTGTTGAGGGGTAACCATACACTCTGATTTTCCCTGTATAGTCTTTGTCTAATCTGGCTTTCTGAAATTTATAATGGACAAAGGTGTCTCAGTTTGGATAATAAATTATATGGCCACACAATTTAATTAGCACTTGTTATATACAAAACAAACTTCTGGGTCCTCTGATGGTATACTGAAAAGATGAGGTCTTCTCTAACCTTATATGTCTTTTCTAGACAGATAGACAGGTAAGCTTAAGCAATGACATAGTGAGGCATGAATGCAGTTCTTTGGAACTGAATTGAAGGGGAAAAGAAAAAAATCCCAGGGCTCGACTGATGACAATTTTGTCTCCCAATGTAGATGTTCACGCATGTTGTGTGTCACCCTCCTGCAAGCACGCACACACGCATCTCAATTTTAATGCTCTCCTGATCAAAAGGAAGGACGATAGAAGTATACAAACATCAACATGAAACCATGAAAATTATGACCAACAAAAACAGTCAACACAAGCTGTGCGACAGTTCTCATTTTTGGTTTGCATGCTGGAAGCTTTCATTTCAACCAGAATGGAGCTGGGTTGGAGATTAAAACCAGAGAGTTACTTTAATACAGCAGAGAAAATTCATCTTCACACCGTAAAATCATTCAGCCGGAAGGTAAATTTGGGACTAGTAAGTCTCCTGAAATTATACAAATATATTTTTTCTCAGGTTATAATTCCCTTGCTTTCCAACATTCTGGCTTTTGCCACACCTCTGTCGTATCCATATTAAGTTCACGTTTCTTTTCAAAACACTGACTACTGTTTTAAGTCCGTGATCCTACAGCTTTCTAATTTACCATTTCTCAGCTTGCAAGAAAAGAAAATCAACTTAGGCAAGTAACTCAAGAAACAGATGAACAAAGTAAGCTACTGCTCAAATTTATACACTTATTGCAGGAAGGAACACGCGTGAACACTGAAAAAAAATTTGTTCTCAACACTGAATGTGTCTATTATCCTGGCCCACCTATTCCAGGGGAGCAGGATGAAACGCCATGTGGAAATGAACATTTTTACAGAACTTCAGAGTTAAAGAGCGTTTCCTCACTTCCATTATTTGATTCATTTCTCTTGCAGGGTTGGGATTTTTTTTTTTTCCAGATGGGGAAACAGAGGCTCAGAAAAATGAAAGAACTTGACCTAAGTTACAAGCTACAAAGTGATGGAGTTCGGACTCAGATCCAAGCCCACTGAGCCTATATTCCATGATCCTTCCATCACACCTATTTACATCTGAGCCTTAATTTTGAGACAGCAGGTGGTGTCACCCCCGGGTGAATTTCAGAAGTCAAGATGGATAGGAATGGGGGAAAGGAGGTTGAAAAGATAAAACATCTGTAGCTACCACCCACCTGTATAAACTAGGACAAATCCTATTGGGTTGGCCAAAAAGTTCGTTTGGGTTTCTCCGTAACATCTTACTGAAAAACGCAAACGAATTTTCTGGCCAACCCAATATTTTGATTCCTATTCCTTCCCTTCCCCACCTACATCCTCTCCCCCAGATCAGTTATCAGGTTTACATGCATTCTTCCTACACCCATATGTGTCTACATATAAAACTGCTTAAGTCAATATATACCAGTCCTCGTCTCATTTTGATGCAGTTATGAGCTGACTCTGCATGAAAATGCAATACTCTAGTAGAACAATTCATATCCAGCCTGCATTTAGCAGGTAGTTTTGCTGCAACAATTAGAGGAAACAGACACCTTACATCTGAGGCTGACACGGTGCTCACTCTGCTCCATACCTTGTGTCCCCCAAGACGAGACACCGCACTGGGCCCTGCACAGCCCATGAGCATTCCCTTCTCTGCTTTGTGGGTGAGCCTATACAGGGCAGGAGGACTTTGCCTCATGAAGGCTAATGCATTAGTAGTCAAGAAATCCCAAAAGGGAACCCTGCTGCACTGCTGGCGGGAATGTAAATTGATACAGCCACTACAGAGAACAGTATGGAGGTTCCTTAAAAAACTAAAAATAGAGCTACCGTACGACCCAGCAATCCCACTACTGGGCATATCCCCTGAGAAAACCATAATTCAAAAAGAATCGTGTACCACAATGTTCATTGCAGCACTATTTACAATAGCCAGGACATGGAAGCAACCTAAGTGTCCATCGACAGATGAATGGATAAAGAAGATGTGGCACATATATACAATGGAATATTACTCAGCCATAAAAAGAAACAAAACTGAGTTATCTGTAATGAGGTGGATGGACCTAGAGTCTGTCATACAGAGTGAAGTAAGTCAGAAAGAGAAAAATAAATACCGTATGCTAACACATATATATGGAATCTAAAAAAACAAAAAAGGTTCTCAAGAACCTAGGGGCAGGACAGGAATAAAATGCAGACATAGAGAATGGACTTGAGGACACAGGGAGGGGGAAGGGTAAGCTGGGACGAACTGAGAGAGTGGCATGGACATATATACACTACCATATGTAAAACGGATAGCTAGTGGGAAGCAGCCGCACAGCACAGGGAGATCAGCTCGGTGCTTTGTGACCACCTAGAGGGGTGGGATAGGGAGGGTGGGAGGGAGATGCAAGAGGGAGGGGATATGGGGACATATGTATATGTAGAGCTGATTCACTTTGTTACACAGCAGAAACTAACACACCATTGTAAAGCAATTATACTCCAATAAAGATGTAAAAATAAATAAATACATAAATAAAAGAAATCCCTCCACAAAACTGGTCAAGAAGTAATGAGTGTGGAAGGCCAATCATAACACCATAGGGAAACATCACATTTGATAATACAATTAGATTCAATATAAAGAACTGAACGTGAAAATAAAAACCAAGACCTGTGTCTGCATACTTTTGTCTCCATCTTCAAGGGTGAGACATAGGCCAATAAGTGAGCAAAGAGAGGCCCCGCCCAGGGGAAATGGGTCACATAAACTCTCACCCGCGCCCGACACTGGGACGAAGAGGCAGGCACCATACACGTAATTAAAAGTAAATCAGCTAAAGTGTTAATTAACTCGTTAAAGGTTAATTGTAGACTAGAGCCTCCATCTGCGACACCTAGGGGCCCCAAACACAAGGGGAATCCACAATTTCTCACAAGCTATTTCTCACAGCCCTCCACTGGGGGCTCACAAGAAATACTGGGGATAGAAAAGGATCCCAGAGACACTCCCACTTGGTAGAGAATCCCAAAGCAGGGGACGATCAGTGACCGCTGGCAGAAAGGGACAAAGCTCTGCCCACTCCCCCAGACCCTCTTTCCTACAAAGCAGAAGTCTGAAGCTGCTGGGGGTGAGGCAACAAACTCTGTCACTGCTAGGCCTCACACAAAGAACCAGTGCAACTGGGGTACGGGTAGAGGAAACCCCACCTCTAGGGAAGGGCTGAAAACTGTCCTGGACCAAAAAGCCTAGAGCAAGGGGAGGTCTGCTGTGATTGAACATGAGGCAAGAAACTCTCACCTCTAAGTCCAGCGAGAGATCCAAGTCAGAGCTCTGTTCTCATGGAAAGAAAGGAGGAATGTGAAGAAAGCATCATTCCTGTGACCCAGTGCTTGGGGCCTATGGAAATCTGAGGCTGGGCCAGGACAACAGAGGACCCTCCTTACCCCACCGGCCTTGAGGCTAAAGCTCAGTATGCAGCAACAGCGGTCTGACCCTGGAGGAGGGGCAGAGTCTGGGGACGCCGTCTCTGCTACCAGTGTGTGGGAACAGGCAAGAGCTGAGGATGGACATATAAAATCCATATCCACGGGTCCATACTGGTAGAAACCCATGGGTAAATACACAAAGAACTGATACATGGGGGAGGGGGAGGGATAAATTAGGAGGATGGGGTTAACATATACACACCACTATATATAAAATAAATAACCAACAAGGACCTGCTGTATAGCACAGGGAACTCTACTCAATATTCTGTAATAGCCTACAAGGGAAAAGAATCTGAAAAGGAATACACACACACACACACACACACACACACACACACACACACAGTATATATAAAAAGAATAGATATACATATACATGTATAACTGAATCACTATGCTGTATACCTGAAACTAAATGATATTGTAAATCAACTATACTTCAGTTCATAATAATAAAATAATAATAATAATACATGGGGGAGAAGAAAGAAGTCCCAGTGCAGAATTCTAAACCCATTATGTGGATACTTGAGCCTCAAAGGGTGGAGCATCATTCCCCACTCCTTAACTGTGGGCTGCACATGGGAAGTACAGAACGTAAACGGGGAAAAAGAAGTAGCCTACAGTGTTGAAACCTGGCAAGCACTGCCTCAGCCATGACCAAGGTCAAAGCAGCCACGATAAGTCATATTAACAGCAGGTACCCTTGGTGGGACATGATATGATGAGAATGACACTTTACTTCTGTGCTGTTCCTCCCAAGAATCCACCACTCCAGCCTAATCACGAGAAAAAAAAAAATCAGAGAACTCTCATGTGGGACATTTGACAAAATAACTGACCAATATCTCCCAAAACTGTCAATGTCATGAAAATCGGGAAAAGTTTGAGCCACTGTCACAACCCACAGGAACCCAGAGACATGTCAACCAAACATAATGTGGTTCTGGACAGGATCCCAGGAAGGAAATTAGTCCAGAATCATAATGTAATTAATATTGGTCCATTGATTTTAATAAATGTACCACAGAGATGTAATAATGATAGTAAAACTTTTTGGATTCTTTATATTCTACGTTTTACAGGTAACTTTATATGCAAATAATAACACTGTTTCAATATTGTACCAAAATGTACCCTACTAATGTGAGATACTAATAAATGAGGCAGGGTATAAAGTATATGGGAACGATCTGTACCACCTTTGCATTTTGGCTGTTTACCTAAAATTGTTCTAAAACTAAAAGTTTATTAAAAAGTAAGGTCAACATAAAGGATCAGTCAGACTAACAAATAAACAGACATTTTTACTGCCAGCAAACAGGTGCTCTAAGAAATGGCAAAGGTCCTCTTTGGGCAGAAGTAATATGGTCCCAGACAGAAACCTGCATTTACAGAAAGAAGAAAAGAGATCTGGATATGATCCAAATTAAGGTAATTAAGCGTAATTGTTTTTCTTACCTCTAATGGCTCTTAAAAAAAATTCACTGTCTAGAGCCAATTTCATGACATTGCTCTGCAGTGTTTATAACAAAGAAAACTATAGTGGCAGGAACACTAAAGATGGGAGGGAGGAGTTTAAGACTCTTGCACTTCAGGTCCCGTAAGTCTACCTGAAAGTAGACTGTGACAAGTTTAAAGAGTAATGCAAAAGATTAAATTGCAGAATTACAGTTGCCACCGCAAAGTCGACTCATGGCTCAAGGAGTAAGTCATGAAATAATTCAGAAAAGCATTTGAGGAAAAGACCAAGAAAGAAAGGAAAAGAAGAAGGCAACAGTCACATTATTTGTCTGGTGAGGTTGTTTTTTATTTTCTTCCTGGTTTTTATAACTAGAGAGATAATAATGTTTAGAAGCAACAACCCCCAAAAGACTCATGATACAATGATTTTTACCCATAAAGCTTTAGGACTATGACTTTGCTTAAGGCCTTTTTGCCTCTGCCTTGCTTGGGGCAGCAGGAATTAAAGGTGTTAAGCTGAGGTACGCACCTTTACAAGACTTCATAACTCTGGACCCTCTTGAGAACGTAGGGAAAGATCAGGGAGATGATTATTCAGGAGAGGAGTGAAAAGAACATAAGCCGACCAGGCCTGGTTTCGGCTCTTAACCTCTTCAGGGTGCTGGACTTGACAGAACCCTTAATTGCTCATTATATCCTGAGGCTAATACTCTCTACTTTACAGGAAAGTTATAAGGATGAAATGACTGCACACAGTAGGTTATCAACAAACAAACGTTAGCTGCCTCCGCTAAGAGAAAGCGCAGATGCAGTATATTTTACTCAAAACTAGGGATGAGATGGAAAACATGTAATAGACAAGCCAGTACAGGCACTGTCCAATCACATAGATATCACAGCCCATCCAAACAGATTCCACCGTGAAAAATTGCACCAGGACTTTGCCAGGTCAGACTGTCTGATTCTCAGCTGTGCTTGAAACTACGAGTGACTGATTCCTAATGCTGACCCAACCATCCTGTCCTCATTACTGTGGACTACTTCAAACAGAAGAGTTTGCTCTTTTTTATTTGTTTCTGTGACAAGAAAAGCAAACACCGTTAAAGAACCTATCTCTGTATAAAGGCTGGATTTTAAGTGTTTGGCAATAAGCGAAGTGTGGCGTCATGTTATGCTCTGCAGATACTTGTTATTTCTCTTCTAACTGGAAGCCCAGGGTAGGATGTGGGCCTATTTCTAAATTTTATTGTTAGTCTTCTCTTGTGCTAAGTTCCTCCTCTCCCTCTTTCCCCTCTCCTCCCTCCCCCTCCTCCTTGTCATCTGTATTTTTCCTCCTTTTTTAAAAAATCTCTTCAAGACGTTAAAGCTTTGACTTCTACGGTAGGTATACATCCACCAGCCATTTAGTCTAATTTTTGTCTGTTTAATTTTTTTTCTTTGCCTGATTTTATTTGTCCAGTTCACAATTACTGAAAATCAACAAGATACAAAGTGCCAAACCACAAGAGGACACCTGTAAATACACATACGGAGTCTTGGAAGAATTTCCGGTAGTGGAGACGGATTGCATAAGCCACTAGAATGGTCACCAGCCAAAGCGAGACACTGACATATTAATGTCTTGGCCCGTATGAGAGGGGTGGCAACATGGCTGTGAAAAGGGAAGCGTGAGTGAGAAGTCAAGAGAACTAAGCAAAAGAAATGCAAAGTCCAGGAGGAGGAGAGCAGAAGAGAGCTCTCTCCTAAGAGGCCACCCTGAGTTCATGGACCACAATCCGGGGTCTGAGCCTCAGCCCGGCCAAAGTGGCAGAGTTCCCCGACATGGGAAAGCTGACTTGTGCCGATCGAATGGAAGGGATGGAGCACGTGGCCCACAGGCCACCTTGGTTTCCAGTGGGGGTCACCATGTTCTAATGCCTAGAAATCTCAGTCCCCCATCTGGGGCCCCTCCTTCCCAATTCAGAAGACCGAGACATCGAAAGGTGGCTATGTCACAGACTGAAAGTCACATTTCCGATGCCAAGTGCCCACAGAACTTGGCAACTGCAATTCTACATGCGTGGGATAGCATGCCCCATGCTCAACAATGAGGAAAAGCCACCTTGGTCCCAGCAATCAAGAAAGTACCTTGTCCCCATTACAACGAGACTCAGTAAAGACAGAAAACAGAAATACGTTGTTTTCCTTGAAAATACACATATATTTTCTTTGCCTTCAGCCACCTTAGTTTCTTGCTTCCTCCAACACCTGAGATGCTTAGTAATGCTCAAAATACCTGAATTTCTCCGCCGCCGGAGGACTCCTCAGGAGCTGGTTTAATCTTCATCCCACCCACTCATCCACGAGCACCTGGAGGGATATTTCTCTTTACATGAATGGACTGGCCGATGTATAAGGGCCTGCCGTTTTAAATGACTTCTGTAGAAACCGTAACTCTGGGCTATACAAAGAAATCTGCTGATCTCATCAGGGTCATGGAAAAGAAATCCTTACATCACTTCATCAGCACAGCACCAGCCTGCAGCCTGCCCTTCTGGCTGCACTCGGAAGATTTCATGATGAACCACTGACAGATATACATCAAATATGAAATAAGGCCAATCTTAGGCTGGATCCTGGCCTCTGAAGGCACTAAAACCTGGACTCTATTTCTGCTGAGAGCGTATTCCCCAAAAGATAAAGATCCCTTTGGTTCAATCATTAATGTCTCCTTTAGGAGTTTGGTTTTGTTACGCTTGCTTTCGGCAACACCATAAATGGAAAATGGGGACTCATATGGTCTAGAATGGAGGTAATCGGTCCAGATTCCTCAGCAGTGGAGCCATAGACAGAGACATTGAGGGGTATGATTCAAGCAAAAAAGGGTGGACATTTTTAAGAAAACTTTCATTAAGGCCATGGTAAAAACTCATGGATCATCCCCGACCTGCAGTAAGCATTGATTTTTGCCACTGGAAGGTGCTGGACACACACTGCCAACATCTAGCTCTTGGCTTTCTAGACCAGCTCTGTTCTAACCGTGCCCTTCTTACGATATTTTTCCACCTGGATATAATTGCTTCTATTTCCACTTACTGTTTTACAGTCATTGTTTTGTCCTGTCCCCTGAGAAATGCAGGCTACCTTGACTGGATTTCTGCAAACTTCCTAATCACCTGTGTATCACTCTTTGGTCTACTCCCTCAGATGAATAATTTCATCCACTCTGCACGTATTTTAGGTTGACTCTGAGAAGGCAGCTGCTCTACTGACCTCAGGAATATGCATATGGAGTCGTTTCAACGCAATCCAATTACTGTGGGTTACTGTGCAAACAACTTCATCTGTCTCACTTTGGTTTCCTCATCAGTACAATAAGAGGACTAAACTCAATGACCTGAGAGTCCTCCCATCCCGTCCTCCTGTGACTACATGTAATCCTTCTCCTCTCTCCATTATAAGCACTAAGCATAGAGAGATGGAGTAGGTAACCGTGATACGATGACCATGTATTACTCAGGTAAAAGTTCCATATGTGCATTAAAAAACAAGGCAAACATTAAAATATCCATAGCCCAAAGAAACAGAATTCCTTCTACAAACGTACGAAATCACCGCCTTACCACAAATCCAATTTCAGGCAAGGCGCGAGAATGTCAAAGATGTATTCAGCATGTTCCCTTTAAATACTGCTGTTAAAACTGTTTATACCCTTGAGCATCATTTTTATTGCTCTAGGAGCCAGTGTTTTCCTGAGGGAACACATCTCTGAAACCTTGTCAAGCGGAAAGAAAGGTCCAATTTACAAAAACCTGAGATATATATTGCATGCAACCACTTTCTGAATTATGCTCTTGGTCGTCCCCTGGTGGCCAACTGGAGCCAATGCAAGCTTTATGAGAACACAAGTCCCACCCCCAGCTCTGCTGCTCCCCTCTTGGCACAAAACTGCAGCCCCAGCCCATCTTAAGACCTGATATCATCACAGATTGCATCTGAAGCTAAATTAGATATCATTCACCTCCACTTACTGATTTTGAACCATGGGACTAATGGCAAAACTCTCGAGAAGATCACAGAACCGGTCACAGGCTGAGCGGGAACCATTTGGGAGACAAATGATCTGACAACCAAAGGTCCCACGAAGCTTTTTAAGGACTCCCAGGTCTCAGCACTCCAAGAAGGCTGTGCTTCCTTGCTTTCTTCTTCTATTGTGAAAACATACAAAACAGCAAAACTGCAAGAATTGTATACCCTCATGGAGCTCATTTGGTTTAAATGCAGAGTGCTATGGTCCTTGTCATTTATTATCCAGAACTAAAACTCCTTCGAGTGTTTTGAAAGAAGGAAATGAAACAGCAGAATGAGGATGCGTAAGTCCATTTAATCACTGTTTACAAGTCTCAGCGGGACAGCGTGCCAAGTGCTTCTTTGGCCACCAGCCCGTGTTCCAGACACGGAGCCACAGCTTCATCGCTGCCAGGGATGCTGAACAGTCCTGCCAGGTTTTCAGCAAGTCAATCCGTCAACCTAGAACTGAGAGTGCACCGAACACTACAGTCACTGCGAATGCAAAGGAAGGATGACAGAGGCAGGCCTCATTTTATCGCACTTCACTTTACTGCATTGTTTTTTTTCAAACTGAAGCCTTGTGACAACCCTGCACCCAGAACGTCTATGGGCACCGTTTTCCCAATAGCATTTGCTCACTTTGTGTCTCTGTGTCACATTTTGGTAATTCTCACAGTATTTCAAATTTTTTCATTATTATTGTATTTGTTCTGGTGATCTGTGATCTCTGGTGTTATTACTGTCATTGTTTGGGGATGCCATGAACTGTACCTGCGTAAGACAGCAAACTGAACGGATAAATGTTTCTTTCTGACTGTTCCACTGACCGGCCATCCCCTGGTTTCCCTCCCTCTCCTCAGGCCTCCCTACTCCCTGAGACACAACTGTATTGAAATTAGGCCAGTTAATAACTCTATAATGGCCTCTAAGTGTTCAAGTGAAAGAAGAGCCGCAAGTCCCCCACTTTAAATCAAAACCTAGAAATGATTAAGCTTTGTGCAGAAGCCATGTCAAAAGCCAAGACAAGCTGAAAGGTAGGCCTCTTGCACCAAACAGTTAGCCAAGTTGTGAATACAAAGGAAATGTTCTTGAGGGAAGTTCAAAGTGCTACTCCAGTGAACACGTGAATAATAAGAAAGCAAAACAACCTTATTGCTGCTATGGAAAACGTTTCAGTGGTCTGGAAAGAGGATCTTACCGGCCACAATGTTCCCTTAGGCCAAAGCCTAACCCAGAGCAAGGCCCTAACTGTCTTCAATTCTGTGAAGGCTGAGAGGAGCAAGGAAACTACAGAAGAGAAGTTTGAAGCTAGCAGAGGTCACTTCATGAGGTTTAAGGAAGGAAGCAGACTCTATAATACAACAGTGCAAGGTAAAGCAGCAAGTTATCCAGAAGATCTAGCTAAGATAATTAATGAAGGTGGTTACACTAAACAAAGATTTTCAACGTAGACAAAACAACCTTCTGCTCTAAGTAGACACCATCTAGGACTTTCACAGCCAGAGAGGAGAAGTCAATGCCTGGCTTCAAAGCTTCAAAGGAGAGGCTGACTCTCTTGTTAGGGGCTAATGCAGCTGGTGACTTCAGTTGCAGACAATGCTCATTTACTATTGCAAAAATCCTAGGGCCCTTAAAATGTATGCTCAACCTACTTTTCCTGTGCTCCATAAACAGAACAACAAAGCCTGGATGACAGCACACCTTTTTACACCATGGTTTACTGAAAATTTTAAGTCCAGTGTTGAGAGCTACTGTTCAGAAAAAAAGATTTCTTTTGAAATACTGCCGCTCATTAACAATGTACCTGGTCACCCAAGAGCTTTGATGGAGTGGTGCAATTGTTTTCATGCCTTCTAGCACAACATCCATTCTGCAGCCCGTGGATCAAGGAGTAATTTCGACTTTCAAACCTTATTATTGAAGAAATACGTTTTGTAAGGTCATAGCTGCAATAATGATTCCTCTGATGGTTCTAGGCAAAGTAAATTGAAAGCTGTCTGGAAAGGATTCCCCATTCTAGATGACATTAAGAACACTCATGATTCATGGGAAGTGATCAAAATATCAACATTAACAGAAGTTTAAAAGAAGTTGATTCCAATCCTCAGGGGTGTCTTTGAGGGGTTCAAGATTTTAGTGGAGGAAGTAACTGCAGATGTGGTGGAAACAGCAAGAGAACTAGAATTAGAAGTGGAGCCTGAGGACGTGACTCAATTGTTTCAATCTCATGATAAAACTTTAACAGGTGAGAAGTGCTTTCCTACGGATGAGCAAAGAAAGTGGTTTCCTAAGATGGAACCTACTCCTGGTGAAGATGCTGTGAAGACTGTTGAAATGACAACAAAGAATTTAGAAAAATTACATAAACTTAGTTGATGAAACAGCAGCAGTCTTTGAGAACACTGACTTCAATTTGAAAGAAGTTCTACTGTGGGTAAAATGCTATCAAACAGCACTGCATGCTACGGAGAAATCATTCATGAAAGAAAAAGTCAATCGAGGCAGCAAACTTCATAGTTGTCTTATTTTAAGAAATTGTCAACAACCTTCAGTACCCACCACCCTGATCAGTCAGCAACCATCAACATCGAGGCAAGAACCTCTACCAGCAAGAAGATTACAACTCACTGAAGGTTCAGGCGATGGTTAACATTTTTTAGCAATAAACTCTTTTTTAATTAACGTATGTACCTCTTTTATTACACATAACGCTATCGCATACTTAATAAAGTATTAAGTATAGTTTTTATATGCACTGGGAAACCAAAATATTTGTGTGACTCACTTGATTACAATATTCACTTTACTGTGGTGGTCTGGGACCGAAACCTTAATATCTTCGAGGTATGCCTGTACTTGTGTCATTTGAAATGGTTTTCTCAATGCTGGACATCTTCTCATGGGAGATGGTTCAAATCCTAGGGCTGTTCAAGTCTTGAGTCAGGATTACATGCACCAGAATGGTTCTCGTGACCATCCTAATGGATTTCCAAGTGATCCCAAACTGACAGATCGGAACACAAACGCCATGGAAAACAAAAATGATAGAGATTGAGGAAAGAAGATGTTAGGATCACCAAGAGATCTAAGTCTTACCTATTAGATCCATGTCCTTTTTTACTGTTGGGTCCAAAATCTGAAGCTCAGCACCTATTCTTGCTTTCAGATCATCAGG
This sequence comes from Delphinapterus leucas, assembly GCF_059928025.1. Taxonomy (NCBI): domain Eukaryota; kingdom Metazoa; phylum Chordata; class Mammalia; order Artiodactyla; family Monodontidae; genus Delphinapterus; species Delphinapterus leucas. Next base: position 96,448,495 of record NC_143138.1, read on the forward strand.
TTACAAACAGGTTCTTTCTACTCATTCGTTCCAATTAAGTGTTTAATACTCTTGAACATCTCTAAGAATTGGGTGTTTTTTTCCAATAATAAAATGACACGGGCCACAGTAACAAGCACAGGTGGGATTTACAGATTCTGAAAAGTGGATCAGGTAGTTGAAAAACCTTAATACACATCTCACCAAAGAAGATATACAGGTGGCAAGTGAGCATATGAAAATTCATCATTAGGAAATTGTGAATTGAATGAGTTGCCACTACACACCAATCAGGATAGCTTTTTTTTTTTTTAAGATGTTGGGGGTAGGAGTTTATTAACTATTTATTTATTTTTGCTGTGTTGGGTCTTCGTTTCTGTGCGACGGCTTTCTCTACTTGCGGCGAGCAGGGGCCACTCTTCATCGCGGTGTGCGGGCCTCTCACTACCGTGGCCTCTCTTGTTGCGGACGCACAGGCTCCAGACGCGCAGGCTCAGTAGTTGTGGCTCACGGGCCTAGTTGCTCCGCGGCATGTGGGATCCTCCCAGACCAGGGCTCGAACCCGTGGCCCCTGCATTAGCAGGCAGATTCTCAACCGCTGCGCCACCAGGGAAGCCCTGCCCAGGATAGCTTTTTTTTAAACCTGACAATATTGACTGTTGGCAAGGGTGTGGAGCAACAGAAACTCTCTCTCACCCACTGCTGGTGGGCATGCAAAACGGTGCAGCCACTCTGGAAGACAGTTTGGCACTTCCTTACAAAACCAAACCTACTCTAACCACACCAGCCAACAACTGTGCTCCTAGGTACTTACCCAACTGAGTTGAAAACTTATCTCTGCACTGTGAAATTCACAGTATCTTTATTCATAGTTGCCAACAACAGAAAGTAACCAAGATGTCCTTCAATAGGTGAATGGAGAAACAAACTATGGTTTATCCATATAGCAGAGCAGTATTCAACATAAAAAAGAAATGAGCTCTCAAACCATAGAAAGACATTGATGAACATTAAATACATAATGCTAAGTAAAAGTAGCCACTGTAAAAGTCCTCCATATACCTGATTAGAATTAGATCACATTTCGGAAAAAGCAAAGCCGTAACAACAGTTAAAAAAAAAAGATCACTGGTTGCCAGGGGTCTAGAAGGTGGGCAGAAGGGTTGAATAGGTAAAGCATAGGGATCGTTTAAGACGGTGAAACTATTCTGTAAGATACTGTAATGGCGGGTACATGACTCTATGCATTTGTCAAAACCATGAAACTATAGAGAACGAGGAATAAACCTTCATGGGTACAAATTTTTAAAGAATCATTTAGTATGAAACAACCTAGGGTAGAGGAGGAAGGTGTTAATCTAAGTAACTCTGGAAATGAGTGGCGTCTATAAGACTAAAGACAAAGTAAATTGTACGTGAGCTCTGTACTCCTGTTGACAAACTTCTTTCCCACAAGTACAGGTTAACAATTCTGACATTGCTACACGTGTTATACTGGAATTAAAGAATTTAGTGAATTGTTTAATTCAGATGGCAGATGGTGGGGGCAGGTGTCTCACTACTGGAGTGGGAGTTTGCAGGTAAATGTGGGGAGAAGGCTAGAATTATCCATGTGGTAATGGATTAGATTTGGAGACATCAGTATGAGCTCATATTTAGATTAATATAGATATAGCGACATAGAGAAATATTTATAGATATGCGCATAGACACAGGTTAGCACACACACACGTAAGTCCTTGCTGCCATCTGACAGGGTCTAGATGTGACAACACCCAAGAGTTAGGGCACTCCTAGCATCCAGATCTTGGTTTCTTATACCATTCTCCAAGGAAAGGAACCATGGCTCATTGGAGCAATGCCTAATTCAGGGACTGGAGCAGGAAATAAGCAAAAGTTGAGCCCGTAGCAACATCTTGTAGCAAAAAAACAGTGATAAAATGTAAGGAGGTGCTTAAAAACGACAGCCACACTGATGATGGAAAGTCAAAGGAGTTCAGGAATCAGCTGAAAGAGCTCCTGATGAAACAATCTGAACAAGAAAATTAAGTCATATTGGATCAGAACCCAAAGTATAAAATAAATATCCATGAGTCCACACTGATAGAAATCAATGGCTGAATACACAAATAAATAACACACGGGGGAGAAGAGGCAAATCTCTGTGCAGAATTCTAAATAACTTACACAGATCCTCTACCCTCAAAGGGGTGGAGCTTAACTGCCCACACCCCAAGGTGCACACAGTGACCTTAAAGAGAGGGCAGTATGAAAATGGGGAAAATAGGAGTAACTTTACAGTGTTGAAACCTGAAAGACACTACCCCAGCCACGATCGAGGCCAACATCAACAGTAATAAATGTTGGTAGTACTTACGCTAGATACGATGTGATGAAGATGACACTTTACCTCTGTGGTCTCCCTCCCCAAATCCCCAAACCTCAGTCTAATCATGAGAAAAATAACAGAAAAATCCCAACTGAGGGACATTCTTCAAAATAATTGACCAATATGCCTCAAATTTGTCAAGGTCATCAAAAACAAGAAAGGTCTGGGAAACTGTCACAGACAACGGGGACCAAAGGAGACAAGAAGACTAACTGTGGTGTGGTTATCTTCGATGGGATCCTGGACCAGAAAATGGACATTCATTAAAGACCAAGGAAATGTGAATAAAGTATAGACTTTAGTTAAGCAGGATGTGTGAATATTGGTCCATTAATTATAACATGCACCATACTAATGTAAGATGCTAGTAAGAGGGAAAACTGCATGTGGGGTATATAGGAAAACTCGTTACTATCTCCACATTTTTTCTCTAAATATAAAACTCTTCTAATATAAAAGGTTTTAAAAAAAAAAAAAGGTGATCAGTGGAAGCGTTCCCTGTAAACGGTGCCATTTGCCTACGTGATTTAACGATACCAATCAGCTCTCCCAGCCTCTCCTTCCACCTTCATTTTCTAAATTGTCTATTTACTCACTAACACACACACAGCCCAGCAGAACCACCACCACCACTGCCTACTTCCTTCTTTCTTTACCCCAGGGAAAGAAAGAAGAAATGTGAGACAATGGAAGCACAAATGCACTGAATATGTATGTTGATTTGGGCAAGGGCCTGAAATAAAATACAATTTAATCTAAGAGAAAAAGCCCAAAGACTGTATCCCTGTTCTCAACAGCTCAAGGATTCACCTAGGAAAGACATCTTAGCGCATTACTGTGACAGAGAAGAACACACCTGGCTCCACACTGGATCTATTCCTTTACTTCTAACCCTTGCGTTCTGTTGCCTGTGCTTAGTCACGTGGGCTCTGCACTTCTGTAAAAGAATGTTGCCTACGGCCTGAAATATACAGGACAGCCCATTCTCAAGGCTCTGACCTTTAAAGGTATAATACTTTTCCATTCATACAGAGATTAAAAGTTGCAGAACAGAGAATAACATTTGTCTTGTGGGAGGTTTATAGGTACACTGTGACCAGACCTACATGGACAACTGCAAGAACAAAAAATTCTGGGACCAAGTCTGTAACAACCAGCCAGACACCCCCTGCCCTTTTAGTATAAAAGAAGCCTGAATTCTATCTCAGGGAAGATGGTCCTTTGGGACCCTAGTCCACCATCTTCTCACTCTGCTGGCTTTCCGAATAAAGTCACTATTCCTTGCCCCAACGCCTCGTCTCTTGATTTATTGGCCTGTCATGTGGCGAGCAGGACAAGCCTGGACTCGGTAACATTACCAAGTGGATCAAACCAGCTTATAAATAAGAGTCAAAAATTTAATTATTGCTTTTTCACGAGCCAGTCAGAGGTGGATAGGGCAACGAAAGATGGATTTGTTAGGTTTATTTTGGGCTATGACAGAAAACCCGAAACAACAGGGAGTTTAAAATGGTACAAGTTTGGGGATGTCCCTGGTGGCACAGTGGTTAAGAATCCGCCTGCCAATGCAGGGGATGCAGGTTCCATCTCTCGCCCGGGAAGATCCCACATGCCACGAAGCAACTAAGCCCGTGCACCACAACTATTGAGCCTGCGCTCTAGAGTCCGTGAGCCACAACTACTGAGCCCGTGTGCTACAACTACTGTAGCCTGCGTGCCTAAAGCCCATGCTCCGCAACAAGAGAAGCCACCACAATGAGAAGCCCACGCACCACAATAAAGAGAAGCCCCTGCTCGCCGCAACTAGAGAAAGCCCGTGCGCAGCAACGAAGACCCAACGCAGCCAAAAATAACAAATAAATGAATAAATTTATTTTTAAAAAGGTACAGGTTTTTTTTTTATCTCTCCAATGTAAAGACAGGAAGTCCAAGACAGACAGGGCTGCTCTATTACTACCATCAAGAACCCAGATTCCTTGCATCTTGTAACTCAGTCATCCTTGGCAAATGGCATATACTCATGGCCCAAGATGGTTCCTCCAGCCCCAGTTAACATGGAGGGAAAAAAATGGGAGGTGAAGGAGAAGCACATCCTCTCCATGGAATTATCCTAGAAGTGAAAGTTACTATACACACTATATTGTATTGGTTAATACCATGTGACGTGATCATTTCTGGCTATAAGACAGGGTAGGATATGTCATCTTTATTCCATGTGGCCATGTGCTGGTCTAAAAATCTAGGGTTCTATTAACAGAGAAGAAGGAAAAAAACATGTATTCAGGAACTAGCAGTCCCTGACACAGAAGGGAACCAGTCACGGTCCACTAAGAGATACTATTCCTTACAGCCAACACTGGTCAGGAGCTTAGTAAATATTGTTCCTCTGTTTAATACACATCTCTATCGTCTCCACCCCTCTTTTTCCTAGACCAATTTTACTCATTATTCTGCTCTCACCATACACATCAATTCTTCTGGAAAGCCTTGATCGACCTTATGACCTAGGACCTTAAAAGCTTATTGACGAGGGGAGTTGCCCTCTTTTGCCCATACACTCTGACAGCACATAACACATTCAGTGGTAATCACTTCTCCCACTAAACCACAAGCTCCACTAAGGCAGAAACCTGACAGCCTCAGGCCCTGTCTACGGCACTGAGTAAACACTGCTTGAACAACTATGTACGTGGAAGTTTTGTTAGCTCTTCCAACGAACTAGTAGGTGCTGTGAATACTCACAGTTGCCTTAACCATTCTGTCTCCCCAGCATCTACCACAATGCCTGGAATATAGAGCTGAAAATAATACAGTTGAGTTTGACATCAGAGAGATGATATCACAGAGAACTCAGGGAGGAGAAACTTCCCCAAAGACGTGGCTTTTTAGGGCTTACTTCCTCCGATTCACTTGCCTCAGAAGCCACGTGTTCAGGTTACCCTGTGTGATCTGAACATTCACATAAACACGAATTACCTATTTAAAAAAAAAAAAAAAAACAGGGGCACCACTGAGATGTTAAGGAACAGACACAGAAATCCTTAAGGATGAATATGTGTGGTCAATTTTTGGAACCTTATCAAAGCCATCATCCATGTGGCCGAGCTCAGTAACAGGAAGGTTTTTAAAACTGTTCAACAACCAAAGCATGATTTCACAGTAATTTCAACATCTTTATCTGTGTTTCTTAAATACCATTAAAAAATATCTATTAGTGCCGTTGCCTTTCATTACCTTCCCTCACACATCATTACCAGTCCTGTGCTCTGCTCTCCAAAATGTCACCAAGTCCCTGCCCCCCGCTAACATGATGAACTCCTGCTCAGCTGCCTTCTCGCCACTTTGTGAAAATGATGACCCTGTAGCCAAGTTATCACATTCCCAGGCCAAAGGGTCATTTGACTCCCATTACTGCAATTTAGTCACATAAGAATGGTGGAAAGTACACTCAGCTGGATTATTCATTTCCTGCGTTAATATGTTTCGGGGAAAAAATCAATCATTAATATATGTGTCTCCAGTTCCTTTTTTCTTTCTCTTACCCACTGAAGAAGGTAAGCCCTTGCCCGTCCACTTGGTGTCCTCTTCTGCCCTTCCAATCAGTGGCAGGACACCAAAACTGTGTGTTTACGACACTGTGGTCCTGGGAGTTACACCTCCAGGCTCAACCTTGAATCTGACCCTCCAGGCCCTCCAGGGAGGCTGTGAATACCTAATTCCCTAAATGTCTGCCATATAAAGCCAGAATAGTCTGTATTTCCTAAAACTCAGCTTGACGTATTCAATCCTGATCTCAACTTTTTTTTATGAATACTAAGTGCTGGAATCATAAAGGAAGGAACAAAGGGAAAATCTATGGATAGGTATGCAGACCCTTAAGGTAGCTATCAAGCCTCGACTAATGAATGGGGAAAGGTGTCCCAGGCGCTGCCAGGTTTAATGCGTGCTGTTCACAAGTAACTTGTGATGCTAAGAGAATTGTCTTTACACATGAACGCTGAACAAAACAGCATAACTACAGCTGTGCATTACATAGATGTAGATTAATTAAATTAGAACTTCTTTGAGGTCTCTTCAAAGTACCTAATGCAGTACTTTGTTGCCCAGTGAACTCCTGGTGAAATAAACAATTCACCTGGTGAAAAAAGCAATTCAAAAGTCTTAAGAACAAATTTAAACCTAAAGTATTTATTTATTTATTTAGCATATAAAAATGCTTTCGTGCCCCTTTACACCCCTCGATACACACACAAAGCTTTTCAAATCAAAACACTACTTACTTCCTGTCAATTTTTTTTTTAACTTTTAAGATCTTTTAAAATCTTATTCCAAATATAGTTATTACATTTCCAGTAAAAAAAAAAAAAAATTTCATATTTAAACTTTCAAAAAGAAAACGAGCCCAACAGGCACCCACCAAAGAAACTGCATGCTGAAATAGAACCAAAAGATAAATATTTGCACATAAAATATTAGATTTATTCTTTCCTACAAGTGAGAAAGCTCTGTTGATTTTTCTCAAGTCCAAGCCATCTGGTTAATTAAAGGTCTAATGATGTAATCTAGCTCACTTTTGATGAGCTCTCTTCTTTCTTTGAGCCTTTTATTTTTTACATTATAGATGTTAAATCTGCTTTAGCAAGTCTGGGAACAACTTGGGTTACTGATCTTCCTAAACGCGCGTTAGCTGGGAGCTGGCCTCTTAGATCCATGGCAGAATATGCAATGCCTACCTGGCAGCTGTTGAAAGCCCCACCCACCACTTGAAATGAAAATCAAGGTGTTATGCAAGTGTAGAGAGGAAGAAGTTGTGAAAGAGAAATAAGAATGCATGGCTCATGGACATCCTTTCACATCCTGGCTATGCCAAGTGATAACGATCCCACATCCTTGCTCCCATTCAGGACAGGGCCCCTGTGCTCTTCTTTTGATGGAAAGGAAGGATAAGAGGGGAAGAGTTTCCTGTCACTTCTTCTTCAATGTCCTTATAGCACTAGCTCCCACTCCAACTGGAGCACAGTACTTACACGACGGATTACTGTCACTTGCACATCTATTTCTATAGCTCGACTGTGAGCTCCTCAAATCAGAAGGTCCCTCAACATCCCATTGTTTCAGTTTGGGTTCCCCAGGAAGCAGACCCTGACACAGATATTAGCATGCAGGAAGGCTATTGATGAGGACTCTTGAGAACGCCCCCTGAGGAAGGAAGGGGCAGGAAGCAGACTGGGCAAAGGGAACAGTTGGGCTGCAATGCAGTCTCAACAGGGCCTCAGCCAACCCTGTGGGGAACTCTAAAGCTGGGATGGCCCTGCAGGGTTAGACCTTCAGATCAATCATTACATATGGGCTGCCACGGGATGGGGATGTGACCGTGGGGGAGGCAACCTGCTCTAGCTGAGTCAGCTGTGGAAGAGGGTTGACAACTGAAGTCTGTCAGCCAACAGCCCTCAACAACAGCTGGAAGTTAGGTCCTTAAGTCCTGAAGGGGGGTCAGAGCATCCACTGTTATTTTGTTTACTGTTTATATCCCTAATTACCTAGTACTGGGCATAGAATATTAACAGTTCAATCAATATTTATTCAAATGAATTATTCTGCACCGAAGTGAAGATGGCCAGAGATGGGCCTTGGGATGCTCTGGACTCAGGTACCCTGCTTCTTGTGCCGACAATTTCTCAGGTATTACAGTGCAGTGGTTATAAATGACCTGGGCTAATAGCTTTTCGGCAATTCTGAGAGGCCGTGGAGTGCTCCGAGAATGCTAACCATCAGGAACAGACACAGATCTTATGTTGACGGTGTGCCCTATCGACTAAATCTTAGAGAGTGAGGTATGTTCGCAAGAGAGAAGATCTGGAAGCCTATACGGAGACTCTCCGAGGGCTGGGAGAGTCACAGTCAAGCAGAGTTGGATACTCTCCAACCTGCCACCCAGCTGGATGGCTCTTTATGCAAACGGATTGCCTGGTTTGAGTGTCCAGTTCTTCCATCCCCATGCAAACCCCAGAACGTGTCTGATTCCGAGCCAGCCTCTGTGATCAAACGGGGACACCATTAAGAGACCCACCATATAATAAATCTTCCTCCAGGTAAAGGAGGAACACGTTGAGAGCTCCTACGATTTCTGTGGGCATATTAAAATAAAAAGCCTTAAGCATCCACATCGAATAAAGCCAGTAACTGTCTACACATGTTGTACCCGTGATATATGCTTTTTGTTTTTTCTAATGTGACATAGAAAGGATTGCAGAATTGTGGTGTGGTGCTGGGTAACTGTGTTCCTTCTATGACCCAGATGACCCCAGAGTACAGACGAGAGCCCAAAGAGCACAGGGAACACGTTAAATGAGAAATTATTAAAATGTGCCTCCCACCAAGAAATCCAGTTCCTCTGTATCAGGACAATTTAGCTTCCACTGGGGACCTAGAAGAGAGCATCCTGGATCAAACAGTCCACTTTCCAGAGAAGATCTAGGTGCGAAAGTGATCTGGGTGCCCTGTGAAATCTTTATCTGTGGGGTGCCTTCATAAGGAGTTAAGACTCACACTAGGGGAAAAACAGCGTGACCTGGGAAAAGTGACCTCCACCGGCCAAAGAAGATTTGGGGAGACAGTATGCTGAGCACTGCTTTGCAGACCTGAGCCACACATACATGACCCGGCACCTGCGTGTCTCTCCACCTATGGGCAAGATGGGTTAACTGCTCCCCACAGACTCAAACTCACTGTCCAAAGTGTAGGATTATTGCTGGGAAGTACGTGCCCAGCAAGGGGCAACATTTCTTAGCACCCCTTGCATCCAGGAAGGACCAAGGGAATAACAAACGGCGAACGGAATATGGGTGGAAGTGATGTATGTTACTCCAAGCCTCGCCCATAAAAATCTCCCACACGATCCTCCCTATTCTTTCCCCTTTGTTATAAGTATGATACTGTTAAGCCACTGAGATTTTGCGATTACTTCTTGTGGCCGTTAATCGATCCTAACACCCCGAGAGAGTAATCATTCAATGAAGAAGGAACGGTAGGTGTCCAGGGCTTCTGAGGGCACGTAACACGGGAATAGCCCATCAGATCTGGAAGTATGGAAAATGTCCAGTTCTTCGTCAAAGACAGTTTGAGCAGAATGGAAAGAAGAGAAACCAGTGTAGACTGGATGGAGGAAAAAGAGGAGGTGAAATGGAAAGCAACAGTTGTGGACAGTTCTCTTAATAAGGTTTTCAGTGAATGGGGAGCAGAAAACAATGTGGTGGAAGGTGAGAAGAGGCAGGAGGTTAAGGGTAAAGAGATAGAAATTGAGATAGAAAGAGATAGACAGAGAAAGAGATAGAAAGAAATAGAGATAGTGAAATAGAGACTAAAACAGAAATCAAGGTATAGAGTTGGAGAAAGAGAAAAAGAGATAGAGAGACAGAGAAAGTGATGGAGATAGAGACATTTAGAGGAAAAAGAGACAGAGAGATGGAGAAAGAGAGAAAAAGACAAAGAAAAAGACAGAGGTATGGGACTTCCCTGGTGGTACAGTGGTTAAGAGTCCACCTGCCAATGCAGGCGACACGGGTTTGAGCCCTGGTCCGGGAAGATCCCACAGGCCGCGGGGCAACTAAGCCCGTGCGCCACAACTACTGAGCCCACGCTAAAGAGCCCATGCTCCACAACAAGAGAAGCCGCCACAGTGAGAAGCCCGTGCATAGCAATGAAGAGTAGCCCCTGCACACAGCAACAAAGACCCAAAGCAGCCAAAAAAAAAAAAAAAAAAAGACAGAGGTAGGGAAAGACACACACACACACCACACACACACACACACACACACACACACACAGATGGGAAATCCTAAATATGTTACCACGCTGACAGAAATGAGCTGCCAAATCCACCCCAGGAGACCACCTGCAGCCAGGAGAGCAAACCGCAAACAGATACACTTCAAAGATACCCACTTTCCATGTACCATATACTACTGCTCTCACCCACATATGCAACAGCTTAGGTGCTCCCTACCCTGGCCTCTATGAACAGAGAAAACGAATATATCCTTAAACAGAGCTCCCTCTCTCCCACCAATTACTCAAGTATAAGTTTAACTATTAAAATGACTGTTCTTAGATGTTCAGACACTTCTGAATGAAAACTTCTTGGAACAGAAAGATCGTCAGGTTTCAAGTCGGAAAGACTGCGTCTTGACCCGGCTTTGCCGATTCAGAACAATTATTTGTGATCTTGGGGACAACACTCACATTTGACCTCACTAAGAAAAAAACGGCAAAGTATAACTTCCCACCTTCCAGGGCTCTGTGAATTTCAGATAAAAGTTAAAAGCAGGCATGGGGACAGGATTGTGAAACCCCAGAATTCCCTGAGATTTGTTGGTCATTCATTCAGGAAGTCAATACTGTGCATTTACTGTGTTTCTAGCTCTGTGCACTGGGGAGATGAGAGCTAAGAGAGCCATGGGTTTCACTCTAGGAGAGACGGACACAAAAAGCAAACGAATAATTACGAGTTGTCAGTTGTATGCAGTAAAAGAAGAGGATGCTGAGAGAAGGGGGAGCTATCTAGGAAAGATGGTCAGCGAAAATCTCTTTGAAAAGATGACAGTTAAGCTGAGAATTCAGTGTTGAGAAGAAAACAGGGCATGCAGACAGCGAGCGTGGTGGTAATAATTCTCCGATGTCACCACATATCTGCTCAGCTTTCAGGTTTCTCTGCCTGCCTCACAGTTTTCTTTTTCAGAGTTCGTTGGATCAGTTCAGCATCCAATAGAGTCCCATCACCAGGATCACGTGTCTCTTAAGTCTCTCAGAATCCGCACATTGCCCTCCTTCCTCTCTTTTCCTCCCAGTGATAAATGACTTGTTTGTCTTGAAGAGTTCCCCACAGTTGGGATTTTGCTGTTTGCATCCTCGTGGCGACGTTGTTTAACTTGTTTCTCTGTCCCAGCAGTAGCAGCGTCACCTGGGAACTTCTCAGAAATGCAATTCTCCAGCCCTATCCCAGACCTCTGAATCGGGAATTCCAGAGTAGGGTCCAGCGTCAGTGCTTTAATAAGCCCTCCAGGGGATTCTGATGCGCACTGGTATTTGAGTACCGCTGTTCTCATTTCACCACTCCTTTTTTATTGAAACTTCCCATCACCAACTCTTTGGTTACCCTGACACAGTTCACACAGCCAAACCTGTTAGATGCTTGATTCTTTCCCTTTACATACCAGCTTGCAGAATAATGATTTGGTTCCCCAGCCATCATTATTTTATTTACTTTGTTAACTTCGATGGTACCAGCAGAAAGATGCCTTTGGAGGGGAGCTATTGAGTTTATTTTGTATCTGCGGAGTTGTGTTGGCTCCTACAAAATCAAGGATGCTAGGGTGCCAGAGAATCTGAGCATCAGTCCCTGAAAAGGCAGCACCCAGGAGTCTCAGCAGCCTGGACCCCCCAGGAAGTCAAGGGATCACCATTTCTCAGTACTTCCGCTTTGTCTTCCCTGCCGGCGTGTGTTACACAATACATTTCAGGCCTTATTAATCCCATTTCCCAGTCCCTCTCCAAAGGAACGGAGGGCCCTGGTAATGACCAATACTCTTACGGAGATGATAAAGACAGATGAGCCTGGGAGGCCCGGCTGGTGTGAGTAATGACCACCTCTGTAGGCACTCAATTACTGCTAATGAAAGGGTGACAGGGCTCCCCCCGGGTGACAGAGGAGCAATCTGTAGGCTGCCTGGCCTGGTGGGCAGCTGACAGCCGGTTTCTCTCTCTCCGGACTGCGGTTCACTCCGCCAGTACAATTTCCCCGGTATATGGAAACTCTAAGTGCCATGACACTTCCCCTAATGGAATTTTCAAGGAGGAAGTCCATTTTGCTCATCGTAATGCTATCTTGTAGAGCCACTCCGGGGCCTGCACATGGACTGTCGGCATGATTCACTGGCGTCCTGGGACCCAGGTGGGTCGAGCGGTAGTGAACCCAGGTGAGCTTGTCCACGACTCTCGGCTGAAAGCTTTTACTTCTGAACCAGGCAGCAAGAAGGCAGCTGCTTCGGCTTTTCAATATTCCAGATGAGGATATATGAAAGTGTTTGTGTGTGTCTGTGTGTGAGATACCTTTTTTTCGCTAAAATAGTTGTCATTAAGGGACAGTTAATTCCGTCTCCTTTGCTGAGGAGCTAAGTGGAGAGAACATCCCGTAAGTGCTGAATGGATCCATTTCCCTTTCTGGGAACAGTATCTTTCAGGACCACCCCTTGTACTGGACACTGGTGGGGCCCTGGCCAGACCCCTGAGTGGCCCTTGCAGCCAGTCCTGGCTCCCGTTTCTTGGCTGATAATAATTCACAGCTGCCCAATCTGCTAAGTGGCCTCAGCCGGACGGAGATGCCTCCCTCCCCGACTGCCAGGCCTCAGCCAGGGACTGACAAGCAGGAGGGTACAAAAGGTGGGCTCCCTGCTCCCACGGAGTGACATCACACTGAAGGCGGTCTTACCCTGAAACCACACGTTCATTCAGCAACCTTCTACCTCCTCAACCCCCATCTCCGGAGCTCAACTCCTGCCCTCTCCCCAAAATCACCTGAATACAAATCCCTATTTCAGGCTCCGCTTCTGGGAAGCCGTAAGTAAGCTGTCCCTCCACCACGCTCTGCTCTCAGCAGCTGGAAAGGGACCTGATCCCACTCTCCCTGTTCCAGAGTCCAGCGAAAGTACTGCACCGCTCTTAAGCACTGCAATGGTCCAGGGATGCGTGCGGGGCCAATGTCAGGCCAATGACAGCCCTGCCTGGTAGGACTATTGTGAAGGAAACTCTTTGGAACTGGTGGAGGCCATTCTTCAGGACTGGGACTAGGGTGAGGAGAGGAAGGCGTGGCACTTGCTTCAGCTGCAAAACCTAAGGAGGGTTACCAAGAAGCTCTTAATCGCGGAACGTAAACTGGTACAACCACTATGGAAAACAATGTGGAGAACTACCCAGCCCCACTTCTGGGTGTATATCCAAAGGAAATGAAAACAGGATATAAAGAGAGATCTGCACTCCCATGTTCACTGCAGCACTGTTCACAATCACCAAGATGTGGAAGCAACCTAAGTGTGTCCATTAATGAATATATATATCCTACATAACTGAATACATATACACACATATATCATGGGATACACATTACTCAGCTAGGAGAAAGTAAGACATCCTGCCATTTGTGATAACATGGATGGACCCTGAGGGCATTATGCTGACTTTAATAAACTAGACAAAGACAAATATTCTATGGGATCACTTATACATGGAACGAAAAAAAACTCAAAGAAACAGAATAGAAAAGTGGTTGAGTTGTTGCCAGGTATTGGGAGCAACTGGGGGAAATAGGGTGAGGCTGGGAAAAGTAACAAACATTCCACTATAAAACAAATAAGGTCCGAGGATCTGATGTAAAACACGGTGACTATAATTGATAACACTGTATTATGTAGCTGAAATTTGCTAAGAGAGTAGAATTGAAAAGCTCTCCACCCTCAGAATAAAAGATAAATATGTGAAATGACAGGTATGTTAATTAAGTAGAGGGGGGAATGCTTTCACAAAAGCCTCTTTAAAATCCTTTTAAAAACTCAGTAATCACAATACTTTATTTTTAAAAACCAAAATAACGCCAAAAATAATAAAAAATATATCAGATTTTACCAGGAAGGCAGGATTGGTATTATACTGATTATTCCCTTTGCCTCAGACTCCAATTAGGCTTCATACTCCACTGTAACTCTGCCACCACTCTGGAGACTATACCGAGGACCTAGCCAAGGCAGAGGAAAACAGAGCCAAGAGACGTGGAGAGACAGGCTCCTACTGACATAGAAACTACCACATGGAATAGCGGTGAGGATTAAGTATGCATGTAAAGCCCTTGAACACAGACTCGCTTATAATAAGCCCAATATAAATGGTGGTTATCGTTTTGCTACTACTGTCTCTCCCACTGGAATCAAGCTCTGCCTTCTCTGAACAAACACGGTATTCTCTCTCCACCTCTCATGTTCTCATTATCTATTCGGTAACAAGGGAGTATATGTTGATGGACGGACAGATGGATGGATGGATGGATGGATGGATGGATGGATGGATGGATACACGGACGACTGAATGATCAATCAATAGATATATTATCTCCTTAATATAGAGCATAATTTATCAATCTGTACTTGTACTTTCCTTCCAAGAACCTAGGACTCAGTCCAATGCCTCACACATGCAAGATACCATTTGTGTTTGCAAAAAGAGGAAGAGAGGTTTGGAGCAAGAGGCTGAGAAAACATCAGTAAGTAACGGGTTTGCGTCCTCTATTGAGCCTACATCAAATTATAGTATTAAGGTGGTGTGATTTTTTTCACCCTCTAAACTTGAGGTCACACCGTTTTAATGACAGGGAATGTATCTCCCTCGCTACTCAAATCTCGCCAGTCCTTCAGCTCAGTACAAGTTCCACCCAGCAACCCAGCCCCCTGTGCTTCCTTCTCCTTGATGATAGAATCTTTTTTTTTGCTGTAAGCGGGCCTCTCACTGTCGTGGCCTCTCCCGTTGCGGAGCACAGGCTCCGGACGCGCAGGCTCAGCGGCCATGGCTCACGGGCCCAGCCGCTCCGCGGCACGTGGGATCTTCCCGGACCGGGGCACGAACCCGTGTCCTCTGCATCGGCAGGCGGACTCTCAACCACCGCGCCACCAGGGAAGCCCATGATTATAGAATCTTATGATACATGTCATTGGTACCCACCATACATCAATATTCCCTTCTACGTTAACCCTAACCAGCTGTGTGACCTTGGGAAAACACTTAACCCAACTAGTTTTGCATTTTAGTTTTATTTCCTCATTTTTTTAAAAATAAATGGTTTAAACTGGACACCTCTGAGGGCCTCCCTGGCTTAGATTTTGGTTCTACGTTTCTTTTTTGACAGCCTCTCACATCTCACTTTCGCTGGGAGACATTTAACCTTATTAAATTGTTTGGCACTTGTTGATTTTTAGCACAACCTTCGTGTTACTCTTTAAAGAGGATTTCTATTTAAAAACTCAGTACTGACTTATGTCGGGGAATAATTCCTTGCACTTAAATCTCCTCTTGGCTCCCGAGAGGTCAAAGCATTTTTCAGGCAATTGTCTCATTAATCCTTGTGCACTTCACAGAATTAAAAAAAAAAAAAAAAACTGTCAAAAACAAAAGTTTTCCTCAAAGATCACCTGCTAGTCACGATGAACCCAAGAAGGGCAAAGAAAAAGATTTCTAATGTTCTCTGTCTCAACAACCCAAGGCACTGCCGACCTAGGGAATTCTGACATGATTGAAACTTGCTACTTGGTCAGCTATTCTGAGGGCAATAGAAAATATCAAATCAGGCAAACTTTAGATTCAATTGTCTTTGAAATACAGTATTTGAGGACAATACAATGGCCTAAGAACGCAACAATTCTGTGATCAGAGTATCTGGGCTCAAAATCCTAAAGTTAACCACTAACCAGCTGCAGACTGAAAGTTACTCTCTCCTCTGTTCAAAAAAGAAAAAAAGAGAAATACTACTTGAATTTACTTCATTGGTTTGTTTGTGAGATTTAAATAATAAAATGGATTAAACTACTTATCCCAGCATTTAGCACATAGTAGGGACTAAGTCTATATATACAACTGTTATTTTTAACAGTATTATTTCTTTATAACATTTTCTTCCCCTTACCTCTTTTGTACAGGTTAATTTGAGATTGTAGAGAATAAACTCAAGAGACCCGAGGGTGACAGGTTGGGAAGAACCAGTTGAGAGTTTAAAAGGTCCTCTTTGGGCTACAAAGATTAAATGTGCAGATGAAGGTAACTATTCATTCATCAAATATTCATTGTATCTTACCCTATGCTAAGTATTGAGGATACCAAAATGACTAGGGAGGTTCCCAGCCTTGCTGTCAAGAAACTCAAAATTTCTGGGAAAGTCTGTCCCTCATACCGATTTTGATGGACAATGTGTCTACTATGGAGAGAACGGGACAAAGGAAAAAGAAGTTTTATTTGTTGGTATTCTTTGGTATATAAGTCAGTTTTTGCCAAGTAACAAGTATCCCAATGTCGCAGTAATTTACAAAAATACACATTTAGTTTTTTGCTCATGTTACAAAAGGGCTACAACTGTGCCTCTGCTAGGCTTAGCTCCAGTTGTCTTCTCATAACAGACTCCAGCCTGAAAGAAAAGCCAAGTTCTAGAGCATGCTAATCTCGTGAAAGAGCAAGAACAAGAGGTACAAAGCCAAATCACTTAAAGCTTCTGTTCAGATAGGTTCCTTTGGCTAGAAAAGATTATATGGCCAAGCTTAATGTCAATGGGTGTGGAAATACACCAAGGCTGTATGGATGTGGGTCAAAAAGGGAGCACAAATAAATAATTGTGAATAATACAATTTACCACACCTACAATGAGAAATGGCGGTAAGCTGTTAAAATTAAGAAAAGGAAATAGAAGAAAAAAAAATAACCATAAGGGGTATTACTAAGTAACTAGAGGCTTTCACTTACAGAATCTGTAGTGTCCTAGAGACAAACTGTCCTCAGACTACGTGGCTCCTTGTATGAAGCACGGGACAGGTTAGAAAACAGGGTTTTCAAGTGTAAGTGTGTTTGCTGCTTCTCCCAGTTAAAATTCTGGTTGTAAGAGACATACTCTTAAAATAGATTCCTTTCAAGTTTAAAAGGAGGAATTACATGTCACCACTTGAGCACAACCGTCTTTCCCTAGTGGCCACCTATGAAATAATACAGATCACAAACTATAACCTAATCCTCCAGGAACTACATCTAGTCTACAGTCATTGTCCCATGTCATATTCATTTGCCAAATAACAAGATTCATAACCAGGTATAGTTATTTTTAACTTTACACATCATTATATATGAAGTGAATAATACGTTTTAAAGGTTGGATTTTCAATTGAGATGCCTTTCAGCTTTTGGAACAAAAGAAATCAATTGGAAAAATTACTACTTTGTGGGGACAGTGTATGAAGGAGTCAGATTTTTCTATTTTTTGTTCTGAAGAAAAAGTTAACAACCTCATTTAGAGATTTCATGCCTAAGAGTAATTAATTTCAGTCTGCTACAGAATTCAACAGTGCATATTTTAAATGTGTTATTCTTGCTTTGATAACAGCAGCTCTGCATCTCATTGTTCAATATTTTCTATCACCAGTCAGAATGTTAACATATGGCTTCTGGTGAGAAAATAAAAGAATGTACATAGCATCTGTGCGAACTAAATGTTCAACTTCAAAACAGCAAATGTTGTTTGATCCAATGACAAATTTTTTGACTAGACACCTGATAAAACTTTGGTAGTTGCCTGAGCAAGAAGGGACTCAGGGATACTTTGAGACTCTTCAGCCTCAAATTCTGCTTTTCCTTTAAGCCAAGCATATGAGTGCATGATCTGTGTTTAGGAATCTAAGGCAACATTTATGGCACAGAAGGTAATCTCAAGAAATGACACTAGTTTTTGAAGGCTCAACCCTGGAAACCCAGATGAGGATACTGAAGACTCTCTTTGATATTATTCCACTCTAATTTTAAGTTTCAAGCAGCCTAAAGTAAAAGATGGTAATGCATTAAATTTACTAGTTTGAAAGAGAGGCTCAAGACCAGCTCTAAGGGCTTCCCTGGTGGCGCAGTGGCTGAGAGTCCGCCTGCCGATGCAGGGGACACGGGTTCATGCCCTGGTCCAGGAAGATCCCACATGCCGCGGAGCGGCTGGGCCCGTGAGCCATGGCCACTGAGCCTGCACGTCCGGAGCCTGTGCTCCGCAACGGGAGAGACCGCAACAGTAAGAGGCCCACGTACCACAAAAAAAAAAACAAAAAAAAGACCAGCTGTAAGGCCTTTTGTGGGTTGCAGCAGAGAAAGGAAGCACCCCTTCCTTTAGAGAGTTCTGTAATTCTGAAATCTCTTAGACTCATGCTATGGATTATTTAATTTCTCATTATCTGAACCCTCTTGATATTGAATTGCCATGAGGTCTAGTTTTCTGACTGGCCATCTGGCTTTAGCACTACCTTTTCATTTATTATTAACATATTTATATTAAGACACTGGACATAGTTATAAAAGCTACTTTGAAATCCTTTTCTGCTATTTCCATTATCTTTGGGTCATTCTCCACTGACTGTATGTTAGAATTTACCAATGTGACCATTTCAAACTGTACCACTCGGTGGCATTAGCACTTTCACAGCGTTGTGCAGCCAGCACCACTTACCTAGTTTCAGAACTTTTCATCACCCCTAGTAAAAATCTTGCACCATTTAAGCAGCCAATCCCCATTACCCCTTCCTGACAGCCGTAACAACCACTAATCTACTTTCTATCACCATGGACTTGCCTATGCTGGATATTTCAAATTAATGGAATATACAGTATCTGGCCTTTGGGGTTTGGCTTCTTTCACTTAGCATAATGTGTTCAAGGTTCATCCATGCTGCAGCATGTGTCAGTACTTCATTTCTTTCTCTTTTTTTTGGCTGCACTGGGTCTTCACTGCTGTGTGGGGGCTTTCTCTAGTTGCGGTGAGTAGGGGCTACTCTTCATTGCAGTGTGCGGGCTTCTCATTGTGGTGGCTTCTCTTGTTGCGGAGCACGGGCTTTAGGCACAGAGGCCTCGGTAGTTGCGGCATGCGCACCCTTGAGTGTGCGGGCTTCAGCAGTTGCAGTGCGTGGGCTCCATCGTGGCAGCATGCAGGCTCTAGGGCATGTGGGCTTCAGTAGTTGTCGCGCTTAGGCTCAGTAGCTGTGGCTCGCGGGCTCTAGAGCGCAGGCTCAGTAGTTGCGGTGCACGGGCTTAGTTGCTTTGCAGCATGTGGGATCTTCCCGGACCAGGGCTCAAACCTGTGTCCCCTGCATTGGTAGGCGGATTCTTAACCACTGCGCCACAGGGAAGTCCCATTACTTCATTTCTGTATATAGCTGAATAATGTTCCACTGTATGGACTCTTCGCGTAGAATATCTTTTCCATCATTTTAATTTTAATTTCCTTTTTCTTTGGAACTAAAGTGATTCTGTTGTAGACGATGTATAGATGAATCATATTTTTTATCTTTTCTGCCAACCTCTGCCTTTTAATTAGAAAGTTTAATCCATTTACATTTAAGTAATTATGGAAGAAATTCTGACATTTTGCTATTTCTTTTCCATATGTTACATATTTTTATTTGTTTCTTAATTCCTCCATTACTGCCTTTAATTGATTTTTATAGTATACCATTTTGATTCTCTTCTCATTTCCTTTCCTGAAGTTTTAAAAATTATTTTCTTAGTGGTTACCTTTGGACTTGTAATTAACATCTTAAACTTATGTAACTTTTTTGAACTGATACCAATTTAGGTTTGATAATATACAAAAACTCTACTCCTACATATCTTTGTTCCTCTTCCCATATATTGCTATTGTCACAGATTACATATTTATATATTACATGCACATTATGACAGATTTATAATTTTTGTTTTATCCATTTCTCTTTTAAATAATATAGGGGGAATAAAGAGGAGCTGCAAACCAAAAACAAAACAACAAAAAACAATAACACTGGTTTTTATATTTATCTTTTATAAATGTTTTTCCAATTTTTTTTATTTCTTCACATGGCTTTAAGTTACTGCCTAGTGTTCATTTATTTAAGCCTGAAGGGTTTCCTTTAGCATTTATTATAGGACACATCTACTATTAATAAACTCCATCTTCTGTTATCTAGAAATGTCTTAAGTTATCCTTCATTCTTGAAATAGATTATTGCAATATGTAGAATTATTCGTTGACAGTTTTTATCTTTCAACAATATAAGTATGTCATCTCACTGCCTTCTGACCTTCATGGTTTCTGCTAAGAAGCTGGCTATTATAATGTGTCTCAATGTGGATATCTTTGATTTATCCTAATTGATGTTTATTGAGCTTCTTAGATGTGTAGATTCATACTTTTAAAATCAATTTTGGGAAGTTACTTCTTCAAATATTCTTTCTGACCATTTCTCTCTTTCTTCTTCTTCTGGGACTCCCATCGTGTGTGTAGGTAAGGGGGTGTCCCACAAGTCTTTTAGGCTCTGTTCACTTTTCCTCATTCTTTTTTTTTTTTTTCTTTCTGCTGCTGAAACTGGTCAATTTAATTTGACATATCTCCAAGCTCACTGATTCTTTCTTCTTTCTGTTCAAATCTATTCCTAATCCCCTGTTGTAAGTATTTTCATTACAGTTACTGTATTTGTCAGCTCCAAAGTTTCTATTTGATTTTTTTTATACTTTCTCTTCATTGATATTTCCTATTTATTGAGAAATAGCTCTCTTGGTTTTCTTAGTTATTTGGCCATAGTTTCCTCCAGCTTTTCAAGAATATGTGAGAGAGTTGATCAAAAGTCTTTGTCGAGGGCTTCCCTGGTGGCGCAGTGGTTGAGATTCCGCCTGCCAATGCAGGGTACATGGGTTTGTGCCCTGGTCCGAGAAGATCCCACATGACACGGAGCGGCTGGGCCCATGAGCCATGGCCGCTGAGCCTGTGCGTCCGGAGCCTGTGCTCCGCAACGGAAGAGGCCACAACAGTGAGAGGCCTGCATACCGCAAAACAAAACAAAACAAGAAAAGTCTTTGTCTATTAAGTCCAATGTCTGCTTCCTCAGGGACAGTTTCTGTTCACTTCTTTCTTTTTTTTTTTTTTTGCAGTGAATAATCCATACTTTTTTGTTTCTTTGCATGCTTCATCGTTTTTCATTTAAAAGTGGACATTTTGGATATTCTGATGTGCAAAGAGAAAGAAAAAGAATAGGAAAAATTTCAAAAAAATTTTAAGTTAAAAAAAAAAGTATATTCCAGGTCTTTGCAAGTTGATTTTATGTCAAGGCACTCCTTCAACACAGGCCATTTACAACTCTGCCTTAGTATTCACTTATTCTGATCCTAAAAACAAGCCAGAAGTAAAAACTTACAGTCTTCTCAGGTCTTTTCTGAGCATAGGTCCTGCCCTGAGCATGTGCATGTCCTTCTGGGTTGCCCAAATACATGGTAGTTTTTCAAAGCCCCTATTTCCTTCACAAAAGGTTAATCCCTGGCTTTTCTTTCCAGGATTTCAGTGCATTTATCTTTTTCCTCAACCGTTATTTTTTCCTCAGGTGGCAACCGCTTGTTCATTTCTTTGCCTTTTTTTTTTTTTCCTTGAAGACTATGTAGACACTCTTCCCAGGTAGAGTTAGGTGAAACAAAAGGAAGCCCCTTATGTCAATCCTACAGGAAACCCCAGTAAGGTCAAAACGGAAAGGCACAATTTCTTTGGGACTAGACCCCCTCTGCTCCCTCCAGAATCATGTACTCACACTGGAAATACAAGCTGCTGTCTTCAAGACTACCACTGTGCCAGGGGCCGGGGGAGGGAAGGTTAAGTAAAAATGCAAAAAAAAAGGAGCTCCTACTCTGTTTCAGTGGCCTTTCTCCTGGCTAAGCATTCAATTGGTTTCTATCAATCCCTGACTGTCTTTCAGAGTTCTGATAAGCTTGATTCAAGTTTAAGTAATCTTTTCTTTTAAAAAAAACAGCTTTTATAGTACAAAAAATGCATATTTAATTTAGAAAATTCAAAAGATATGCTTAAGCAAAAAGATGACGATATAAATCACCCAAACAGGTGGCCTTTTTTCTTAAAGAATACTGTTATGTAGAGTTATAAGTGTTTGCCTAGAGTCCCACTAATCCAAGAGACTTTAAAACTGAAAGTAAAGGAGAGAGGGAAATGGGTAGATAAAGCTGTAAATTATGGATGTAAGGAGTCATCATGTATAGTTTGGGATTAAATACAGAGAGGTGCTGGGCAATCCATAGGAGAAAATGATGAGAAAAGAGGTAGGGAGAGTCTTTATCACCTTAGATGTCTTCAGACTTCTGCACAGAACCTGGAGCACCAGTTAAATCTAGCAAGGTGTCAGGCTCAGAAATCTCCCTTCTGTCTGCTAATAACCATGATCAACAAAATTCATTCATAATGCCAATAAAACTCAAAGTATATGTGTGATAACAGCTCTCATATCCCCACCATGGGAAGAGATATTCAGGAAGGAGAGAGACTCAGTCATTAAAGCCATGGCCTTGACCTAAGAAATCTTTGTCACAAAGCCGACACAAATGCACTTTTTTAAGAATTCATGCTTCAAATTCAAACTCACATTGGGGCTCCCAGGCTAACCGAAGGCAAAATTCTTCAAGAGCAGACAAGTAGTCTAGGAATCAGACAACCTTTCCCTCTACAGGGCGTCCCTGGTTTCAAGTGCCAATGCTTTCTCAGACTATTAAGGACCTGTTCCAAGTCTATTCATGACCAGATGTAACCGCCTACAATATGGATTCACAGTCAAGTTCAGCTTTCCTGGCTGTGACGCTACAGCAGGCCAGGCACATATACTTCTATCTCCAGCTAACATCTGTTTGCCTCTGAAATAATTTTCTAAATACTGTGTGTTGGCTGATTTTATATATCAACTCGAATGGGCTAGGGGATTCCCAGATAGCTGGTAAAACATTATTTCTAGACATGTCTGTGAGAGTATTTCTAGAAGAGGTTAACATCTAAATTGGTAGATTAAGTAAAGATTGCCTTCACTCATCCCATGGGCATCACCCAACCTGTTGAGGATCTGAATAGAACAAAAAGGTGGAGGCAGGGAAATTTACTCTTTGCTTGAGCTCCCGCCTTCGGGTACCGACGGCTCGTGGTTCTCAGGCCTTCAGACTTGGACTAAATTACACCAGCAGCTTTCCTGGTTCTCCTGCTTTCAGGCAGCCAAGTGTGGGACTTCTCAGCCTCCGTAATTGCCTGAGCCAATTCCTGTAACAAATCTCCTCGTATATGGCTGTTCTCTGGAGGACCCTGATACATATCATTTGCATACACGGCACTGCATAAGAGTGCACTGTTGATATGTATTCTGATGCTCCGACCACAGCTTTGTGCCCTTGGCCAATGGAAAGCTAGCCTGCAAGACAGCCCTTCACACTCTCAGCCAATGAGCACTGTGACATGCTGTGTTGAGTAAGCAAGTTCGTAATGCATGGTGTGCCCGACACCACAGACACATCTTCAATTTATTTTCTATCTGGTGCGCAGTTTTTCCCCCTAATGGCTGACAAAAAGTTGTATAATAGTAGCACTGGACTTAGCGTAAGGAAACCAATATCTAATGTATGGGTATGAAAACGTAGGGCAACTCAAAGGGTCTTTCAGGAAATGGTCAAGGAAACAGAGACTAAAGATCTGGTAAGCTGTTAGGGAAGAGTGGCAGCCACTGGGCATTTTGAAGGTCAATGTGAACCTGACTTCAGCCTGCAGAACGGGCCAGCCACTGTATACAGAGCAGGAGGATGAACCCACCACTCAAGGCATGTGAGAACGTGAGATCTGAAAGAAACGGAAGACTTATTCCTAAGACGGGGGGCTGTGTCACAAACTGTCAAATACAACGCTGATAAGTGACTGTACTTGTGTCTAAATAACACATATTTGCTAAATAACATAATTTTGTACGGTCAAGTGCCAAAGGAAGAACTGCATTTCGAAGCCTATTCTAATCAATGCTACCTGCTACAACAAACAACCCAGGGTTTGGAATGGTTGTAGGGGGTAGGTGGCCATAGCAATAGCGGCAAGTTTAAGAGGAAACTGAAAGCGATTAAGTTAACTTGGCCAAGGTCACAAAATAATAAGAAGAGAAGCAGAGATCCAAACCCAGGCTTACCTGACCCCCAAATCCAATCTTGGAATTACGACCTTGGTGTCTTAACCCAGTAAGAATTTCTCTCTTGATCATGCAAAGTCTAATGTCAGCACTCCTGGAGGAGTGGCTCTCTTCCTTGGCTTTCTTCCAAGCAAGGATGGGGAGGAGATCTCGTTCCTCCCGTTTACATGCTATTGTCTTCTAAGCTTTGGAGCCCTTGGCTTCCAGCCATGCAGATGGGGATAGTAAGAGTGTATGTGGAAGGTCACATGGGATGTCTTACGACGAGACCTGAAAGTAATGAACATCACTACCACCCACACCCCGCTGTCTAGAATTAGAGATGCCAACTCACGTAGATACAAAGGGACTGAGAAATACCCAATTCCTTTCTTCCCAGTAAGAAAATGAAACAGTTGGGTAAATTCATGGTGTTATCTCTGTTGCAAAGGTCCAGTTAATCCCTCCTTCCTACTTTCAAACATTTATTGAGCGCCCCCTACCTGCCGGATATGGCGCCTGGTGTTAAGGGCTATAATCAGGAGGACACATTTCCATACTGGGTGACTCCCAGCTTTCAACCTTAGTTGACTGTTAAATGATACTACCCCCAACCATGGAACAAAATAAAGGAGAAGGAGCAGGTTAAGAAGAAGGATGTAAATTCAGTTTTAAAAACATGCTCAGTTTGAAGTCCCAAAGAGACAGCCACATGGTGCCTAAAGCTAGGAAGGAAAGTTCAAACAGAGCTCAAAACTTGGGAGACATTAGAAAATAGGCCATTGAAGGATGAGGGTTGATGAGGTCACACAGAGAGAATGTGGCAGGTAGAGGGGAGAAAAGTAGTGACCTCAGGACAGAACCATGAAGAAGCTCATGGAAGTGGGGGGGGGGGGTGGAACACCAGAGGGCTCTGAGCAGAGCCACCCAGAGAAATAGGAGGAGATGGGTGTCCTCAGAAGGCACTGATGAAATCAGAGCAGTTTCAGCGGCACAGAGGCTAAAAGGCCAGGTGGGCTTGGGTAGAGGACCAAATGGGAGGTAAAAAATCAGAGATTCTGAATGTCCATGACTCTCCCCAAAACCTTAGGATGAAGGGAAAGGTAGAAGAATAGGTCTGTAACCAGAGAGACTTATGGATAAGGGAGGATTTTCATTTATTAAGTCGCAAGAGAAACTGCTGTGTTTAAAGTGGAACAGAAAGATCCCACTGGATAAGAAAAGTTGAAGGTAGGGGAGAGGGGAAACTCTTTCCCTTTCCCTTAAAAAATGATGAAACTAACACATACTCATTTGAGCAATACAGAAGGAAAGTCGCACACGAAAGCCCTGCCCATTCCCCCAGGACCCACCACATTCATCCTCAGAGGTTTACCTGTTCACTCTATACCTCTCCTTAGTGCTTACTTAAAATTTTACCATACTAGGTACTCCTATTGATTGTGTTTACTATTAATTTCCCTGGACGAAAATGTAAGCTCCAGAAAGGCAGATTTTTTCTTCTGTGTGCTGTCTGGCACACAGTATACACCAATAAATATTTCCTGAATAAATGAGTGGGGCGTGTGCTTCTGGGTTTTTCTGTAGATGAAAATAGGCCACACAATACACATTATTCTACAACTTCCTTTTTCAACATAATAGAACTATATCCCTGCATAGAGATCTACCTTATTCATTTTAACAGTTACATAAAACGGCTATGGCACGATTTATCTAAGTAACCTTTTACTGATGAGCATTGCAGACATTTCTAATTTCTATTATTACATAAGCCTATGCATGCACTATACGTTTCACCTTCTTGAAGGAGAATTTCTATAGGAGAGATTCCTACAAGTGGAATTAACAAGTCAAAGACTAAGCTCGTTAAGATGTTGACAGTGCATCTTAAAATCCCCCTTGAAAATATGTCGAATCAGTTTGAACATATGAGAGTGGAGAGGAACCATGCACAGAGCCAAGTTCTAGAGAATACAGAGTACTTTAGACCAGGAGAGGATTTGGACAAGGTCATCAGGAGAGGTACTAAAAAGATACTTGGGCAAGAAGGGTACCTGTGGAATCATCATCAGGACAACAGAGATGAAATCTCTCTCCAGATGAATGAACACCACAATTACCTTTCATGAATCCTCTCCCTTCCCAGAGCTACACAGAGAGCTGGCAACTCAAATCACAGAAAGTATTTAGCATTCCTTCCCTGGGCCTCCCTCTCCCCACTGCTTTGTGCTAAAAGCAACCAGGGCTCCCTGTCTTCCTTTAAAAACATAATTAACATTCTCAGTGGGTGGGCTGTGCACGTTACTTGCACATGGATGCTTCCTGTCTTGTTAGCTCACACTGGCTTTGGAATAATACCCCAAGCAACGCTCTTAGCTCCTTTTTCTTTAATTAAGGGAAGCTTTTAACTCTGCTGCATGCTGACTCTTCCCCTCCCTAATTCAACAAACCTGCATTGAGTACCTATTATGTGCCAGACACTGTGCCCACCCGGAAAAATCAGACCAGGTCCTGCTCTCAAGATCTCGCATGCTTTCAAGAATTCATACCCAACTCTAATCACAAGGTAATATGGTAAATATCACAGTAACAGTACATACAAAGCACTTTACAAGGAGAGGAGAAAACAGGAATTCATTCTGCCTTGGATGTAGAATAAGGATGCTTTTGCAAAGTGCTGACAGTTTAAAACAAGGGAATGAGCAAAGGATTGGGTGTCAGAAAGAAGTCCAGTTCCTAGTTCCAGCTCCCCACTGACCAGCTGAGGGCTCCATTTACAAGACGGAGATCACAGTCATCCCTATGCTCTTGCAGTGATTGGGAGGATCCCTTATTAACCACAAGAGAGCACACAGATTTGAAGTAGCACAAGCAAAGTCATCGTTTATTTAGCATCTACTAAGTACTAGGCGTCATTTAAGCGTTTTACATACTTTAGCAACTCCAAGGCACTCTCTTACGGTGGATGTTGCTAGCTTCATTTCGCAGCTGAGACAGTCAGTCGTTAAATAAATTCTAATGGGCAGAGTCAGAATGTGAACACACAGCTGCTAAAACATGCGCTCTTTCCAACGTACCAGACTGCCTTCTACTCTTATTACTAGGCACTGGAATGGCCAAGATGCTGTTGGCTAAAAGTGGATTCTGGCAATTAGAGGTGTGCTACAGGAGACATTATAAATCTACACATTGTGAATATTCTCATCAGCGCCCCGCCTGTGCACACCACTTGCTGTTGCCACCACTGTTTTCCAATCAACAGGAATTTGTTAAGTGTGTGCTACACTCCAAGCCTTGTAAGAGAATGATGATGAAGGCACGCTGTCCCCAAGGAATGTCTACTACTGCTGGCAAGGGAAAACTAGCACCTGTACGGCAGAAAGCAGTCTCCTTAGTTTGGTCCAGCACACACTGTGTATGAGACCCTCAGATGAAGACATCCAGCAGACACACAGAAATCCATACTTGCAGCTTTGGAATTCTGGAATCATCAACATGCAAGTAATATCTGAAATCAGTTGTGCAAGTATTGACCTGGTTACCAACCTCACTCTGAATTCCCAAGTCCAGAGCAGCCCCGGGGTAAGTACAAAGGAAGAAAGAAATTCAATCTCGAGCAATTGTTTACATTCAGTTACCAGGAGGAAAATATTATATGGTTTGTCTTCCTTTTCTCCATGTTTTCCAAACATCTCACCATCATCCTCAAAGAAAAATCTGCCCTGAGAATGGAAAGGAAAGAAAACACATCTTCCCTCTGGCTTTAAAATTATAAATAAATAATTATGAGGCATACTGGATCTGAAAGGTAGTATGTGGACTCCACAAAGCCATGAAAGCAGCATTGCTAAGAACCGTGTGATATATATTTAGCCCTATACAACTGGAAGTGGCATACGAGTCAAGCTGCCAAGTATTCATTCGCGCTCCAAATGCTGTTGGTCAAATCCCGTAAGGCATTTCTATAATGATAGTTTTCTACATGCCTGATCTCGACCAGAAATTACGGGTTCCATAAGAAGTAACAGCAGGACGATTTTAGTCCAAACCCAGTTTACATTCTGCATTTCTGTTCAATAGTCTAGTTGGCTGAGGCCCTTTGGGAACAACTCTCAACCTGTGGTCCTAAAGCTCATTAAATAAAACCATGAATTGTGCAAAATGGTTACACACTTGGCTTACAAGGTCCTTAAGTATTACTTACCTTTCTCCTTGACTTAAAACATCAAGCAGAAAAACCACAGACATAATGTGACTGATGTGACAGGAAGAAACCACCTTAGCTTACCGGAAATAGCAACCTCGCCAGCGTGTGCGGGTATAACTTGATGTAATTGCCTCAGAGACTGGAAATAGCACATACCCACGTGTAGCCACTAGCTTCACTACATGCGAACTGAGGCTCACTTATATGAAAGTTCAGTGAGGTGCCACCTAACCAGGCAGAAGAAAGAACAGTTGGAGTGAGGACCTGGTTTTAAAGCGAAAAGCATCTGCAGAAGCCCCACGGTTATTCACCACCTCCAACCATTACTCAAACGTCTTGCTAACTCCATAACTTCCCCCATATTGTGCTAGATCGTTCCTCATCAACCTACGATCATGTCCACGCTCTTTGAGCTTCCTGTGTGTATTTCAGAAGAAAGCTGATAACTCCATTTCCCATGATATCCTCCCCCATAAGGCTTCCGATTAGACTTAGTCAATGAGAGCCACTTGCGTGACATTTGGAAGGCAGAGCACTAACGTGGAGACACATGGGTCAACGCTGGATTGGAAGCCGCTCTTAGGTGAGCTTCATGGGGACCCCTTGTACTTATGCTACAGACCTATGGTTCTCTAACTTTAGCATGCATCAGAATCTTCTGAAAGGCTTGCTAACACACAGATGGCTGGGCCCCGGCCCCAGGGTCTCTGACTTAGGCAACCTGGGGTGAGGCCTGAGAATATGAATTTCTAACAAGTGCCCAGATGACACTGATGCTGCAGGTTGGGAGACCGCATAGTGAGAACTACGTCTGCAGACTGAGACACCTGGAGGAGCATCCGCAAGTAGCTTCCAGAGGAACACTTGAGAGCCACCTGGATCAGAGCTGCAAGCTGAGATCATCAGGTCTCCATCCAGACCTGTATCCCCGCCCCTCCTCTCCCAGTGGCCACGTAAGCCTCTAGTTCCCTGTGTGTAAAAGGCTTCACGTACCTAAGATAAAGACTGCCAATATACAACTCCTCGAATCCACAGCCACTGCCTTATATATGGTCCTTTTCCTAACTGGTGACTCCCTAACACAGTCACCCTTCAAATGATAAAATAGTTCAATTCTCCTCTTAAAAACCTTTGATGCTCCCAAACCGGAAACAGGCCAAATGACTATGAACGCTGAATAGACCAACAGTGGCGCAATGAAGCACCACTCAACAATAAAAGACTACTGATGCTGCAACCACACGGATAACTCTCAAAGGCAATATGCTGAGTAAAAGAAGCCAGACCCAAAGGTGACCAACTCACGGGCTTCCCCGGTGGCGCAGTGGTTGAGAATCTGCCTGCTAATGCAGGGGACACGGGTTCGAGCCCTGGTCTGGGAGGATCCCACATGCCGCGGAGCAACTAGGCCCGTGAGCCACAACTACTGAGCCTGCGCTCCGCAACAAGAGAGGCTGCGACAGTGAGAGGCCCGCGCACCGCGATGAAGAGTGGCCCGCGCTTGCCGCCACTAGAGAAAGCCCTCGCACAGAAACGAAGAACCGACACAGCAAAAATAAATTAATTAATTAATAAACGCCTACGCCCAACATCTTCTTTAAGAAAAAAAAAAAGGCGACCGACTCTATGGCTCCATTTCTACGACATTCGGGAAAAGACAAAACTCTAAGGACAGAAATCAAATCAATGTAGCCAGAAACTGGGGTGAGAGATGGAGACTGACTACAGTGAGGTAAAGGGAGAGATATCCTGCATCTCAGCTGCAGTGGTGGTTACGCATCTACATATATTTGTCAAAGTGTATAGAACCGTATACCTCAATAGGGAAAATTTTACTGTATGGGAATTATACCTCAATACACTTGACTTTTAAAAAATGGATGCTCTCTATTCTCAAGAGCACTAACTCCAAATTTCTGAGGAAAAAAAAGGCAGACAGGAAGAGAGGGTTTGTGCTTACGAGTGGTGCAGAAAACAGAAAAGGCTCAAGTCCACACTAGCACTTAAGAGTCCTCTGTATGTTCTGAAGGGCTATCTCTCAGGACCGCTACAGTGACCATGAAAATTCAGAAGGGCTATCTCTCAGGACTGCTAACAGTGACCATGAAAATCTACAGAAACCCCAGCAGTGTGGCAGAGGGACAAAGAAGAGTCGAATCTTGCCATCTCATTTGACAGCCCCTGAGAAAAGTTAAATAACTTCATTAAAGTTACAGCTGTGGCACTTTCTTCTAGTTGCCCCAAAGAATCTGGCAAAAAATGGAAGCCTGATACAGAAGTGAAAATCCAGGTTCATAAAAGCACAGAATTTAACTCTTACTTATCTCATGAGCTGGCAGAGTATTTCTGGAATTACGGAAGTCTGATCCCATTACCAACGGTCCAATATTCTTCTGGAAAACATCAGCCCTTTGGCTCTCTGGAGATCTACACATCTAATGTATATGGTTAAAAATCTACTTCCTGGGCTTCCCTGGTGGCGCAGTGGTTGGGAGTCCGCCTGCCGATGCAGGGGACGCGGGTTCGTGCCCTGGTCCGGGAAGATCCCACATGCCGCGGAGCGGCTGGGCCCGTGCGCCATGGCCGCTGAGCCTGCGCATCCGGAGCCTGTGCTCTGCAACGGGAGAGGCCACAACAGCGAGAGGCCCGCGTACCGCAAAAAATAAATAAATAAATAAATAAAAATCTACTTCCTGCACTGTGGTAGAGGCATCTTATGTCCTTTTATATCTAGTTATCCTTCCCTTCTGGATGGATGGATTACACTTCCCTGACTCCCACCTGCCTGCCAGCCTAGGGGTTGTGAGAAGCAGCAGCATTTGTCACTTTCATGCTGGAGCACTTACTTGATGATGTGGAACGTTCTAGCACTCCTTTCTTGCTGCAGTAATCAGGGAAGAGACTTCATGTGGAAATAGAAGGCAGCCTCCATTACACAAAGTGCAGAACCACTCGGGATGCCACCAGGACCCCGAGAGAACTTGCATCAAAGAGAAATGGAGTTTTTGTTAATCTAGGCACTGAGACCATGGGGCTGTTTGTTACAGCAGCATCACTTGGGATATCCTGACTCATACACCCACATCCAACCCCCAAGTTTAATGTTAACTGAGAGAGGTTATTATCCCACTCAGTTTTGTCTGGTAAGGATCATTCAACCTACAGGCCTTGTAAACTCTGATATAAATAAAAGACTCATAAAACTTTTCTTTTCCTAACGTTGCACAAATAGTAAGAAGCAGAGAAGGTAGAGATTTGAATCCAAGTCCAAAGTGTGGTCTCTTTCCTCCAAGCCACACTATCTACCAACACAGTGATGAAGAATTAGCATTGCTATGGAATACTTATAAAAATAAAAATATTTGTTATATGTTATTGCCATACATATTCATCAACCCAATAGACATAGATCTTGAGAAACTGTTATGTACATAAAAATTTAGCTGTCATGGAGTATCAAAAAAAAAAAGGAATTCATCATCTTTATTTTTTTGTTCGTTTTATTTATTTTTTTTATACATAGCAAAGGAAACCATAAACAACATGGTTGCTTATACACATCAGTGTATACATGTCAATCCCAATCTCCAATTCATTACACCACCACCACCTCCCTCCACTTTCCCTGCTTGGTGTCCATACGTTTTTTCTCTACTTCTGTATCTCAATTTCTGCCCTGCAAACCAGTTCATCTGTACCATTTTCTAGATTCCACACATATGCGTTAATATATGATATTTGTTTTTCTCTTTCTGACTTACTTCACTCTGTATGACAGTCTCTAGATGCATCCACATCTCTACAAATGACCCAATTTCGTTCCTTTTTATGGCTGAGTAATATTCCATTGTATATATGCACCACATCTTCTTTATCCATTCGTCTGTTGATGGGCATTTAGGTTGCTTCCATGACCTGGTTATTATACATAGTGCTGCAATGAACACTGGGGTGCATGTGTCTTTTAGAATGATGGTTTTCTCTGGGTATATGTCTAGTAGTGGGATTGCTGGGTCATATGGTAGTTCTATTTTTAGTTTTTTATGGAGCCTCCATACTGTACTCCATAGTGGATGTATCAATTTACATTCCCACCAACAGTGCAAGAGGGTTCCACTTTCTCCACACCCCCTCCAGCATTTGTGGTTTGTAGACTTTCTGATGATGCCCCTTCTAACTGGTGTGAGGTGATACCTCATTGTACTTTTGATTTGCATTTCTCTAATAATTAGTGATGTTGAGCAGCTCTTCATGTGCTTCTTGGCCATCTGTATGTCTTCCTTGGAGAAATCTCTATTTAGATCTTCTGCCCATTTTTGGATTGGGTTGTTTGTTTTTTTAATATTGAGCTGCATGAGCTGTTTATATATTTTGGAGATTAATCCTTTGTCCGTTGATTCGTTTGCAAATATTTCCTCCTATTCTGAGGGTTGTCTTTTCATCGTTTATGGTTTCCTTTGCTGTGCAAAAGCATTTAGGTTTCATTAGGTCCCATTTGTTTAGTTTTGTTTTTACTTCCATTACTCTAGGAGGTGGATCAAAAAGGATCTTTCTGTGAATTATGTCAAAGAGTGTTCTTCCTATGTTTTCCTCTAAGAGTTTTATAGTGTACACTCTTACATTTAGGTCTCTAATCCATTTTGAGTTTATTTTTGTGCATGGTGTTAGAGAGTGTTCTAACTTCATTCTTTTACATGTAGCTGTCCAGTTTTCCCAGCACCACTTACTGAAGAGACTGTCTTTTCTCCATTGTATATCCTAGCCTCCTTTGTCACAGATTAGTTGACCATAGGTGCGTGGGTTTATCTCTGGGCTTTCTATCCTGTTCCATTGATCTATATTTCTATTTTTCTGCCAGTACCATATTGTCTTGATTACTGTAGCTTTGTAGTATAGTCTGAAGTCAGGGAGTCTGATTCCTCCAGCTCTGTTTTTTTTCCCTCAAGACTGCTTTGGCTATTGGGGGTCTTTTGTGTTTCCATACAAATTTTAAGATTTCTTTGTTCTAGTTCCGTAAAAACTGCCATTGGTAATTTGATAGGGATTGCACTGAATCTGTAGATTGCTTTGGGTAGTATAGTCATTTTCACAATATTGATTTTTCCAATCCAAAAACATGGCATATCTCTCCATCTGCTGGTATCACCTTTAACTTCTTTCATCAGTGTCTTATAGTTTTCTGCATACAGGTCTTTTGTCTCCCTAGGTAGGTTTATTCCTAGGTACTTTATTCTTCTTGTTGCAATGGTAAATGGGAGTGTTCCCTTAATTTCTCTTTCAGATTTTTCATCATTAGTGTAGAGGAATGCAAGAGATTTCTGTGCATTAATTTTGTATCCTGCAACTTTACCAAATTCATTGATTAGCTCTAGTAGTTTTTTGGTGGCATCTTTAGGACTCTCTATGTGTAGTATCACGTCATCTGCAAACAGTGACACCTTTACTTCTTCTTTTCCAATTGGTATTCCTTTTATTTCCTTTTCTTCTCGGATTGCCATGGCTAGGACTTCCCAAACTATGTTGAATAATAGTGGCAAGAGTGGACATCCTTGTCTTGTTCCTGATCTTAGAGGAAATGCTTTCAGTTTTTCACCATTGAGAATGATGTTTGCTGTGGGTTTGTCACATATGGCCTTTATTATGTTGAAGTAGGTTCCCTCTATGCCTACTTTCTGGAGAGTTTTTATCATAAATGGATGTTGAATTTTGTCAAAAGCTTTTTCTGCATCTATTGAGATGATCATATGGTTTTTCTTCTTCAATTTGTTAATATGGTGTATCACATTGATTGATTTGCATATATTAAAGAATCCTTGCATCTCTGGGATAAATCCCACTTAATCATGGTGTATGATCCTTTTAATGTGTTGTTGGATTCTGTTTGCTGGTATTTTGTTGAGGATTTTTGCATGTATATTCATGAGTGATATCAGTCTGTAATTTTCTTTTTTTGTAGTATCTTTGTCTGGTTTTGGTATCAGGGTGATGGTGGCCTCACAGAATGAGTTTGGGAGTTTTCCTTCCTCTGCACTTTTTTGGAAGAGTTTGAGAAGCATGGGTGTTAGCTCTTCTCTAAATGTTTGACAGAATTCATCTGTGAAGCCATCTGGTCCTGGACTTTTGTTTGTTGGAAGATTTTTAATCACAGTTTCAATTTCATTACTTGTGACTGGTCTGTTCATATTTTCTGTTTCTTCCTGGTTCAGTCTTGTAAGGTCATACCTTTCTAAGAATTTGTCCATTTCTTCCAGGTTGTCCATTTTATTGGCATAGAGTTGCTGGTAGTAGTCTCTTAGGATGCTTTGTATTTCTGCTGTGTCTATTGTAACTTCTCCTTTTTCATTTCTAATTTCACTGATTTGAGTCCTCTCCCTCTTTTTCTTGATGAGTCTGGCTAAAGGTTTATCAATTTTGTTTATCTTCTCAAAGAACCAGCTTTGTTTTATTGACCTTTGCTATTGTTTTGTTTCTACTTCATTTATTTCTGCTCTGATCTTTATGATTCCTTTCCTTTTGCTAACTTTGCATTTTGTTTGTTCTTCTTTCTCTAGTTCCTTTAGGTGTAACATTAGATTGTTTGAGATGTTTCTAGATTCTTGAGGTAGGTTTGTATAGCTATAAACTTCCCTCTTAGAACTGCTTTTGCTGCATCCCATAGGTTTTGGGTCATCGTGTTTTCACTGTCATTTGTCTCTAGGTATTTTTTGATTTCCTCTTTGATTTCTTCAGTGATCTCTTGGTTATTTAGTAACGTATTGTTTAGCCTCCATGTGTTTGTGTTTTTTACGTGTTTCTCCCTGTAACTGATTTCTAATCTCATAGCATTGTGGTCAGAAAAGATGCTTGATATGATTTCAATTTTCTTCAATTTACTGAGGATTGATCTGTGACCCAAGATGTGATCTATCCTGGAGGATGTTCCGTGTGCACTTGAGAATGAAGTGTAATCTGCTATTTTTGGATGGAGTCCTATAAATATCAATTAGATCTCTCTGGTCTGTTGTGTCATTTAAAGTTTGTGTTACCTTATTAATTTTCTGTTTGGATGATCTGTCCACTGGTGTAAGTGAGGTGGTAAAGTCCCCCACTATGATTGTGTTACTGTTGGTTTCCTCCTTTATAGCTTTTAGCAGTTGCCTTATGTATTGAGGTGCTCCTATGTCGGGTACATATATATTTATCATGGTTATATCTTCTTCTTGGATTGATCCCTTGATCATTATGTAGTGTCCTTCCTTGTCTCCTGTAACATTCTTTATTTTAAAGTCTATTTTCTCTGATACAAGGACTGCTACTTCAGCTTTCTTTTGATTTCCATGTGCATGAAATATCTTTTTCCATCCCTTCACTTTCAATCTCTATGTGTACCTGGGTCTGAAGTGGGTCTCTTGTAGACAGCATATATGTGGGTCTTGTTTTCGTATCCACTCAGTGAGCCTGTGTCTTCTGTTTGGAGCATTTAATCCATTCACATTTAAGGTAATTATCGATATGTATGTTCCTATTACCATTTTCTTAATTGTTTTGGGTTTGTTTTTGTAGGTCCTTTTCTTCTCTTGTGTTTCCCACTTACAGATGTTCCTTTAGCATTTGTTGTAGAGCTGGTTTGGTGGTGCTGAATTCTGTTAGCTTTTGCTCGTCTGCAAAGCTTTTGATTTCTTCATCGAATCTGAATGAGATCCTTGCTGGGTAGAGTAACCTTGGTTGTAGGTTCTTCCCTTTCATCACTTTAAGTATATCAGGCCACTCCCTTCTGGTTTGTAGAGTTTCTGCTGAGAAATCAGCTGTTAACCTTATGGGAGTTCCCTTGTATGTCATTTGTCATTTTTCCCTTGCTGCTTTCAATAATTTTTCTTTGTCTTTAATTTTTACCAAGTTGATTACTATGTGTCTTGGTGTGTTTCTCCTTGGGCTTATCCTGTATGGGACTCTCTGCACTTCCTGGACTTGGGTGGCTATTTCCTTTCCCACGTTAGGGAAGTTTTCAACTATAATCTTTTCAAATATTTTCGTGGTTCCTTCCTCTCTCTCTTCTCCTTCTGGGACCCCTATCACGTGAATGTTGTTGAGTTTAATGTTGTCCCAGAGGTCTCTTAGGCTGTGTTCATTTATTTTCATTCTTTTTTCTTTAGTCTGTTCTGCAGCAGTGAATTCTACCATTCCGTCCTCCAGGTCACTTATCCATTCTTCTGCCTCAGTTATTCTGCTATTGATTCCTTCTAGTATAGTTTTCATTTCAGTTATTGTATTGTTCATCTCTGTTTGCTTGTTCTTTAATTCTTCTAGATCTTTGTTAAACATTTCTTGCATCTTCTCAATCTTTGCCTCCATTCTTTTTCCGAGGTCCTGGATCATCTTCACTATAATTATTCTGAATTCTTTTTCTGGAAGGTTGCCTATGTCTCCACTTCATTTAGTTGTTTTTCTGGGGTTTTATCTTGTTCCTTCATCTGGTACATAGCCCTCTGCCTTTTCATCTTGTCTATCTTTCTGTGAATGTGTTTTTTGTTCCACAGGCTGCAGGATTGTAGTTCTTCTTGCTTCTGCTGTCTGTCCTCTGGTGGATGAGGCTACCTAAGAGGCTCGTGGAAGTTTCCTGTTTTCCTGCTAGTGTTGGAGAGTCTCCTGCAGAGGCGGGGGGTGGCTGTGTCTCACAGTGAGGACAAGGACACTGGCAGCAGAAATTCTGGGAAGTACTCCTTGGCGTGAACCCTCCCAGAGTCTGCCATTAGCC
This sequence comes from Delphinapterus leucas, assembly GCF_059928025.1. Taxonomy (NCBI): domain Eukaryota; kingdom Metazoa; phylum Chordata; class Mammalia; order Artiodactyla; family Monodontidae; genus Delphinapterus; species Delphinapterus leucas. Next base: position 96,485,571 of record NC_143138.1, read on the forward strand.
CCACCAAAGAGCCCGGGTAGGGAAATCATCATCTTTAAAAAAAGCTTAGCTTAGCATCTGTTGACTTCCATCAACAGATGACTGGATAAAGAAGGTGTGGTATATACATATACAATGGAATACTATTCAGCCATAAAAAAGAATGAAATTTTGCCATTTGCAACAACATGGGTAGAACTGGAGGGTATTATGCTAAGTGAAATAAGTCAGACAAAGACAAATACTGTATCATATCCTTATATGTGGAATCTAAAAAATATAACAAACTAGGTAATATACAAAAAGGAAGCAGACTCACAGATACAGAGATCGAACTAGTGGTTACCAGTAGGGAGAGGGAAGTGGGGAGGGGCAATCCAGGGGTAGGGGATTAAGAGGTACAAACTATTAGGTATAAAATAAACTACAAGGATATATGGTACAACACAGGGAGTAGAGCCAGTATTTTGTAATAACTGTAAATGGAAGGTCACATTTAAAAATTGTATAAGAAAATTTAAAAATTTTAATTTTTAAAAATAATAAGATTATGTGACCATAAAAAAAAAAACTTAAAACTCTCTCAAGGCTTCCAGATGAAGAAATAAAACACTAGTCCATATTCCCAGCCTATGGGATGCTGCACCCAGACCCAGGATGGAGATGACTTACACACGGAACTCCGATCCAGGCTGTGATCTTATCACAGGTGAGGAAAACTCAACACTGCCAGACACAGATCTCCAATCTCACACCCAGCAAAATATTCCCACTTCCCCCCTTTGTCCTTATCAGCTGCCCATTCAAGACACCAGCATCCCTGTCAGGCGTGACATCTCACGACTCAACAGCAGCATTCCTCCCATTCTTCGGTGTACAATTTTATTTAGACAGTGACGTGCATTTTGACATTTGATATTTTTTACTGAAATGTGAAACACAAAGGCAGCGAACTGCTGCTAGCTCCTGAAGCCCGAGTGTTTACCACACATTCCATAATAAGATCTCACCAAGACATACGGACAGCCAGGGTCCTAACGGAACATTTTTACCTGCATTTTTAATATTTCTGCCAAAAAGTCTGATGGCTGAAGCCAGTGCATTTTCCACAAATCATTTTTTATTCAGCAACATTTCTGCTATCCTGGGTTATCGGGGAAGGATTCATTGAACACAGATGCTTGATTCGTGTGAGAACTGCAATGGATGTTCTCACCAAAAGGATGTGCAGGTTATGTCCTGCTCAAGGATGCCCTGCTGAAGGGTGCATGGGGGCACAAACCCCTCAGCTATCTGTGGGAGCAGAGTTGCAGAAGGATAAGAGGGCTACCTATTCTCATTCACAAAAAGAGGACTCTGGGCCAGTAAGGTCCTCATGGAAAACTTTCCGAAAACAACCTTGGAACTTCTCTCTGCTCTCCTGTTCAGACACCTAATATTCCTCTCCCATCCTATTCCCTCTTGCCAATTTACTCCTGTATCCTCCGCTCTGAGCTAGTCTTCGCTTTTTAGCTCATTACCCTACAGCCCAGGATTTTTCATGGCAGGCAGGTGTGTGGTAACAGAGCAAGGGAAGAAAAATTCTCACAGCTTTCCTTTGGTACCCCTAGCTCCCTTAATCTAAGCCCCAGTGGTCTCCTTGATCAAGCTGGTCCGCAGGCCCTGTGAGTCCCAGGCTTCAGAACCCCCAACCCCACTCTGGTTGCCATGAGAGATCTCAGAGAGCCTAGAAAGCACTGGGCTCCCACAGGACAGTCCTCTGTGGCCCACCAGCCTCTTAGAGGGAACTCCGTCTTCCTCAAAAGAGTCTGTGTGAGAAAAGAGTAAAGGGCAAGTTGCAAAAAAAGTTATTTACTCCCCTCTGCCTGATATTTTGTTTTTCATCAGGAGTGTAAAACACTAAGGGGACTGCCAAAGGGAATTTTGGGGGGTGATGTTCTGTACCTTGATTTTGATGATGGTGACAAGACTCTATGCATTTGTCAAAACACATAAAACTATGCACTAAAAGAGTGAATTTTACCATATGTAAATTTTAGAATAAACATAAACATTTTTTAAATTGAAGGAGAGTTGATTTAAAATGTATTAGTTTCAGGTGTACAGCAAAGTAACTCAGCTATATTTATTCATTCATATATATATATATATTTATAATTTTTTTTCAGATTCTTTTCCATTATAGGTTATTACAAGATATTGAATTTAGTTCTCTGTGCTATACAGTAGGTCCTTGTAGTTTATCTGTTTTATATATAGTAGTGTGTATGTGTTAATACCAAGCTCCTAATTTATCTCTCCCCCCACCCCTTCCCCCTTTGGTAACCATAAGTTTGTTTTCTATGTCTGTGAGTATTTCTGTGAGTCTATTTTGTACATAAGTTCATTTCTGTGAGTCTATTTTGTAAATAAGTTCATTTCTGAGTTTTTAAGATTCTACATAAGTGATATCACCTGAAAACATTTTTTTTACTATAAAGTAAAACCATTTAAGGAAACCTTGAATGAGCCTAGCACTTGTATGAGGAGCACGAGAGCAGCAGGGAAGCCTGAGAGCGCCTTTCTTAGGCTCCAGCCAAGGAGAATTCTCATGGAGGATTGGGGAGGAGCCCAACTAGCATCCTGGCTGGTGAAGGAGAAAGACAGTGATTGAAGTTACACTCAGATTCAACCCAAGGGTACTCCCCCTACCTGGCCAGGCCACCTAAAACGTCTACATCCTGAAATCCCCACCCTCTTCTTTTACCCCCCCCCAAACTTAGCTCCCCTGGGACATTTCCCCCAGACAGGGGGAGCCACCATCCGAGACTGAGATCCGGGAGAACACTGCTTTCAGGGCTTCCCTGGTGGCGCAGTGGTTGAGAGTCCGCCTGCCGATGCAGGGGACACGGGTTCGTGCCCCAGTCCGGGAAGATCCCACGGGCCACGGAGCGGCTGGGCCCGTGAGCCATGGCTGCTGAGCCTGCGCGTCCGGAGCCTGTGCCCCGCAAGTGGAGAGGCCACAACAGTGAGAGGCCCGCGTACCACAAAAAAAAAAAAAAAAAAGAACACTGCTTTCAGAGCAACACCGTGCAGGATGATGTGTTCCTAAAATCTGGAGTTGAAATTCACCTTATACATTTTCCACAGAAATGTTGATATATTTGGTCCAAATAAGCGTAACAATGGTAGAAGAGTAGGCCCAAGAACGACTGATGGAACAGTTACTGTGGGCCAGACGTCACTTCATCTCTCCAACAACCCCACAAAGAAGACATTTTCATCTTGATTTTGCAGATGACGAAACTAAGGTTTAGAGAAGCTGAGATCCCAAAGCTAGCAAGTGACAGAGCTAGAAGTTCACTTAAGTACACTGACAATTATATAAGCCCAGTGCAGGTGAATTTTACACTGTACGTTCCAAGGGCCTTATGTGTTGAGTGGGCATTTGTGGCCTATGCTGAGCCACTAGTCCAGGCCTCACAGTGGTTCTATGGGAAAAAGAATTCTGTTATCCAGCAGCCAGCCGCCGCGGGCTATGGTACCTTCCCTTTGTTGGGAATGACCCCATAATCTGAACAAAATTACCAGATCAGCCTACACAGGTTTATTGACGCTCAAACGCTCAAAGGCTTATAACAGTGATACATTATATTTGAGACCAGCTAGATATAATTTAATTTCTTCTCTGAAGATTCAGAAGGCACTTCAGAAGTTTGCAGGACCTTGGGACTCTCATTATAACGTGTAACCCTCGCCGAACAGGGGGCTCTGAAGCATGAATTTGCAGAGACCCAGCGAATGGCAGGGGCTGGCTACTCTTCCATTCTACAGCTGAGGACAGGAGGCTTAGTGAGGTCAAGTCACTTGGCTTACAGTGTCAGACAGCTCATGGTGGGGCTGAGTCCAACTCTATCTGACACCAAAACCCTGGTTCTTTCCATAAGCCCACCCTGCTTTGCAAAGGCAAAGCTAACAATGCCCTCTGTATCTAAACATGAGAAAACCCAATGAGCTAAGTTACATGAAGAGTTATTTTTAATAGCTAAATTCCATCAACATTATGGTAAAGAGGGGAAAAGAAATTAAGCTTTAATTTCATCTTCCAGGTCTTACAGGAAAAGACACAGGCTCTTTGTCATGTGTATTCTTTCCCTCGGTCTCAGCACTGTTAAAGAAGAAGCCTTCTCTCTGGGGTTTCTATGTACTGTAAACTTCATCAGAAAATCAGCAGTGCTGACATAAAAATGAAAATTACTTTCTTCTACTCTTGATTGAAAAGGGAGATAGGTGGACAGCCTTGGAGATTAAAGAGCAGCCTTCACAGAACATTGCCTGGTGGCAAACAGTGGGTGCTTGATACACAGTAATGTGGTTTGAATATTATAAGAGCTAATGCATCTCAGTCTACTTATGTACCAGGCACTGCCCTGAGTACTGCAGATGTAGCACTCATTTAGTTCCCATGGCAACCCTGGGGGGCAGACCCTCCTATCCATTTAACAGCTAAGGAAACCAAGTCACAGAAAAACTGAATAAGTTGTCAAGGGTAATACAGTCCGTAAGGAGAGGTAATTTTAGCTGACAATTGAATTCATTAGAGAATGAGGGCTTGCAAGAAGGTTAAAAGGGATGAATGCTAATACTCATATTCCTCACCTTTTGGGATTCATATATATGTATATAAATACGGGATACATCCCTGTGTATGTTATTATGTATTTTATATTATATATATTTTTACTTTATATGTTATAATTACAAATATGAATATATCTGAATATATTCCAAGTTATAATAAAATACAATATACAAAATATAATATAGTATTATATAAAATAACAGGAAACTTTTATTACCCATAGAAAACTTGGAATCTCTGCAGAAACATGTAACTCTACACCAGTCTGGCAAACACACACCATCACTGCCTACTCAATATTCACAACAGATGTTACTAATAATCTCTGCTCTCTTCTTCAGGGAAGCCAAAGAAGAACTCGGAATCCTCTTTAACACAGCTCTTCAGGCAGCCACAGTCAACCAAGCAGAGCCACCTTGACAAATTCAAAATGATACGCCAGACCCACTCTAGGCAGCTGAGACTGAGGGACTGCAGCCAAGGGTGGTCCTGCGGAGCCATCAGTTCTCAAGGGTCACCCATGTGGTTTCTGGTCACCACACCAGCCATGGTGGCGGAGCAACGGGCCCTGTCAACAAGGATGGGACAGGAGAGCTGGATCCAGGGCGAAGGTGACCCCAGGGATGACGAGCCCTTGCTTTTCCTCACCAATTCCAAGTGAAGACCCCCACCGCCAAGATCCCCAGTGCAAAACGCAGTTTAAAACCTTAGTGAAATTTACATTCTTAAATACCAGGCACTTTCCCTGGAGCAGCATGTGAAAATGAGCCAGCTTCATCTCCAATTAGCTTAATTAGTTCAAGAGGTTCTTTATTTGGAGAGGCTATCAGGAAACTCAATATACAGAAACTCAAAAGAACACTCAGTACCTTTCCTTCAGGGATTTCCTCCTTTCACAGTGAAAGAAACAAAAAGGGGCAGCTGATAACTTGCCACTGAAGCTGAAACAATGAGGAAAGAGGACCTCAGGTGTAGGAGTTTCCAGTCCAATCATAGAGGACGCAAAGCTCACACTTTTCAGCCAAAATGAGTCAGTATCTGGCTCTTCTAGCCGAAACCTGAGAGTATCACTGTTCAGTTAATAACAGCTGTCGTTACTCAGGACTTGCTTCGTCCCGGGTGTGTTCTCAGAGCTTAAACAACAATCCCACACATCCATTGTCACTGTTGTGCTTACTCTACAGATGAGGAAACTGAGGCTTAGCGAGGTTCAGTAACATACTCAAGGGTCACAAAGCGGTTGTCTTGGATCAATTTCCCCAGGACAGACAAAGCTGACCACAGAACTCAGGAGAAAGTGAGTTGTTATGAAGCATTTCCAGGAAAAAAAAAACAAAAAAAACAGGCACTATCTGAATGGGGACATGGGACCCAGAGATAAGGGGACGAAACAAGAGGGGGACATCAGGCAAGTATCCATCCCATGGAGGGGACCATGGCTCAGTCCCAGTGGGGAGCTCTGGAGACAACTTAGGTCACACTTCAGAACGGTCACCATGGTAGTAAAGGAAGCCGGGTGTTTGTGTTCGTCATTGGTTAGCGGCTGCCCTGGGGTATGTAGATTCCCAGGTACTTCCGGGCTTTCTGAAGGAAATGGCAAAGGGGGTCCATCAGCCTGAGGGTCTCTTTGCTGAGAGAACTCAAGTTCTGGCTGCTGGGAGCTATAGTGGCTGCTGCACTGTCCTGCCCAGACAACCCCCCCACTCCCCATCCCCCCTTTCAAGTCCAAAGGTCTCATTCCCCAGCTGCAATCCTGCCCAGGAATTGCCCTTGGCCAGGGAAGAATCCTTGCCCAAGGTTATGCACTCCTCCCAGGGAACCTCCTGCTCTCAATTCCTGCTTCAGGGTCTGTTTCCTATGAAAACAAACTTGGGTCAGGAGGGAAGGCACCCTGGAAGCCAGTGTGGTCAAAACAGCAAAGGGCTCTGAAGGGATGACAGAGGGGATGCACTCCCAGCATTGGCCGCCCTGGCTCAGGATCAAAGCAGCAGCAATAACCGTAAAATGTTAAAAGGCAAGACATGGCGTATTGTTTCACTTTGTGAAACCAAATTGAATCAAGCTTTACACTCACCCAACTGGTTTGACGTATGTTCAAGCTTAGTCACTTTTCGAGAACCTGTCCCTAGGACAGCATGAAAATCTGGGAAAGCATGAAAGAATGATGTTCTCTGACACACCTGGTCTCAGGCAAGGACATTCCCAGGAGCGGGAACTGGAGGGATGCGTTATCTGCAGAGGTGATGGTGGTGCTGATGGTTCAGGACAGAGAAGGACAGAAGGACAAGGGTTACAGGAGCCCACGATGAATAACTCTTCTTAAATTCTTCCCCTTCAATGTGCACCAGGGCCTGACCAAGCCAAGCTTTCTAACTGGTGCCCTGGTCCTACCTCTAACCTATCAAGGAAGAACAAGCCCTCCTGGGAAGAGACAGTAGCAAGTGGGACCCTAGGCTCGGTTACTGAAACTTCTCCAGTCATCTTCTAATGATACTTTGCCCTCTGACCCCTTTTACCCTCTCAATCTCCCCAACCGCCCCCCCCATCCCCTGCTGCTTCCCCAGCCACAGCCTCTGATGCAACGGGGCAGGTCTCATCCCCACCCTGACTGCACCTCTATTCATTCAGCCCCAACAAGTCTGTCTCTTTTCTCTTGGCCAGAAATGCTCTGCCATTTCTTGTCCATCTATTTAAATCCATCCCACCTCTCCAGCTTCAAAGCAAGCTCTTCGAGATCCATCTAAGATGGTGACTGTGGAACTGGAAACCACCCCTACACCTAATCCCCCACCTACAGAAGAAGAGAAAACAGAATCTCGTCAGGAGGTTGCTAACCCAGAACACTATATTAAACATCCTTTACAGAACAGATGGACACTCTGGATTTTTTTAAATGATAAAAGCAAAACTTGGCAAGCAAACCTTCAGCTGATCTCTAAGTCTGATACTGTTGAAGACTTCTGGGCTCTGTACAACCATATCCAGTTGTCTAGCAGTTTAATGCCTGGCTGTGACTACGCACTTTTTAAGGATGGTATTGAGCCTATGTGGGAAGATGAGAAAAACAAACGAGGAGGACGATGGCTAATTACATTGAACAAACAGCAGAGACCAAGTGACCTCGACTGCTTTCGGCTAGAGACACTGCTGTACCTTATTGGAGAGTCTTTTGACAGCTACAGTGATGACGTATGTGGAGCTGTTAACGTTAGAGCTAAAGGTGAAAAAACAGCAATGTGGACTACTGAATGTGAAAACTGAGAAGCTGTTACACATATAGGGAGGGTAGACAAGGAAAGGTGAGGTCTTCCTCCAAGGATAGTGATTGGTTACCAGTCCCATGCAGACACAGCTACTCAGAGCGGCTCCACCACTAAAAATAGGTTTGCTGTTTAAGAAGACACCTTCTGAGTCTTCTCGTGTGAGAATGCGTCAAGCAGTCGAGATTTGGGAGCTGAACCAAAGCCTCTTCAAAAGCAGAGGGGACTGCATTTTAATTTGATTTCCATCTAAATGTTGCTAAGATATAAGAGAAGTCTCATTCGCCTTTGTCTTATACTTTTGTGTTCATATACATATATTTTTTTAATTTTGGCTAGAGTGTCCACTATCCCAATCAAAGAAGTATAGCACACATCATCCCCAGAATCCATAAATGTGTTCCTGGCCCACTCTGTAATAGCTTAATAGAATTAAACATTACAAACACATTTGGCCCATGCACAATATTAAAGAAAAGAATTTGCATTTCTATACCTCACAAGAGAACGATTCTGTTTATGTTCCATTGTATGCAAGAGCTTATTTTGCTCGTTTGAAAGAGTATGATGCATGCAGTTTTCTAACAATTGTCTTTCTTTCTTTTTACAGCATTGTCTGTGCTGTACTCTTGCTGATGGCTGCTAGATTTTAATTTATTTGTTTCCCTACTTGATAACATCAGTGATTCTGGTTTCAGTTTTTCATTTGTTTTGCTTTTGTTTTTTTCCTCATGTAATACTGGTGAAGGATCCAGGAATATGACACAAAGGTGGAAAAAAGATTAATTTTGTGCATTCTTTGGTAGTTTTTTGGGGGGTTTTTTGTAACTACAAAGCTTTACTACAAATGTATGCATTTCATTCAAATCAGTGATCTATGTCTGTGTGATTTCCTAAATGTAGTTGTAGATTATAAAAAGTGTATCATCATAATTACCTTCCTAATTAGAATCAGTATGCCTGTTTTTGTATCTTTATGCTGTATTTTAACACTTTGTTATACTTAGGTTATTTTGCTTTGGTTAAAAAATGGCTCAAGTAGAAAAGTGGTCCCATTCATATTAAGACACTGTAGAAAACTGTAAATAGCATGTGTACAGTGAATTGTCTTTTAGACAAAAAAAAAGCAAGCCCTTCCTCCTCCAGGAAGCCTTTGCTGGCCGTTTCAGTGCACATAGACACCTCCCTGCCCTGGTCACCAGCGCCACCCACAGCTGCGGAGTGCCTTTAGGTGAAAAGCAGCCACCTACTGTCATTGTGTACCGATGCTTCACCTCCCCAAAAGAGAATGTCAGCTAAGACCTTAACTAGTGAAACTCCTTCTGAATCTTCCACAGCATGGAACATGGGGACACAGAGGAGAGTCTCACAAAAAATAATAAATCCACGGATGGTTTATTATATGAAACTTAAGAGCCAACAGTGAAGCCTAGTTCCAGCACTCCTTCCTGGAAGAGCAATTACAAGCTATGGGCTGAACTGTGTCTATTGTTTTTCATGCATGTTTACTCTTCAATACTGATTGAAACACACGTCATCCTGAGAAAAAGAAGACCGGCTCCTTCTCCCATTCTCTTCCCCTGCACCCTCTACCAAATCCTCCCCCGAGACGAGATACACGCCTCCCCCCAGAGCCGTGTCTCCATGTGCTGAGCAGTGGATCCACAGCTGTTGGACATCACAATCCATCAAGCATAGACCAAGAGAGCATATGCTGTGGGCCTGGACGCAGCAGACCAGAGGGGTGGATGAGACAGGGTACAGGGTCTGGCCACACAGGGGATAATGGGTCCTGCCATGCTCAGAGACCACAAATACCTACATAGAAGGGGATGCTTTGACAGAGATGCCGGAAGGTTTACTGAGCATGCTCGATAGCGGGAGACTGATGTGAGAACACATTTTTCGCAACCTGGGCGATGCAGCAGAGTGAGCAGCAAAGAGAAATGCTGCCTTATGTATCAGTGCCAAGGCAGCTTCTAAAAGGCACAGAGACCTGGGTTCTAACCCGGTTCTGAACTTTCTAGTAGGACACTGTCAACAAGCCACTTCATCTCTCTTCTCCAAGCTCCTGACCTATAAGAGGAGAATAAAAACAGAACGTGTCTCATAGGGTCGTTATAATGATTACAGCATAAACGGCTGGCTGGGCACCAAGGATCACGCTCCCTCCCCACAGAGTACAGCCATGCTGGGAGCACGGCTGAGCCAGGGACCCTACTTCCCAGGCCTCTCTGCGCCGAGATGGGATCACGTGATCAAGTTCTAACCAATACACTGAGAAGAAGTGCCTCCCACCACCTCAAGGCCTGGCCCACCAGAGTCTGCAGGTAGCTCTCCACACTCACAAAGACAACAAGCCTCTTGATGCAGAGGCTTCAACCCGGCAAATGGCGTTAGGCTCTACCTGCTGCCACACCAGAAAGTGCAAGACACCTGGTCTTTCAATCTTTCTGGAGAGGAGAACGGTCCATCAAATTCAAATCCTGGGCTTGAGAAAATGCAAGAAATAAACCACTATACTCCAGGATTTGCCTGTTAGAGAAGTTAACCCTGTGTTAGCCAATACAAGAATTACATGCTGTGCCTCAAGCATTATGCAATGCCTGACACAGAGAACACAAAAAATAGGGTTGCTCTTGTGTTTCTTACCCTGAACTCTTTATAGCACTTGATACCTCTAGGGTATTTCTATATCAGAGATGCAAATTCAATTTGTGTTGCCAAGCACTGAAGACAGTACAAAGTTAAAAGTTTTTAAATGCAGAGATTCCATTCTTCAGGGATTCATATGTGCAATTAGACCCATAATGTAAGTAATTACACTGCAAGGCAAATTTTATTAAATGCTTTGACAGAGGCTCAACGTGCAACGAGAAGATTCATTTTAGCTGAAGCGTTTGACATATTCCTGGAGGAGGGGAGTTATAAATGGGGCCATGAAGACCACTTTTATTTCGCAGATGGACACATCGGCCAGGGGATTGGGGAAGGGGTAAATCCAGACAATGGGAGGCACTAAAGGCCCCAGTAGAAGGTTCCAAAGCACTTTCTCTGTCCTCCTGTATAAGGCAGGCACGGCAGAAGGGGACTAGCTGTGTCAGGGGGAGTAGAAGGTGCTTTGGGGATACAGTGAGAATTAGGGCTGCAAATGCCAGCTGGGACCAGCTTGAGAGGGGCCTCCAATGGCAGGCTCAGGAGTCCAGACCTTCCTTTATTAGTCATGAAGTACATGAGTCAAGACTCGTACTGGAAATGGCAGAAACCCAACTGGCACTCTTATATACAAACAAAGGGATTCAGAGGTCCTGCTCGTAATCGAACTAATAGTTACAGCTGGTCCTCAGGAACAAATGGAACCAGGGACCGGAACACCACAAAACATCACAGGTAGCACCTCTGTTCACTCTTACAATCCTGTTTTAAATGACTTGTACTGTTTTTCCACTATCTGAAATCATCTTATGTACCGACTTGTCTGACCTCCTAGGATATGAGTCCCAAGGACACAGGGCAGTCTGTTTTGTTTACCACAAATTACAGCCTCTAGCATGGTCTCCTGCATGGCCAGCACTCAGCAGGCACCCAGAGAGTATTTGTTGAAAGAATAATGCGAATGGGTCAGAGATTTTAAGATATCCTGGTTTAGGCAAACTTGAGTATTCTCCTTGACTGCTCCAATTCCCCATATCAATCTGTACATTTGCAGTAATATCTGAATGGCTCAATTTCTCTGTTACTCATGTCCCCATAAATCAGCAATAGGAGTGAACTTCCGGTCCTGCAAGGCTGAAGGTCGCAAGCTGGACTCCCGTGGAATCACTGGATGAACTGTCCCGTAGTACGGCAAGGAGTTAGACCAGCTGACCAGCACTGAGATGTTCTAACACTCTAGTAGGTTTTTTTGAAGTGCCTTCAGTCTCTACCTCAGAAACTCATACCTTGAACCAAACTCTATGCCGGAAGGCTCTGAGGGGATTAAGAGGGCTTTATGTCACAACAAAGGGGCACAAGTGACATTTTTTAGACCTCATTCCTGTTCTCTTGCAAATGAAGTCACTGCAAAAGTTTTCTAAGGAGCCTAGGCATAACCAAGACACATCTAATCTCCTCTTTGACCCCAGCCAGGTGCTAAAACTCTCTCATCCTCTCTCTTTTCTGAGGTCCTGCCATGTCCTTCAGTTTTGCCAAGGCAGAGATGGTTTGAACATACTGGAGAGTTCCATATCTGTTCTCCTTGGTATCACCTGACAAGAGACGATCACAGCCCTACTTTGAGCCTTTCTGTTCTGTGATAACCTTTCCTATTTTTACTACCATTTGACTAAAAACAGCCAAAGTTATTTCAGGATCAAACTAAGAATCATCACACCATGCTCTGGGTGAGTTGACTTTTTTGTAGCCGCTCCACCCCCATGTATCTTTGACCTGTTAAGATTCCCGCCTTGATCTGCTCAATACTTTGTGTGTTACTCCAAGAAGGAGCAAGGTACCATGCTGCTCTTTTGTATTTTATTTCCATCTTTATAGTTGGAGATACATTTTTGTTCGAACAGTTAAGTCCCCCCAGAAGTCATACAGCAACACAGGTGCGGCAGCATATCACATACCAACAGGTCATGCTTTGGGCCATTTTAAGGACTCCTATTTGACTAAAGCCAGGAAATGAAAAGAGTTACGTTACAGAAAAGAGCGCTCCCCAGTTTTCCCAGTAGACAGGATGGCTTTCTTGGGCAAGCAGAGAGCGCTACCTGTAAACTATTTTCATTTTGATACAGTCTTTTACTCTAATCACAAACCCTTGCAGATGAACCCAGAAATACCTTTCACCATGCACTAAGGTGAGATAATGGGGAGACCATTAGTGTTAGAAGAAAATTACTGTGGTTCACCTCACTATTTCTGCAGCCAGGTCTAAGCCCCGTCATTATTAGGGAGATGAGTTTGTGCCAATCCATTTCTAAATCTCACCTGGTTCCACGTGAGACCAGTGATTTCTATTTACCAGCAGATAATTAGGACGTAATTTCCATCTGTGGCTATCACCTCCATGAACCTCAAATTTACCATTTATCCAAAATCTGTCTTGAACAGCAATAAGGTACAGAGATTTATGCTAGGTATGGGCGGGGAGATGGCAGAAATGAATTTTCTGTCCTCCAGGAACTGAAGGTCTAACAGGAGGAAGAGAAAAAAGGCATCAGTATGCTAAGACAAAAATAAGTGTCCTTAGAGGCAAGAAGAGGGTGCGGCACAGAAAAAAGCAAGGGCTGTGGGCACAGACTGAGTTTGACCCTCAGCCTCAATGTATCAGTCAGCTACTACTGCAATGATAATGTGTAACAAGCATCCATGAAAGTTTAATAGCTTATAACAACAAACATTTTTCTCATTCTGCAGGATACCTGAGCTTCAACTGATCTAGAATGGGCTCCTCCTACACTCCTCTGGATTGTGAGTTGGATTCAGATCTCCTCCACCTTCTTGGACCAGTGACTGCCTAAGACGTTCTTCTCATTGAAAAAGAAAGGCAAATGATGCCCGATTTTGGCCACATGAGCCTTACATACTTTACTGATAATGTAGTGAAGTTTTCTTTATAGGAAAAACCATTTATGAAGAATGCAATTTTGTAAATGTAAGAATAATATGCATTCCTATTTTCATTTTTAATATGAATTTTTTTATTAAAAATGCTTTTAATGCATATTAAAAGCAAATAATAATGCTTTTTAATATGCATTTTCATTAATAATATACATGTGAAAGCAAATAATATCCTTCCCAGTCCCCTCCCCTTTCCTTTCTCCCTTTTCCCAGTCCCCTCCCCTTTCCTTTCTCCCTTTTCCCAGTCCCCTCCCCTTTCCTTTCTCCCTTCTGCTACAATCATGGTGACAATGGCACAGTACTTTCAAAACTTTTGTTACTATTGTTAAGTTGATCACCCTGCAAGGCTACATTTTGTTTCTCACAGATCCTTAACAAGTTTGGGGGGTAGAAATTGTTCTGGAGCCTACTTTGAGGCGGGATAGAGACAGTAAAACCAGTCGGAGCAAAATACGTCACAAACTTTGAGATGTTGGGAGTCTGGAGTTTAGTGAGAAGAAAGGTCTTAAGGGGAAGAATTGACCAAGAATATGGTGGTGAGCTGGGGCATTAGAGGGGCACAGGGTTAGAAAAAAATTCACTATGGTGAGGAATGGTTATGTTTTCTTGGGAGTAGTGACTGACATTAAATTTTAAGTTGTCTCTGCCATACTGTGCTGAGTTATTTTTGCCCTCAAATACTGCATGCTCACGGTAGAGTCTGCACCATACAAAAACCTTTTTTAATTGAACTTGGAGGCAATGAAAGAACAGACATTATGAGCAGCACAGACCAAGCACTTATAGAAGAAGATAGGGGCTGCAAGGTGCAGGAGAGGTCGTAGAGGTGGAAGATTCAGCATCTGGAAGAAATCATACTGAGAGGTAAAATAGGACAAATATAAGCCTCTCAAGAATTCTTAGATTCTAGGCTGTCTCCAAATTTTCCAACAATTCTTCGTTTCCCTTTGATTCCTATCGGAAACCACTCTTCCCCGAGCTGGTAGGGCTGCAAATGCATGGTCCTTCTCTCCCCAGTTCGTGAGTAGAAGATGGATCTACGACACAAATGCTCACTCAGTACAGATCCTAATACCCTCCTGAGCACAAAAACTGGTCCAGGTTGGGCACCCAGCTCAATGAGAGTCCTATGGAATTGGGATGTGGGTTACAACAGATGCTGGGAGAAAGACAATCTGTTTCCTTCAGCAGTTATAAAAACTAAGGACCATGTAAGCCCAGATCTGCTGTTGGCTATCTTTTATACCTTAAAGAAAGCCTCCCTAAGAATAAAGCCAATACAGAGGAAAGCAGAGGCAAGAGGTTGAGAATGAGAGTCCTGGTGACATCCTTGAGCCCATGAATCTAGCCATAACTGAAGCCCCATCCACACCTGGGGTCTCCAGACCCAGACTCCAGGAAGGATCCTATCACAACCAGAAGCGTTCCTGCCCCGTACCCCCAGTTTATGTGCATGCCAATTTACCCAGTCTACTCTCTACAGCAGGAGTCAGCAAACTTTTTCTGTAAATGGCCAAACAGTAAATGTTTCAGGCTCTGTGGGCTGTCAAGTCTTTGCTGCAACTACTCGACTCTGCTGTTGGAGCAGAGAAGTAGCCATGGGCAGCATGTGAGCGAATGAGCAGAGCTGTGTTCCAGCGAAACTCTATTTACAGAAACAGGTCGGCGGACAGATTTTGCTCTCAGCTTGTAGCTTGCTGACGCCGGCTCTACAGAAACCTTGGATGGTCAGTTTCAGAAATGGCCACTGAATTTGTGCTTCAGAAAATTCCTCAAGGAGAAAACTTTACAGGGATGGCTCTAAAAGTCACTGCCATGGTGAAAAAGCTTTGATTTTGCTGCAGTGGCTGACAAATGACATAACAGATTATGAGGTGATTACACAATGTCCCTTTCATTCGCTTCATCTGCGGATTCAAACTATGAAACCTCAAGTGTTCATAAAACTTAGCTGCTGGGCTTCCCTGGTGGCGCAGTGGTTGAGAGTCCGCCTGCCGATGCAGGGGACACGGGTTTGTGCCCCGGTCCGGGAAGATCCCACATGCCGCTGAGCGGCTGGGCCCGTGAGCCATGGCCGCTGAGCCTGCGCGTCCGGAGCCTGTGCTCCGCAACGGGAGAGGCCACAACAGTGAGAGGCCCGCGTACCACAAAAAACAACAACAACAACAAAAAAACTTAGCTGCTAACGCTGAACTTTCCAAGGCCAAATCCAGTGAAACTGAAAATTAGTTGACTGTCTAATCAGTACTGACCAAATCAGTGAAGACCAAAGCTGCTTCAGTCTTATTTGTGTATTATATTTTTGATGATGACTTGTACCATCCTGGGATACTCACCAAGCTTTACTTAAACTTTTTTCTGAGAGACTTAATGAAAGCTTCCTTTCCAGCTCATTCATTACTTCACTTCCAAGTATTTTTATTCTCTAGGAGAGTTTGTCTCCTTGAAATAGGTCTTAGAACTTGGTGCCCCACTGATGTAAGTGGACAAAACATCTATCTAGGTTCTTTTTTGTGAAATGCAATCAGAATGGGCCCCAGCAACATGTATGAATCAATTCAAAGACACCTTTGAGCATCAGTCACGATCAGAGAAAAATCAGATGTGCAGATATCAACCAGCCACAACTGCAGAAAATACCGACACAAGGCTTCACCTTGCCACCATCTAGCCATGCTGTCTACTGCTTCCATGAGTTCCAGAAGCTTCTGTTTGGGTCACATACCACTGGACTGAATCCGACCAAGTCCTAGAGATCTCTGAGATGGCAGCCATCTCTCTGGGGACCTCAGAATCCTGGTAGCTGATGACTGGACCTGACGAGGCTCTGGTTCTAGAAATCATTATCTTGTTCGGCCAGTCTCCCTGACTCATTTATGTTAAGCCTTTTCTGAACTCAGGGTCCGAGACACACATATTCCCTCTAGACCAGGAAAATCTTACCTGCCATCTCTTAGAAGCCCAGAGGCTGGTAGAAAGAACTTAGTCTCTGGAAAATGGGAAATATCAACCCTATTCACTGCCCCTAGGAGGCAGGATCTCGAAGGTTTAAACTGACTCCCTTCCCAAAGCTCAGGAGCAAATCTGTCTCTCTCCAGCCAATCAGATCAGGCCTCTGCTCGGTGTCCCAGCAGGATCCCAGGATCTGTGTGCTTCAAATCTCCTCTACGTCTTTGTTAATATAACCTCAGTGCTTAGCACTATGCCTGGCACATAGCATGGACTCAGAAAGTGTTAGTTGATTGCATAGGAAAATAAATGAATGTGCTGAGACCTTGCACGTGCCGTGGAAATGACAGGTGACTGTGGAAGAAGAGAATACTGTCCAGCAAATATTCATTCCCTACTCCCCTCCCACACAAGAAATGTATGTACTTGCTTGACTGATGCCAGGTTTGGCAACATGATTCACTTTTTCTCATGATCGCAGATCATGCTGCCCCATACCTTGAACCTGGGTCTAGGCATGTAACTTGCTTCATCCAACAGGATGCAGGCAAACTTGATGCAATAAAGACTGTGAAACCTAGCTTACCTTCTTATACTTCTGTCGTCATCACGAGAAGAACTCCCACTCTCCCCGAGGTAGCTGCTACTCTTTCAGTCTGGGACCTGGCATGAACACATATGGAACAACCCTGGTAAGGAACCATGCCCAGATGGATCTGTACCTTGAAGCACAGTCTCCCAGGAGCCCAGCCTAGAAGAGTCAACCATCAGTCAACCCACTGACAGGTAAGCAAGAATAAATGACTGTGGACAAAGAATGCCAACTACCGTATCAGTAAACAACGGATGCTGTAGCCACCAGGCCATAAGCCACTGCAGCCCCACCCCCGCGTAGGTGCACCCTAAGGGCCTCAGGATGGAAAAGAACAGGATATTGGGCCAAGAGAGTTAAGCTGCATATCAAAGGAATGCTATCAATAGGTCCAGACTCCTGTGTCTTCCCAACCAGAAAAGTGCTACATTCATTAACCTGAGATGCCTGTTTTTTTTTTAATTAACAGTAATCTTTTGATGTTCCTACTATCTGTTTTGTTTGTTTGTTTGTTTAACTCCTATATATCCTGGCTCCTCCCTGACCTCTTCTGAGCTGTCTCTCAGAGCTACCTGAGAGGCTGTCTTCTGGGCTTATGTCCTTAGTACGTCCCCCGAATAAAACATAATTCTCAACTGCTAGGTTGTGTATTTTTTAAGTCAACAGGACTGTTATTTTAAGCCACTGAGTTTGGAGTGTTTTGTTACGCAGCATTACTGTAGTACTAAGTAGCAGATACACCCACCACCACCAGCAAGAAGAACAGCACTGTCATGACTGTCATCACGAGAAAGACCCCAAGAACGTGACATTGCCCGTCTGCAGCAGCTGCGCTTACGCCGGGAAGACAAAGGGCACCCCGGCAGCCCTGGTGCCTAAAGGAGACACTAGAGAAGAGGAAGACCCAAAGACATGGCTTATTTAGCCCACAAAGGTTTGGAGGACCTGCCCTGAAGGTAAAAGCTATCCAGTGGAGAAAAGCCTCTCTCAGCTGAAAGGAAACACACCTCCTATTTTCTTTGCACTTTCACATGTAAGTTCCTTTTCTAAAGGTCCTCACAGATTTGCGTGGGCGCGACCAGCTTAACAATAGCTGCCCCATGGATTGCCGTCATTTATCAGGGTCCTTGACGGTCAGCATTTCTGGCTATTCAATGTAAGCCCAAACTCCCCATCCTTCCAGTGAGCATTGGTTTTCAGGCTCATACAGATTCTTGCATATCCATCTGTTGCCTTTCCCTGAGAAGTTTCTGAAAATGAAAAGAGCAGAGAAAAGAAAATGGCTTTTTGTTTGAATTTCCTTAAGGGGTCATTTGGCGAAGCATCATGAGCCCCTGCACACAGGGCAAAGTTCAGTTAAGTGATCTCTGACTGTTCTGCAAAATTGGAATCTGAAGCCTTGTAGCAAATTGTCTCTAATGGATCATGGAATGTGAGAGGCATATATAGGCAGGATTGCCTTTCTGACAACTCAGTGAAGGAAACAACTGCTGGAGCTCTAAGCTAGGGCTCTGCTGTCTGCCATCTTGATGCGAACATCACCCCAACTTGGGACAGATGCTGTAGACAGGATTCAGGGAGTTGGGGCAAGGATGGCTGGAGGACACAGGAGCCTAGGAAACAACCTAAGCATTACACAGACTCACCCAAGACTGTGTGACAGAAGGTGCTCTGATCGGCTCACTCTTTGCCTCTTCGTACATCTGCCTCTTTCTCCAGCTTCCTAAGACGTGTCCAAGTATGCCAAGGACACCAAATTTGCACCCAAGAATATCGACTAGTACATGCTGGCTCACCCTGGATGCATCCCCAAAATAAAGGTATATGTCTCCTAGCATCTTTCCACCTATTGATATTTTCCTCCTTTCATTTGGTTCCCTCTCCCCAGGGAATCTCATCCACTCCATAGCTGACGCCTATAAAAAAAACTTTAATTCCAGCCTGACCTCTCTGTTGAGCAAAACCCATATGCCAAGTATCTGAACTGGGCTATTTCACAAGCATTCAGACTCAGCATGGCCCAAGTAGAACTCATTAATTTCCCCCAGATACTTTTCTTCTCCTGCCTTCCCCTTATCAGGTAAAGGCATCAGCCCAAGTTAAGGAACCCAGAATCACTCTTTACTCTTTTCCTCTCTCCACCCTCAAGGGCAATACAACGCCAAGAGCTCTAATTTCTATTCTGCTAAGCTACATCTTCCATTCTTTCCAGCAAATTTCCCAACCATTCAATCACCTAATATGTCTTGGGTCCCTATTTTGTGCCAGGCTTTTTCCTAGGTGATTTGAGATACAGTAGTGAGCAAATAGACCAAGAACCCTACCCTTGTGGTGCTACCTTTGACTACAGAAAGAGACAATAAACAACAAAAGAAAATTAAGTAACATTCTATATAATCGGGATGAGTGCTATGAAAAACACAGTAAATGGACAGTAAGTGGGGAAATGGATGGGCTGCACTGAGTAAAGCCCGATTTCACTGTTAGATATGGGGGGCAGGGGAGACCTCCCTGAGAAGATGAATTCTGAGCAAGGATTTGCAAGAACAAAGACTTAAGGAGGGAGACATTATTGCAATAATGCAAGCAAAATATTATGAGGGCTTAGACCAGGATCGTAGCAGTAGAGATGGCAAGGAAGGTAAAGGTGATGGGATTTTATGATTGGTTAAATGGGGCTATGAAACAGAAAAATCAAGGGCAACTCCTAGGTTTTTTCTTGTGCGACTGAAAGGATGGAGCACCCATCGATGGAGATGCGGAAGGCTAGAAATGGAGCAGGCTTGGAGAAGGGAAGATCAGTAGTTCTGTCTTGGACATGCAGAGTTTGAGATGTTTATTAGATATTTGAGCAAAGACATCAAATAGGCAGTTGGATAAAAGGTCAGAATTCAGGAGAGAGGTTCAGAGTAGAGACACAACCTTAGCCCAGGTCCACATCATTGCTCACCTGCATTGTTGCAATGATCTCACAGCTGGGGTCCCTGTCTCTAATTTTCTTACAGTTGCCCTCCACATTCCTATCAGAGAGGTGTTTCTAAAACTGGAATCTCACCTGCTTAAAAACCTCTGATTTCCCATTAAATACCAAATCCAATGCCACTCCACAGCATGGCACTTCAAACTCTCCCTTATTGGCCCCAACCATATGGAGATGCTACACTGGCTCCTGGACTAATGGATACTCCTGGATGTCAGGCACCTCTGAGCATCTGTCCATGTTCTCTCGATCTGGAATAGCACCTTCCCTGTATCCCTGGCAAACGCACTCATCCTTAATTTCCTAATTCAAATGCCAACTCCTTGCTAGACCTCGCTCTGCACCTTCCAGGGGGATTAACTGCTCTTCCTTCCATCTTGCCATTGCAACTTATACGCTCTCCTAGGGTAATACTCACCATATGGCGATGCAGGTTTCTGTCTTTGACTAAGCCACAGACTAGGTGCCGCTTTATTCACCTAAGTCAGTGGCCAGCTCACTGCCCAGCAGAAGTGTACAGAACAGCCATGAGCCAAAATAAATCCAGCTGCTTTGTCAGTGCGCCCATCATATTGGCACAGTCTGGGAGCGTGGAGATATAGGAGAGGGAGGGGGGAGTCATGTTCTCCATCATGTGGGCAACCAGGAGCTGTCAATCAGAGCAACAAGGAGGCCCCCTGCAGGCGGCTGCCGGTCCCTGGAGCCCACAGCACTTAGAAGCTCCCCTTCACTCCCTCCTATGGGGGTCCTGGCAGAGGACAATGATGGAGGCAATGGGCTTGGGTTTTAACAGTAGGGGTTTTGTTTAGACGTGAAGGATGTGCTCATTAAAGCAAGGAACGAGATGGAATCTGCAGAGAAATATTAAGGGAAATAGAAAAATGTTCTCTAAATTCATGGTGTGCCAGGGACTTCGGTGGGCACGTCAGGTCCTTGCCGTTTGCTTCCCTCATATTTACAAAGTGTCCATGGGCCTGATCGTGCTGTTTATTAAGAGACATGCCTTCTACCCCTACACACACCCTTCTCCTGCCTTCCCTCCGCCAACTCCAGTGATCCTCCAACATTTACAACAACTGGCCTCCAGGTTCTAGTTCAGCCCCTGTCTTCAAAGGTCTTTTGAAAACTGAGCACGTTTTAAATTAAAATAAAATTCTTTTCTACTTGAGCAGAAGAAGAGATAAGGGAAACCTCGCACCTCATCCCAATTATTGCAGAACTCCCACCTCACGCTAGAGAAATAACCAGCCACTAAGCAAGCTGTGGGCTCTGCCTTGGGACTCAGGGCCATTTCCTGCGTATTATCAACATCCAAGGCCACAGGGAGGCTCTGAGTCTTGAAGATCATAAATGAGGCTTTTGGGGAGAAAACCAAAATCAGAGTGGCTTAGATGTAAATTTATTCTTCAGCACTTTTTAGGGCTTAATTGCTTCTTAGGAAAATAGAGCAATAGAGATGCTGAAACGCGACTCTGATGCCAAAATACATTAAAAATCTAAGATTCAAAGAGGTCAGAGGGACATCCCTCGTGGTGCAGTGGTTAAGAATCCGCCTGCCAATGCAGGGGACACGAGTTCGAGCCCTGGTCCAGGAAGATCCCACATGCTGTGGAGCAACTAAGCCCGTGCACCACAACTACTGAGCCTGCACTCCAGAGCCCACACGCCACAGCTACTGAGCCCGCACTCTGCAACAAGAGAAGCCACCACAGCGAGAAGCCTGCGCACCGCAACGAGGAGTAGCCCCTGCTCACCGCAACTAGAGAAAAGCCCGTGCACAGCAACGAAGACCCAACACAGCCAAAAATAAATAAATAATTTAAAAAAAAAAAAAAAAAGGCCAAAGAGAGGCCGCCCCATGAGGCCACGGAATTTTATTTGTTTTGTTCACTGTTCCATCCCCAGCCTCCAGAACAGCACCTGGCACAGGGTAAGCTCGCCATAAAGCTTTGTTCAAGAAACGATAAATCACAGGACTTAAAAGCCAGAGGCAACTGGTAGGATGAGAAGTCAAAGAACAGATGCCACAGGAGGGAGCCACGAGTCACCGTACCTTTTGATCTCATTCAAAAAACTCTTTCAAAAATTGTGAATGAAGAAAAGAACAATGTATGAACAAGTAAAACGATAAGGTGTCTTTCCAGTGTCTAGCAGTGTTCTGTCTAATGTGTGTTCAGATAGAGATACAGCGTCAACTGTCATCCTTCTCTCCCCTCCCTCCATCTCCTTTCTCTTCACCCTCTTCCTCCTTTCCTCCTCCTCTTTATTCTTCTTCCATCATGTCTCTTTTTTTTCTTTTTTAATTTATTTATTTTATTTTTTTTATTATTTTGGCTTCGTTGGGTCTTCGTTGCTGCGCGGGCTTTCTCTAGTTGCAGGGACGGGGTCTACTCTTCGTTGCAGTGCACGGGCTTCTCAATGCAGTGGCTTATGTTGTGGAGCATGGACTCTAGGCGTGTGGGCTTCGGTAGTTGTGGCTCGCGGGCTCAGTAGCTGTGGCTCGCTGGCTTAGTTGCTCCGCGGCATGTGGGATCTTCCTGGACCAGGGCTTGAACCCGTGTCCCCTGCATTGACAGGCAGATTCTTAACCACTGCGCCACCAGGGAAGCCCCCGTCACGTCTTTATTGACACACTCACTCTCCACAGGCAACCTGCCACTAAGATTTATGGTTTGAATCTCTGTGCTGAGTCCTCTTGTCACAATCTGTTCATCTCTCTTCTGCCATAGCCTCCCAGCATTCTCCTGCCTCAAGTCTCTCGTGGGCTTATCCTTTCTCCACCTTGCTGCCCAAGGGACACATCTACATCACCAGACCTTATCTCTCCTCCTTACAGACCATAATGCCTCCTCCCTGCCTAAAGCGCAATGTGTAGGCATGCTTAGGCGGCACCCAAGACTCCACCAGCTTTACCTTCAGCTAATACTGAGCACACCTTGCCTTGTATGTCAACCATCACATGTCCTTCTCCCATTGTCTAGTTGACAAGTTCCTACCCATCTTTCAAGGCCCAGATGTCTCAAGGACTTAGTGATAAGTGAAAAGATTTTTAAAAACTAAGTCTCTGAACCTTTATAACATCCAACATGCCTAGGAACAGAAGGCTGTTGTGCACATTTTCCCAAAAGCCTAAAGGAATTCTTGGATAAAATGTTTAAGACCAAAATAATATGTACGCTTTCGGTCCCTGGCAGGGGTGAGTCCACATTTCTGTAGGTAGCTGACGTGTTATGTGGCCAGTTTCTTTTTAGTCATAAGTACCTAACTAAGTAGAGGGGCTGTGGATGTCATTGCTGTTCATCTATTTCGGCATCTAATTTGTCTTTGATGGTGTGATTTCTTTTTTTTTTTTTAAATAAATTTATTGATTTATTTATTTACTTTTGGCTGTGTTGGGTGTTCGTTTCTGGGTGAGGGCTTTCTCTAGTTGCGGCAAGCGGGGGCCACTCTTCATCACGGTGCACGGGCCTCTCACTGTCGCGGCCTCTCTCGTTGTGGAGCACAAGCTCCAGATGCGCAGGGTCAGTAGTTGTGGCTCACGGGCCTAGTTGCTCCGCGGCATGTGGGATCTTCCCAGACCAGGACTCGAACCCGTGTCCCCTGCATTGGCAGGCAGATTCTCAACCACTGCACCACCAGGGAAGCCCTGATTGTGTGATTTCCTAATTGCTTCATTTCCTGCAAGGATTAAGACTCCCAATTATTGCCCTCTTTATCATTACAATAATACACTGTCTCTCTCCAGCAGTGAGGGTTAGAATAATTTAAGATCATATCATAGGATGAGCAGTTCAGAATTCATGTCACTCAATTTGTTTACTCCTCCAAAATTAAAGACAGGACCTTTGGGAAGATGATAAAGTATTTTGTGATATGGCTCTTTCCATCTCAGAGGCCACATGCCAAAGACGATGGTCAGGTTTGGAGACAGTCCAAATACAAGTTCTTTTCTCAGTGGTGGGGGAGGTGGTCCTTAATCATCTCAATCATGGACAGTGTGAAAGGTCAATAAAGAACTTCAAAGGTATACAAAGCTACTAAAGCGCTCAGTAAAAGTAAGGAAAAATTAAAACTTTCTGAAAAGCCTTCTCTTTAAATACAGTCAAAATATAACTTGGGTGGGGTAGAAGTCATACCTCTTCCAAATGTGAATTTCGAGTCTCCTAAGGTAATAACTGGTAATATTAAATACGTGATGCAAAATCATTTTTTAATTGCTTCTAGGTTTCAAAGAATTTGAAATCAGTTAAAAGAGATGTTAGATGGAGGGGGTAAATCATGACTAGAAAAATACTGCGATAGGGAAAAATAAAAGTCGTAATTTCTCTTCAGTAGAGTCGGCTTCTAGAAGGAGGACGATGCACAGAGTGATTCTCTCTCCCATGTGAATAAAATAAAAATGCAAGCATGCCTGGGACTCTGAGGTCTGTCCAGAGAGGGACAGATGGAGGCCCCAGCAAGGTTCTTACCGCACAACAGCTCACTGGGGGACACTCCTGACCCTAGTGAAAGCCACAGAAGAACTCACAGGTGTTCTTGTTTTGGATACAAAACAAAAACTGTGGTAAGGCCACTCTGGCTTGACGCAAACCTTGTAGATTCAGCAGGGATTGACATTATTCTTTATTCAGAAGAGATTTACTGAGACCCTGGCTAGGCACTGGAGACATAAAAACACGTAACAGCTAGCCACCATCTCTACTGATCTCAGGGTCTAGTTGGCATGACACTGAACTTAGAAGGTTACAAATACTAAAATCTCTGCCGCTGAGGAAAGGTGATAGCTCGAAAGAGTATATTCCAATATAAAATAATTTTACATTTGTAAGACGCAAAAATCATTCTTGTTTCTCATACTCAAAATGGAAGGAAATTATGAATGAGGCTACACGGAAAGCTGTCCTAATCCTCTGGTTAGGAGCAGTGGGAGAAGTTATTTTAGGAAGAGAAATCACAGGAGGCTTCTCGGAGGATGTGACATCAAAAGTGAAAATTGAGAGATAAAAAAGCATCAGTCATGTGAATGTGATAAGATTACCATAGAATTTCTAAATATTTACTTAGGTCAAGTCGGCCAAACCTCAGGAAGCCTCTGAATGTTTTATTTGACATCCGTTACCTTCATTTTCAGCTTCCTTTTGTCCCCTTGTACCTCCTTAGATTGAGGTGACCCTCTAATCAGAGGAGTAACTGTCCTGATAAATGCTGGAGACTCAATAGGTTAATCAACCAGGAGTTTCTGCACATCTTAACACTACCAGCAAGACACAGAAAAGTGAATACAAATAGTATGCATACTTGTGTGTTTAAAACAAGGAGGGTATATACAAACATGCCTATGTATGCATATACTATCTGAAAAAATATCCAGAGACACTGACATCCATGATTCATTCTGTAGAGGAAACTGGAGATCTTAGGATCTGTACAGAGAGAGGAGACTTTTTCACCAGCTGCCCATATGTAATGTGCGGTTATTGTTGTTTGTTTGATAACCATGTAAAGTTGACCCTCTGTATCCAACGGTTCCATATCCAAGGGGTGTACATCTGAGAATTCAGCCAACCACAGATTGAAAATATTTGGGGGAAAAAATTCCAGAAACTTCCAAAAAGTAAAACTTGAATTTGCCTCACCCCAGCAACTATTTACACAGCATCTACATCGTATGTATGACTATTCTCATAACATTTACATTGTATTAGATAGTATAAGTAATCTAGAGAGAATTTAAAGTGCACAGGAGGATATGTGTAGGTTATATGGAAATATTATGCCATTTCATATTGGGGCTTGAGCATCTGTGGATTCTGGTACCCATGAGGGTCTTAGGACCAATCCCCTTAGGACACGGAAGCACGACCGTACATGTATTATTTTTCAATTTTACATATAAAAAGGAAACAAGCTAACCGAAAAGACAGTTGCTAGAATCTCAAAGGAATGAACTACAAAGGCTGAAGTGAAGACACAGAGGCACAGGGTGGGAAAATTATTTGAGGGGTTGGAGGGCCTGAAGTGAGACTTGCTTACACCCTGTGTCTATTACAAATAGCCTCACCTAGGGCTGGCAAGGTGCCTTTATTATGCTATGTTTTGGTTCACAGATACGTAAGATGCTATCTTAGCTCAGGATGCCATGACAAAACAAAACAAAACGGGTGACTTCAACAACAGAAATTTATTTTCTTGCAGTTCTAGAGGCTGGAAGTCCAAGATAAAGGAGCCAGCATGGTCAGTTCCATGGGAGAGCTCCCTTCCCAGCTGGCAGTCCCTTCCTAGCACTGTGTCCTTACATGATGGGCAGAGAAAGCAAGCTTTCTGATATCTCTTCTTATAAGGACACGAATCCTATCTGATCAGGGCCCCACCCTCATCACCTCATCTAACCTTGATTACCTCTCAAAGGCCCCACCTCCAAATAACATCATTTGTGGGTTAGGGCTTCAACATACGAATTTTAGGGAGACACAATTCAGTCCATAGCTGATGCATATACGTTAAGATGCATCTTAAGATACTGAGATGAATATTTGATCCCATGAGGCACATTCACCTTGTAGATGTGGATCTAGTTGAAAGGGCTAACTCTTAAAGAACACTCCACATGGTTCTGTGTCAAACCTTTAATCAGGAATGAGTATAGACGGTGTGTTGAGTATGGAACCTGGCAGGAGCAAATGCTGTGGCCATCTGAACCTGGGAAGACACAGAGTAGAAGCCAAGAGGGCTCACTAACAAAGTACAAAGAGAGTAATCAATAATCAAGTCTTACTGCTGCTGCTCTCGTTTCCCCTTGTATCAAAGGGTAGAAAACTACCCTATAAAACTAAGTAAAATGGGAGAGAGCTTCAAAATGGCGGAAGAGTAAGACGTGGAGATCACCTTCTTCCCCACAAATACATCAGAAATACATCTACATGTGGAACAACTCCTACAGAACACCTACTGAACGCTGGCAGAAGACCTCAGACCTCCCAAAAGGCGAGAAACTCCCCACGCACCTGGGTAGGGCAAAAGAAAAAAGAAAAAACAGGGGGCTTCCCTGGTGGCGCAGTGGTTGAGAGTCCGCCTGCCGATGCAGGGGACACGGGTTCGTGCTCCGGTCCGGGAAGATTCCACATGCCGTGGAGTGGCTGGGCCCGTGAGCCATGGCCGCTGAGCCTGCGCGTCTGGAGCCTGTGCTCCACAAAGGGAGAGGCCACAGCAGTGAGAGGCCCGCGTACCGCAAAAAAAAAAAAAGATAAAACAGAGACAAAAGAATAGGGACAGGACCTGCACCAGTGGGAGGGAACAGTGAAGGAGTAAAGGTTTCCACACACTAGAAGCCCCTTCGCGGGCGGAGACTGCGGGTGGCGGAGGGGGAAGCTTCAGAGCCGCGGAGGAGAGCACAGCAACAGGGGTGCGGAGGGCAAAGCGGAGAGATTCCCGCACAGAGGATCAGGGCCGACCGGCACTCAGCAGCCCGAGAGGCTTGTCTGCTCACCCGCCGGGGCAGGCAGGGCTGGGAGCTGAGGCTCGGGCTTCAGAGGTCGGATCCCAGGGAGAGGACTGAGGTTGGCTGCGTGAACACAGCCTGAAGGGGGCTAGCGCTCCACAGCTGGCCGGGAGGGAGTCGGGGAAAAGTCTGGAACTGCCGAAGAGGCAAGAGACTTTTTCTTGCCTCTTTGTTTCCCGGTGAGCGAGGAGAAGGGATTAAGAGCGCCGCTTAAAGGAGCTCCAGAGACGGGTGCGAGCTGCGGCTAAAAGCGCGGACCCTAGAGAGGGGCATGAGACGCTAAGGCTGCTACTGCCACCAAGAAGCCTGTGTGCGAGCACAGGTCACTATGCACGCACCCCTTCTGGGGAGCCTGTGCAGCCCGCCACTGCCAGGGTCCCAGGATCCAGGGACAACTTCCCCAGGAGAACGCACGGCGCGCCTCAGGCTGGTGCAATGTCACGCCGGCCTCTGCCGCCGCAGGCTCGCCCCGCACTCTGCACCCCTCCATCCACCCAGCCTGAGTGAGCCAGAGTCCTCGAAGCAGCTGCTCCTTTAACCCCGTCCTGTCTGAGCAAAGAACAGAGGCCCTCAGGCAACCTACATGCAGAGGTGTGGCCAAATCCAAAGCTGAACCCTGGGAGCTGTGTGAACAAAGAAGAGAAAAGGAAATTTCTCCCAGCAGCCTCAGGAGCAGCGGATTAAATCTCCACAATCAACTTGATGTACCTGCATCTGTGGAATACCTGAATAGACAACTAGTCATCCCAAATTGAGGAGGTGGACTTTGGAAGCAATGATATATATACTTTTTTCCTGTTTTCTCTTTTTGGGAGTGTGTATGCATATGCTTCTGTGTGATTTTGTCTCTATAGCTTTGCTTTTACCATTTGCCCTAGGGTACTCTCTGTCCGTTTTTTTTGTTTTTTGCTTTTTTTAGTATAGTTTTCAGCGCTTGTTATCATTGGTGGATTTGGTTTTTGGTTTGGTTGTTCTCTTCTTTCTTTCTTTCTTTTTAATTACTTAAAAAAATTTTTAATAATTATTTTTTGTTTTTTATATTAATAACATTTTTATTTTATTTTTTCTTTCTTTCTTTGTTTTTTTCTCCCTTTTTTTCTGAGCTGTGTGGCTCACATGGTCTTGGTGCCCCAGCTGGGTGTCAGACCCATGCCTCTGAGGTGGGAGAGCCAAGTTCAGGACATTGGTCCACAAGAGACCTCCCAGCTCCATGTAATATCAAACAGACAAAATCTCCCAGAGATCTCCATCTCAACACCAAAACCAGGCTCCACTCAACGACCAGCAAGCTACAGTGCTGGACACCCTATGCCAAACAACTAGAAAGAAAGGAACACAACCATTAGCAGAGAGGCTGCCTAAAATAATAATGTCACAGACACCCCAAAACACACCACCAGACGTGAACCTGCCCACCAGAAGACAAGATACAGCCTCATCCACCAGAACACAGGCACTAGTCCCCTCCACCAGGAAGCCTATGCAACCCACTGAACCAATCTTAGTCACTAGGGACAGACACCAAAAACAATGGGAACTACGAACCTGCAGCCTGCGAAAAGGACACCCCAAACACAGTAAGATAAGCAAAATGAGAAGACAGAAAAACACACAGCAGATGAAGGAGCAAGGTAAAAACCCATCAGACCTAACAAATGAAGAGGAAATAGCAGTCTACCTGAAAAAGAATTCAGAATAATGATAGTGAAGATGATCCAAAATCTTGGAAATAGAATGGAGAAGATACAAGAAACGTTTAACAAGGACCTAGAAGAACTAAAGAGCAAACAAACAATGATGAACAACACAATAAATGAAATTAAAAATACTCTAGATGGGAACAATAGCAGAATAATTGAGGCAGAAGAACAGATAAGTGACCTGGAAGATTAAAATAATGGAAATAACTACTGCAGAGCAGAATAAAGAAAAAAGAATGAAAAGAATTGAGGACAGTCTCAGAGACCCCTGGGAAAATATTAAACTCACCAACATTCGAATTGTAGGGTCCCAGAAAAAGAAGAGAAAAAGAAAGGGAGTGAGAAAATATTTGAAGGGATTATAGTTGAAAACTTCCCTAATATGGGAAAGGAAATAGTTAATCAAGTCCAGGAAGCACAGAGTCCCATACAGGATAAATCCAAGGAGAAACACACCAAGAAACATATTAATCAAACTATCAAAAATTAAATACAAAGAAAAAATACTTAAAGCAGCAAGGGAAAACAACAAATAACATACAAGGGAATCCCCGTAAACTTAACAGCTGATCTTTCAGCAGAAACTCTGCAAGCCAGAAGGGAGTGGCAGGACATATTTAAAGTGATGAAATGGAAAAACCTACAACCAAGATTAGTCTACCAGACAAGGATCTCATTCACATCTGACGGAGAAATTAAAACCTTACAGACAAGCAAAAACTAAGAGAATTCAGCACCACCGAACCAGCTTCACAACAAATGCTAAAGGGACTTCTCTAGGCAGGAACCACAAGAGAAGGAAAAGACCTACAAAAACAAACCCAAAACAATTAAGAAAATGGTAATAGGAACATACATACTGGTAATTACCTTAAATGTAACAGGATTAAATGCTCCAACCAAAAGACATAGACTGGCTGAATGGATACAAAAACAAGACCCATATATATGCTGTCTACAAGAGACCCACTTCAGACCTAGTGACACATACAGACTGGAAGTGAGGGGATGGAAAAAGATATCCCATGCAAATGGAAATCAAAAGAAAGCTGAAGTAGCAATCCTTATACCAGAGAAAATAGACTTTAAAATAAAGAACGTTACAGGAGACAAGGAAGGACACTACATAATGATCAAGGGATCAATCCAAGAAGAAGATATAACAATGATAAATATACATGCACAGACAAAGGAGCACCACAATACATAAGGCAACTGCTAACAGCTATAAAAGAGGCAATTGACAGGAACACAACAAGTGGACAGATGATCCAAACAGAAAATTAATAAGGAAACACAAGCTTTAAATGACACAATAGACCAGATAGATTTAATTGATATTTATAGGACATTCCATCCGAAAACAGCAGATTACACTTTCTTCTCACATGTGCACAGAACATTCTCCAGGATAGACCACATCTTAGGTCACAAATCCAGCCTCAGTAAATTGAAGAGAACTGAAATCATATCAAGCATCTTTTCTGACCACAACACTATGAGACTAGATATCAATTACAGGAAAGTATCTGTAAAAAATACAAACACATGGAGGCTAAAAAATACACTACCTAATAACCAAGAGATCACTGAAGAAATCAAAGAGGAAATCAAAAACTACTTAGAATCAAATGACAATGAAAACACGATGACCCAAAACCTATGGGATGCAGCAAAAGCAGTTCTAAGAGGGCACTTTAGAGCAACAGAATCCTACCTTAAGAAACAAGAAACACCTCAAATAAACAACCTAACCTTACACCTAAAGCAATTAGAGAAAGAAGAACAAAAAATTCCAAAAGTTAGCAGAAGGAAAGAAATCATAAAGATCAGATGAGAAATAAATGAAAAAGAAATGAAGGAAAGGACAGCAAAGATCAGTAAAACTAAAGGCTGGCTCCTTGAGAAGATAAACAAAATTGATAAACCATTAGCCAGTCTCATCAAGAAAAAAAGGGAGAAGACTCAAATTAATAGAATTAGACATGAAAAAGGAGAAGTAACAACTGACACTGCAGAAATACAAAAGATCATGAGAGATTACTACAAGCAACTCTATGCCAATAAAATGGACAACCTGGAAGAAATGGACAAATTCTTGGAAAGGTATAACCTTCCAAGACTGAAACAGGAAGAAATAGAAAATATGAACAGACCAATCACAAGCACTGAAACTGAAACTGTGATTAAAAATCTTCCACAACAAACAAAAGCCCAGGACCAGATGGCTTCACAGGTGAATCCTATCAAACATGTAGAGAAGAGCTAACACCTATCCTTCTCAAACTCTTCCAAAATATAGCAGAGGGAAGAACACTCCCAAACCCTTTCTACGAGGCCACCATCACCCTGATACCAAAACCAGACAAGGATGTCACAAAGAAAGAAAACTACAGGCCAATATCACTGATGAACATAGATGCAAAAATCCTCAACAAAATACTAGCAAACAGAATCCAACAGCACATTAAACGGATCATACACCATGATCAAGTTGGGTTTATCGCAGGAATGCAAGGATTCTTCAATATACGCAAATCATTCAATGTGATATACCATATTAACAAACTGAAGAAGAACCATATGATCATCTCAACAGATGCAGAGAAAGCTTTCAACGAAATTCAACACCCATGTATGAAAAAAATCCTCCAGAAAGTAAGCATAGAGGGAACTTACCTCAACATAATAAAGGCCATATATGACAAACCCACAGCCAACATCATCCTCAATGGTGAAAAACTGAAACCATTTCCACTAATCAGGAACAAGACAAGGTTGCCCACTCTCACCACTATTATTCAACATAGTTTTGAAGTTTTAGCCACAGCAATCAGAGAAGAGAAAGAAATAAAAGGAATCCAAATCGGAAAAGAAGAAGTAAAGGTGTCACTGTTTGCAGATGACATGATACTATACATAGAGAATCCTAAAGATGCTACCAGAAAACTACTAGAGCTAATCAATGAATTTGGTAAAGTAGCAGGATACAAAACCAATGCACAGAAATCTCTTGCATTCCTATACACTAATGATGAAAAATCTGAAAGTGAAATTAAGAAAACACTCCCATTTACCACTGCAACAAAAAGAATAAAATACCTAGGAATAAACCTACCTAAGGACACAAAAGACCTGTATGCAGAAAACTATAAGACACTGATGAAAGAAATTAAAGATGATACAAACAGGTGGAGATATACACCATGTTCTTGGATTGAAAGAATCAACACTGTGAAAATGACTCTCCTACCCAAAGCAATCTACAGATTCAGTGCAATCCCTATCAAACTACCAACGGCATTTTTCACAGAACTAGAACAAAAAATTTCACAATTTGTATGGAAACACAAAAGACCCTGAATAGCCAAAGCGATCTTGAGAAAGAAAAATGGAGCTGGAGGTATCAGGCTCCCTGACTTCAGACTACACTACAAAGCTACAGTAATCAAGACAGTATGGTACTGGCACAAAAACAGGAATATAGATCAATGGAACAGGATAGAAAGCCCAGAGATAAACCCACGCACATATGGTCACCTTATCTTTGATAAAGGAGGCAAGACAATACAATGGAGAAAAGACAGCCTCTACAATAAGTTGTGCTGGGAAAACCGGACAGTAACATATAAAAGAATGAAATTAGAACACTCCTTAACACCATACACAAAAATAAACTCAAAATGGATTAAAGACCTAAATGGAAGGCCAGACACTATCCAACTCTTAGAGGAAAACATAGGCAGAACACTCTATGACATAAATCACAGCAAGATCCTTTTTGACCCAGCTCCTAGAGAAATGGAAATAAAAACAAAAATAAACAAATGGGACCTCATGAAACTTAAAAGCTTTTGCACAGCAAAGGAAACCATAAAGAAGATGAAAAGACACCCCTCAGCAGGGGAGAAAATATTTGCAAATGAAGCAACTGACAAAGGATTAATCTCCAAATTGTACAAGCAGCTCATGCAGCTCAACATCAAAAAACAAACAACCCAATCCAAAAATGGGCAGAAGACCTAAATAGACATTTCTCCAAAGAAGATATACAGACTGCCAACAAACACATGAAAGAATGCTCAACATCATTAATCATTCAAGCAATGCAAATCAAAACTACAATGCAGTATCATCTCACCCGGTCAGAATGACCATCATCAAAAAATCTACAAACAATAAATGCTGGAGAGGGTGTGGAGAAAAGGGAACCCTCATACACTGTTGGTGGGAATGTAAATTGATATAGCCATTATTTAGAATAGTATGGAGGTTCCTTAAAAAACTAAAAATAGAACTACCATAGAACCCAGCCATCCCACTACTGGGCATATACCCTGAGAAAACCATAATTCAAAAAGAGTCATGTACCACAATGTTCATTGCAGCTCTATTTACCATAGCCAGGACATGGAAGCAACCTAAGTGTCCATCGACAGATGAGTGGATAAAGAAGATGTGGCACATATATACAATGGAATATTACTCAGCCATAAAAATAAATGAATTGAGTTATTTGTAGTGAGGTGGATGGACCTAGAGACTGTCATACAGAGTGAAGTAAGTCAGAAAGAGAAAAACAAATACCGTGTGCTAACACACATATATGGAATCTAAACAAATAAATAAATAAAATAAAATGGTCATGAAGAACCTAGGGGCAAGACGGGAATAAAGACACAGACCTACTAGAGAATGTACTTGAGGACACGGGGAGAGGGAAGGGTAAGCTGGGACAAAGTGAGAGAGTGGTAGTGTATATATGGAGATATATACACTACCAAATGTAAAATCGATAGCTAGGGGGAAGCAGTCGCACAGCACAGGGAGATCAGCTCGGTGCTTTGTGACCAGCTAGAAGGGTGCGATAGGGAGGGTGGGGGGGAGGCAGACACAGGAGGGAAGAGATATGGGGATGTATGTATATGTATAACTGATTCACTTCGTTATAAAGCAGAAACTAACATGCCACTGTAAAGCAATTTTATACTCCAATAAAAATGTTTTTAAAAAACCCAAAAAACAAAGTAAAATGCCACTGTGCCATTGCTTCTGGAAATTGCTTAATTGATTGTACACCAGAAAACAAAGCAAAGCTTGCCTCTAATTCACTCAGCTCCGTCCCACCTCAGGGGTCTCAAAGACACCGTGAGGGTGTATTACACCTAATTTGGAAGTTTAAACTCTTCGTCCTGCAACAGATTTGATTACCTAACATTTGAAATATCTCACTGCAGTTATGAGCCCATCTAGTGAACACACTGCGTTGGTTACAACCTGGCTTGAAAATCCTCACTGCCCTGGAGTCTTTCTACTCCTAGCAGGGCTCACAGACAGAATATTGGAGGCCTGATGTATTTCTCTTAACACATTTTCCCCTAGTTCCATAAAGGTCCCTCTTATAAGAAAGGTAACGTGTAGTTTTCTGAGAATGGAAGGGAAAGTTACATACAAAGAGAAATTAACAGGATGGCAACTATCTAGAAAACTAAACAGGAACTTGTTTTATTGCAACTAACTCCTGAATTCCATTGAAACCTACAGGCCTGAGATCAATATTCCATCAGCCGAGGCCATCTCAACACCCTGAGAATCAAGTGGCAACGTGCCAACCTCCTACACAGTACAACATTGACCCAGGCAGTGCCTGCGGCAGATACGGCCACGCTCCCCTCCGGTAATCTGCACCCTCATGATAACCCGTGCTTGGCAGTCAGAAAGATCTCTTATCACTTCATTATCTGCCGGGTAGAGAAACCTTTCACAGCACAATTGGTGCTTCAAAATATACACAGAGTCATTCAAACCAAGTTTTGAGACCCTTAGAATTCCAACGTTCTTCTATTGATTCTATTTTACTAAGTACTTACTGCAATCTGTGGCTGCACTACCAAGAAATTAAATATTTTGATTCCTGATTTAGAAGGTGTATCTCGAGGGTTTTAAATCCTCAGCTTTAGCAAGAGGTGAAGTCTTTTTCTTCCCAATAGGCCTGTTTCGACTTGTAGCTGTACATGCTATCCTCGGGGCATGCCATGGCACAAATCGTTTGAAAAACAGAAACTGAGAAGGCCAAAAACAAGTCACAGGAGTAGATAACCCAAACCTGCATAGCAATAATAGCTACCTTGTAGTCACCCTTACTATGTAATAGGCACCGATGTAAATGCTTTACATATAGCCACTCATTTCATGCTCACAGCAATGTAGGAGGTGGGTACCATTTTTACAGATGAGGAAACTGAGGCACAGAGAGAGTAACTCGTACAAAGTAAAAAGGGCTGGGGCGCACATGCCAAGGAACCTCCTGATTAGTTCTAACGCAAATACCAGCCCCACTGAACTTTCCCTTTTATGACTGTAAATTCACAGTGCTTGTTAATCGTCTTAAGTATAGGAGTTTTATTTGCTTGTTCTACATTTTTTAATGTATGCTTTTTTATTGAAGTAAACTTAATTTACAACGTTGTGTTAGTTTCAAGTGTACAGCAAAGTGATTCAGTTTATATATATACACACACACACACATACATATATATATATTCTTTCTCAGATTCTTTTCCACTATAGGTTACTATAAGATATTGAGTATAGCTCCCTGTGCTATACAGTAGGTCCTTGTTGTTTAGCCCATTTAATAAATAATTTGGGGGTGGGGGTATAAAAGCAACTGCCCCTCAAAAAACTAAACAAACAACAACTGAACATGGTATCCCTGAAATTCTTGGTGAGCTTATGGACGTACGATAGCGACCCCAATTCCCCACCTATTCCGTGTAAGTTCCCCAGGTAATCCGGTGTCCTTACACAAAGTAGATATTAATGAAAGCTGGTAGAAGGAAGGAAAAGGAGGGAAGACTCCCAGTGCTGTTTCTAGACCGCTGCAGTCTTCGCAAAGCCCCTCCCAGAGACATGGCTTCTGTTGAGACAGAAAGAAAACAAGGTGTCTTCTAAATACTGTATGATTTCACTTACACGTGGAATCTAAAAAACACAACAAATAAAACAGAAACCAAGTCAGATACAGAGAACAAACAGGTGGTTTCCAGAGGGGACGGGGGTCGGGGAGGAAAAAGAATAGGTGAGGAAGATCTAGAGGTACAGACTTCCAGTTGTAAAGTAAGTGAGCCACAGGTATGAAACGCACAGTGTGCAGAACATAGTCAATGGCTAAGTGATATGTTTGTATGGTGACATCGTCACTAAACTTATTACAGTGATTGGTTTGAAATGTATAGAAATTTCGAATCACTGTTTGTGAAACAGGAACCAACAGCGTTGGGGGCTGATTATACTTCACAAGCAAAACAAACAAACTCATGGAAAAAGGTAAGATCTGAGTTTTCCAGAGGCGGTGGCGGGAGGGTGGATTGGATGAAGGCCGTCAAAAAGGGACAAACTTCCAGTTATAAGAGAAATAAGTACTATGGAGGTCAGGTACAACTTGATAAATACAATTACCACTGCTGTATGGTATATATGAAAGCTGCTAAGAGAGGAAGCCCTAAGACTTCTCATCACAAAAAAATAAAAATCAGTGAGAAAAGAAACACAGGGCACTGCACTCCTTAGAGACTCCACGACACTGCTGGGCAACATCAATACAGCACCTACTTCAGGGCTGTGGTAGAGGCTGCGAACAAGGCCTCTGGGGCCATATTGGTTGGGTTCAAATTGTGGCTCCACCACTTACTGACCTTGGGAGAGTCGGTTCCATCTGTAAAATGGGGACAATAATTGTTCCTCCTTCATATGGTTCTTTTAAGGATTAAATTGATTAACAATTTAGAAAAGAACATGGTTCTACATCACTGCTTGCTAATCCAACAACAACTGCATATGTAACTTAATCTTATGTATACGGACCTTCTACCAGGGTAACCCTTTGTGATGCTATGTACGCGCTGTGAGATTTTCTATTTGTTCATCTCATGTGCTACCAGCTCAGTTTGTACGGAGAGTCTGTGGTTAGAATTCAAGTCCCTGTGAAAATTTTTTGAAGCGTCTTCTCTCTAGTCTCAAGACTGCCCTAGATGCCCCCCTTCCTCCCATCCCCCCAAAATTAGTGCCTGGCTGACTCATGTACTTCTTATCTATGAGCTAATCTCATCCTATGTCCACTGATCTACCTTCCGCTTGCCTCTGCATAGCCTGCACCCCCAACCTGCTCTATCTGGTACCCTCGCCTCCCCCAGGGTCCAGGCAGTCAGAGCAGTGTCCATGGGGTGGACCCACAGCCCCATCAAATGGGTCAAGCTGACTATACACGATCACCCCATCAGTGACTATGTCACTGTCTCCACCTCTTAGACGAAGTTCTCTACCCACTGCTTCTGTCTCCCCCAACAAGAGGGATCTTCAACTAACAGTCACGTAGAGGAAGTGGGCAACGAGACAGAAACAAGCACTTTGAATTGAGTCAAGACACTTAGATACTCCATCTGGCTAGCCCTCGCCACTAACCTGCTGTGTGACTTTAAGTAAGACTCTTCCCTCCTATGAGAAGAGGGGCCATTGGAAGCCTCAGGGATAGCGAATCCCTGCCATGTGCGCCACCAAGCTCCATTCCCAGACCTGAGGCAGACATCACTAATCAATCATTTTCCACTGAGCCAAAATTAAGTGTCACAATTCTTCTCAATGGACAGGCATTATCACTAGGCCAGAACTGGCACACCAGCTTAAACCTCTTTGCCGCCCCCAGATTTGCTAATACTTAAGATCTTCCCCATTAATAAATCTATTCCATATTAAGCTGATATCAAGGACGGCTAGTCAATAGCTTTTTTTTTTTTTTTTAATCACAACATATTTGCTTATCTCATCTCTGCCACTCTTCTCATTTTCCATAGCTCCTCAGAGGTACCAAAAGATTTGTCTACATATAGCGGCAGAACCTAGAAACGTAGTTTGTCAGGATCAGGAAGTTTGGAATATGTTAATTGATTTATTGATTCATTTATTCGTTCAAACTCACAAATTTTTTAAGTAGCAGCCACAGGCATGGCCCAGCCAGGTGTTCTCTTGTTGATTCCTTACCTGCTTGGGTGGGGATTCTTTTCTTTCCAGTGAAGGACATTTTTACCAAACAGAAGACACAGCACTGCCTGGGTCCAGCTGGTTACCCCCTACACTATCCTTTTAAGCTGCTCATCTCCCAGGGCAATGTCCCCACTTAGTCCCCAATACCTCAGAGGAAACAGATGGATTAGATGGGGTTTGGCTATGCCCAGCCCCAGCAAGATCAGAGAACTCTGAACTCAAGATAGAAATCTTGGCAGAGGGAAGAGGACTCAGAGTGTTACAAGAGAAGCTTAAGTCTAATTTTGCTGGCTTTTACATTTTGTCAGTATGAAGGCCCCTCACCTGCCTATTCCCTGCCCACCTCACTCACCAAAAGGAGGGTTCATAACGTTAGGGGAACCACTGACAGACACCGCCCACCCTGGCCAGACACCATAGTAACCACTTGCATGAGTTCTCTCACAACAGCAGTCCTGGTAAGGAACGCGGAACTAACAAGCTATCGCCAACCCGAAGAATTCGGGAAAGGTCAAAAGGAGAGAGGAGACGCCGGTCCATATGTCCTACCAACCTCCCAGAATCCTTCTCACCGGAATCCATCTTGGCTGAACGATGCACGTGCCAGCAGGAAGGACCCTGAGTCACAGTGACTGTCCAGAGACAACCCGGAAACTAACCCTATTCCCATAAGACCCGAGACTGCGAGCCACGTGGCAGAGCAGTTCTCCTGGGTTCCCCTACCCTGCTGCTCTCGTTCCGGGGGCCCCTTTTACATAAAGTCTCTTGCTTTGTCAGCACATGTGTCTCCTCAGACAATTCATTTCTGAGAGTTAGACAAGAGCCCACTCTTGGGCCCTGGAAGGGGTCCCCCTTCCTGCAACAATAATCCAAAGTCGGGACTAAACAAGGATGAAAATTAATGACTCAAAGAGGCTCAATCCCTTTCCTTCAAATATCTGAAGGGAACTCAGGGGACAGAAGGCCCAGAGGCAGCACTCATAGTTATACTGTTCTAGGTACAATTCTGAGACACAAACAGGAATCAAAGATAGAAGGTATCAGGGAAGACTTTCTGATTCAATGCAAAGAACATTTAAGCCTTCAGAGCAGACCAAGAGCGGAGAATCCTCAAGGAGTAAGGAGCTGCCCGGTTTGGGGAGGTAATCAAGTGAGGCTGTAAGCAGAAAAAGGGGAGAGTTCATGATCACCTTGTTCATCTTTATAACCTTACTGCCCAGCACACAGTAGGTGCTCAATAAATATGTTTGAGAAAGGAAGGGAAGGGGATATAATAGAGCAACCTTGGTTCTTGAGGGGGTTCTTGCTCTCAGAGTGGCTGGACTAGATGACTTTTGGTCCCTCCTATCTCTATTCTGTGATTGTAAAAAGAAGTTGTTTATGAAGATCTACCCCTAAGTTTTTAAACAGGGATCAATGTGACTAAGTGCCAGAGCTCCCCCTACTGGACAGAAACCTTTTCAACTCTGCATTTTGCCATTTAATCAGCTCTTGGAACTGGAGGCAGGAGCAAGGCTTCTCACCACCGCCTGCTGGACCGAGAGAAGCCACTGCTCAGTATTCACCCCCTGATATGAAGATTCCACTGTGGGAAAGTGACACTGTCAGAAGCAGTGAAACTGCTATTGGTCAGAATCCCCTGGTGTAGCCTCTGTGGCTACCAATTTTCTTCCCTCAAAGAATCAAGCGTTCTTACCTACAGTAAATCCGCACCCACTTCACTGTATGTGGCCAGTCTAATAACCTGTCTGTACTGAACACCTACTATGTGCCCAGCTGCTTGGCACTGAGGATCCAATGGTGAACACGTAAACAGACCAGCGCTAAGAAGCAGCACAGCATCCTATGAGCACACACACCTGTGTGTCTAGAGCTATGGGGAGAGTGGCCCAGGAGGGTTTCCGAGAAAAAAATGGTTTTCCTGAGCCGATGTCTGAAGGGCAAATGGATTTCATGAGGCACAGAGTAGGTGCTCACTGTTTATATAAGTTTTCTGACTAAGCGACACAGCCCATCATTTCTGTTTCAGTTTATTTAATGGTTTTTGCTCACCTGCTCCTGAACAGACTGAGTGCTTTGAGGTCCACCACCTGGGAGCCCTTAACCTGAATTATTTAACTAGAGGATACCAGGTGATTTCAAGTCTCTACACTGAACTAAGGAATTATACCAGAAACCTGTGTTGGCTGTATTTTCAGCAATATCACCTTTGACTTGGAAGTAACTGGAACGTTAATAACACTGAAAATCTAATGTCCAAATGTGGCTCACAGATGTCACATTAAAAGAGCTTTGATAATACCAACCCCTCCTTACCCACTATGAGAGGTTAATGCATGGAGAGTCATGAATAACCACTGGGGTTGGAGGAAGTAAAGAATACTAACTGCTAAGCCATGCAGCTAAGATATCGACCATATCTGCTCCTAATGAGAAGGAATTGGAAAGTGACATTTATTGAGCACCTACTATGATCCAGACAGAGGTTCATGCTACTGCGTTTTGCCCTAATATATTTCATGTGAAATGGATATGGTCAAATTCAATTGATTGATAAACTGACATTTGAGGCCTTGGGTCACAGAGGTTGCTTACTAGTCACTATTACATTTCTGCCAGTCTCCTCCAAATTACAAAGCAACAAAAATAGTTTGGGAGCCATTACCATGTACCAGGCCCTACGCCCAGTATTTTATATAGGTGCATCACTGACTTAATTCCGGGTGCCACTATTATCCTTCCCGGATGGGTGTACCGGGGCTCTAAGAGATCCCAAAACTTGCCTGGAGCCACACAGCTCCTGTATGGAGGCACGACTCTTTATCCACGCCTGTCCGACTTCAAAGGTCAGGTTCCTGGACACACAGGCATCCCTGGGCACCAGACAGCCAGGCCTAGAGGACTCAGAAGGCTTGGTTCACACAGGAAATCATGCACAGGGAAACCTTGCTTCAGCCTATCATAACTCCTGAGCACTCATTAAAGAGCAAACTAGTCACCCTTCTGCTCAGGCAAGAAAAAAAAAGGGGGGTGAATCTCACTTGCCAAGCAGAACACCTTCAGTTATAAAACTCTAATGGGAGAAATCCAGCTTTTTAGATGATGTCTATGTACACAGAATTGCTAAATACACCTGGCTTTTAGATTCCCTGCCATCATTAAACCCCTCAGAAAGGATTTACTGAAGCAGGACTTGGCCTGGAAGGATACAACCAGGAAGGAAGTTTAAAATACTCACAGGGTCAGGCAGACAAGACCAAGAGCAGACCTTGAACAATGCACTAGGGAAAGCTTTTCATCGTCTTCTGCTCCGGCCCGCCCCAGATTCACCTGTGTGAATTCCTCCCAACTCTCCTCTCCCCCTGCAGGCGCCTGTTCCGCACTCTGGGGTGTGAATACATCCGTGTACTCACCTCCCTGGACGCCTGGCATAATCGTCAGGGGCAGAGGCCATGGCTCATTCATCACTACGATCCTCATTGCCCAGTCCCATGGCTCACCCAGAGCCCGCCTGAAAGTAAGTGGCTACCGTCAGAGTCGGCTCAGGCCGCCAGGACAGGCTAGGGGGCTTAAACAACAGACATGTATCTTTTCACAGTTCTGGAGGCTGATGCCAAGATCAAGATGCCAGCAGGGTTGGTTACTGGTGAGCCCTCTCTTCCTGGCTTTCACAGTGTCTCCGTATGGCCTTTCCTCTGCACGTGCGTGGGAACAGAGATCTCTGGTGTCTCTTCCTCTTCTTATAAGATACGTTCTTATTGGATTAGGGCCCTGCCCTCATAACCTCGTTTAACCTCAGTTACCTCCTTAAAGGCTCTACCTCTATACAGTCACATTGGGGGGTCAGAACTTCAACATGTGAATTTTGATGAGACACAATTCAGTCCGTAACAGCTGTCATCTATTTCCACTACCGTCTTACTCATGTCTATATTTCCAGTGTCAGTACGGCCCTGACACAGTCGTAGAAACGCCAGTGAGCATTTACTAAATGAATCCCATTTCACTGCACCCACCAGCTAGCAATCATTGTGAGCAGCTGTGTACCATATGGAGCGAGAAAACAGCCCCAGAGCAGTAAAGATGTAAGTTTCCAGAGTCTAGAAGGAGGTAGTCGTCCACTCAGTCAAGCTCAATATATTTATGGAAAATGCAAAAAATGAAAATGAGATTTTCCAACGGAGAAAAAAATGAATGTGAATGAATCAATTAACTGACCAATCGAGATATGCTATATGGGATTCTGCTGGTATGTCTGCAGGTCCTAGACCTTATAAGCCGAAACACTCGGTAGTTTCCCTCTTTGATTGGCTCATCAGACACACCATCTGGGGATTATAAATCATAGAAACTGGCTCTTACTATTACAGTGACAAAGGCTTTTCATGTAGATCATGGTGTTTGCAAAATAATCGGGACAACAGACATTAATTGTAATTAGACATTGATTGTAATGTCAATATCAAGTACATATAACATAAATAGCTTTTTTCACACATAACATCTAATTCATCCAGTTACTGTAGGCAGAAAGATAGATTCCTGCTCCTGGAATTAACTGGACTCTGACTCTTTTACGAGTTCAAAAAATTAATGTCTTGTGAGAAGGGATTGTGTGATAATTGGTACAGGGCCATTTCAAGGCATGTTCTTTGGGATCAGATTAAATGGATTCAAATTCCACTCACTACCTATCTTTGGAGAAGACATTTGCTACCCCTGTGCTTCAGCTTCCCATCTGGAAAAAAAAAAAAAAAAAGGCAGAATAAAGCCAATGATCAGATGTAATGGCATGCCTGAAAGCATCCTGAGTTTTCCTTGTATCTGAGAGTTGAAATAGCCTCTATCATCTCCAAAACACCTTTCTTCCCAGAGTTACTACCTATGGCTGGGGGAGCCCACGTATACCAGTCTTAAAAGAAAATAAAAGTCATCAGTTCTTTTCACTCTAACACTTGCAGTCTATGGTGAAAATTAAATTTTAAATGTGAATTTAGACTGAGTCAAACAAGTCCCAATGACATGAAATTATGGCTCAAATCCATAATTATGGCCAAATTATGGCCAATTACCAAATTATGGCTCAAACTATTCCGTGCAGTTCACCTGCACGGAATAGTTCTTAACTATGGCTTCACCTACAAGAACGGGGCACATGACATTAAGGTCACCAACAGCAGTGGTCCCAGCAGTGGTGCTCTGAGGAAAATCAGACTCAGAGAGGTTAGGCAATGAACCCAGGTCACACAGGTGTAAAGGGATGTAGTCCAGCTCTTTATGAATACAAAGACTAAGGGCTTAACCATTATGCTACAATATTTGCCCAGCACGTAAACATCACCCTGCCCTTGGGGCCTTTGTCTAGTTCCAAGAAGAACCTGAAAGACGCTCTGAAAAAACATGGGACAGAACAATGGGCTCCTACATCACTAGGTACGCTTGGAATGCACGTAACAAGTAGCCGAAATCCAAGCACTTCGTCCAATCCCTAGGCTGCTATTTCCCAAGATGTCAAACAGCCTACCTGTGGGGGCTGAAACTTTCACTGTGGGGATTTTCAGTTTTGAATCACATCAACCCAGCTCTGGGTCACCAGCTCTGTAAACATAATGGCCAACATCTGGAGACAGATGAGATCAGCTGCCCCTCATCCAGATGTTGTGATGGTCATTAGTGTGACATCTTATTAAGGATGTGCCGTGTTCACGGCACTGCATGGGCTGGCTATCCAGTAGGGGACAGATTCCTTTTTCTTATCTTCCAGATGTCTTGTATGATAGGAACGGAAACATTATCTCAAATCCTCACAGAGGTGAAACGAGTGGGGGAAAATGACGGAGAGTATAAAACAAGTGTCTCTGACTAATTTGCATTGAAACAGCAGGATTTAGTGTTAATAATAACATAATGGGGTAGCTTACATTCATGGAGAATGAACGGCATGTCGGGCAAGGTAACGAATGTTTTATGTATATTACTGTCCCATTTAAGCCCTGCACCTATTCTCATGTGAGACACAAGGATTCAGGGATTGGGAGAGGTTGGTCACATGAGGAAGTGGGGAAGCTGCATTCAAACCCGTGACTGTCTGACTCCAGCGCCCTAACGCAACCGTCACGTTACTGACTTTT
This sequence comes from Delphinapterus leucas, assembly GCF_059928025.1. Taxonomy (NCBI): domain Eukaryota; kingdom Metazoa; phylum Chordata; class Mammalia; order Artiodactyla; family Monodontidae; genus Delphinapterus; species Delphinapterus leucas. Next base: position 96,529,930 of record NC_143138.1, read on the forward strand.
CTGTGTCCTTGCCGCTCAGAGTGTGGAGCGTGGACCAGCTGCATCTCCCTTCTGGCAGCTTGCGAGAAATCTCAGCCTCCCTCCCCAGACCTACGCTTTACCAGGCTCCTCAGGTAACTGGGTGCTGAGAATTCCAGGTGTAGTTCCCAGATGGCTTACCTCTGACCACCCGAGTGTTTATGAAAAAGGCACTCATCTGGGGTCCATTCCTGGTGGGCTGAATGAGATTCTCTGGGAGTGGGACCCAGGGCTTCAGATTATCCTGACGGCACACTGACACCTGAAAACCAATGCTGTGGGATATTCCTTCCTTTTAAGGTCTAGAAGTGGGGTTCTAGGCTTTCTTCTAGAACTGGAAGATGTAACCAAAAATGGGAGGAAATGGCTCCTTCGAGGGATCCTAAGAAGACATTCACTCGTTGCTGATCTGGAATCCCAGGGAAGCTTTCGACTTTCCTTTCAAAGCCACCTGATCAAGTCCATACAGTTCAGCAAACATTTGCTGAGTCCCTACACTCAGCCTCAGAATCAGGGGTACAAAAGGGTGGGCTCTGAACAAGGAGGGTGATACGCAAAGACACAAGTCAACACAACCCAAAGCACGGGCTCTTGGTGACACAAAAGACACACAACCAGCCGAGTCAGTTCTCCCAAACTAGAAACCCCCGTGCCCTCCCTCAGCCAGCTGGCCCCATCTGGCACCAGAGCCACCATCCTGACCAGGACAGTAGACTGCCCATGACCTCAGTCCCTCTCCTGGGTGCTGCCTGAACTGAGGCTGGGGGACAAAAGTCTCTAGGCCTCCACGTGCCCCCAGAGTGCACCTGCACACCAGCTATGCTGGTTTTAGTGTATTCACCTCGGTTTTGGCTTGGGTTTCCTCGTATAGCTGCTAAGATGAAAACCCCTGCTCTGTTAGGGTACAAACCTCTTGCTGATGTCCAACAATCTCCCTGTCGGCTCCCAGAAGGGGGCTGCACCTGGATTTTGAGCACGTGTTTACTTCACAAACGTGTGCCCAGGATGGAGATACTATGGAGATACAAGACCGATGCCGTATCTACACCCAGAAACCAGACTGCAGGCCTCACGGGGAAGGAAGATAGCCATTAATTCACTACAAACAGGGATCAGTGCCATGGAGGGGAGGTTCAGAGCACTGTGAAAGTGAATAACAGGGGAGCCAAAGCCAATCAGGGGTGCGTGGAAGGCTCTCCTGAGGACGATGTTTCCGTGGAGACCTAAAGATGCACTGAGATGGGACTGCTTATCTGGACCCCTGCTGTCACTGCGGATCAAGAAGACTTACACCTGAACATCCAGTGCTCGGCAACATCAGGGCCACTTAATCAACACTGAACGTTTACTATCGTGAACAAACGAGCCTTTGGGAGGTGTTATGGGCTGAACGTGTCCCCCACAAAATTCCTATGAAGCCCTCGTCTCCCATGTGGCTGTACTTGGAGATGGGCCCTCTAAGGAAGTGATTATGGTTAAGGGTGGGGCTCCGATCTGACAAGATTCGTGTTCTTATAAGAAAATTCCTCTCACTCTCTGTCTCTCTCTGGATGTGAGGACACAGCGAGAGGGTGCTGCCTACAAGCCAGAAAGAGGGTGCTCACCGGAAATCAAGCCCCACTGGAAACTTGACCTTGGACTTCCGGCCTCCAGAACTGTGAGAAAATAACTGTCTGTTGTTTAAGCCACCCAGTCTCTGGTGTTTTGTTACGATGGTCTGAGCTGACTAATACATGCTGTATTTTGACGGGAATCTATTAAAGGCCCTTCTTCATTTACTTACCATTACTTGCCTGAAAGAGAAAACTTAGACCTAGTGTTTCTAGAAAACTTAGACCTAGTGTTTCTAGAAAACTTAGACCTAGTGTTTCTAGAAAACTTAGACCTAGTGTTTCTAGAAAACTTAGACCTAGTGTTTCTAGAAACCTGAGGGTTTCTTTTCTTTCCCTTTTTTCTGATTAGCAACAATATCTCCATGATACGTGTAACGGTGGGCTAAGTTAAAGTAAGACCAATAAGTTCATTTTATAGCTTAGGGGAATAAAGCCAATTTCCTATGACAAATATGTTTTATAATTTTAAGCAAACAAAGTCTCCAAACAATTCACATGTTTAAATGGTTAATCTGATACTTCAGGTTTGCTCTGTCTCATTAACTCATTAAAATGAAGAAGAAAATATTACATTGAGGATAAGAAAACGTGCAGTTATTCTTTGAAGGTTTTGCCCCACCTGGTCCTTTTTTTCTACAGTACTTAGGGATGAAAACTCTCTAACATTTTCTTCCTTATTTTCAGTGAGAAAGGCAAGATTAGCCCAACGTATTTTGGATTTCACAAAGGTTTCTGATTTGTTTGCTTTTTACAATTATAATTTACACTTTAACAACTCGTTGGTCTAAGAAATCAAAGCTTCTAATTTCCGATTCCCACACTATGCCTTGGGCTCGGTGCCCCAGCCTTTACATGTACACAAATCATTGAGGTTAGCATCTGATGTCTATTCAGGAGGTAGGAAATGAGGCACAGGGAGGGGTGTCTCATCTCCCAGAATGTGGCAGAGCCAGCTTCAAATGCAGGCCTGTCTGACTCTCATCTACACTGCCTTCTACACTTAACCACCTAACCCCTCACCTACACCGCCCTCTTTTCTGACCGGAACTCCCCTCTCTGTTACATGCCTGATCCGGTCCCTCAGAGGCTACACTGTCCGGAGGACCCCCTCACCGTGTGTGTAGCGGGGGGTGGCCAGTGAGTCATCCCTCCTGCCCCATTCTGCCAGTTCTACCACACCTCACACCCACGACTGGAGCGTCAAGAAACAAAGGCTGCAGGAGTTCAAAACGTGCAAAACCCAACCAGCTGCAACTGGAATCTGCAGGGCTCTAGAGAGGAGACAGCACTTGACCATGATGCTTTGGAGAGGAACCAAGTTGTGGGGAAATGTAAACATTATGGACAAAGGTACGGAGTAGGGACGTTATCAAAGGCAGGAGTATGTCCCAAATCAGAGTTCAGGTTTGATAAAGAACAAAATACATGTAGTAGAAGAACAGAGTAGACGTACTGGGTGTCCATCTATCACCTGGCCTGGGTGAGCCGTGGAGAATACTGAGTATCAGTTGGTAGCGGCCTTGCTTGTGGCCCCCATCATCTTCTCTTCCACTGCTAACACATGCCAGCAAGTACCATGTGACCCACCTAAGCCCATTCTAGTACCTCTACCTGACCACAGTGATTGGTTCAAGGTGGAGGGCAAGGCCCTTGACTCAAGCTGGACCAATCAGATTCTCTCTTCTGGGAATCCAAGTGGTCTGCAGACACCCAACCACCGCAAGTGGCTGGACCTGAGTCACTTGCTGGCACTTTTCTAGAGAGCAGGCCATGAGCTCTGGCCTCTGAGACCCCTGGGGGCATCCCTGGGTCCTACCATTCCCAAGGCTTCATTATCTGTCTCCTCCTTTGTTTTACTCAGCTACCGCCCTTGCTTGCGTCATACTCTGTTGCTTGCAACCAATACCTTTAACACAGGCTAAGGAGTCTGTGCTTAATTAAACAGAAAATGGAGGGTCATTAAATGATTTTAAGAATAGGGAGATTATTGTCAGACACGCAGAAATAATTCAAAGGAATAGATACCAAACAGCACAAGGCATGCCATCTACTGAAACGCCTATCAAAGATTATTCAGAGCCATATTCACCCTCCCCTGGAAACAAGGGGCTGAATGTAGGTTTGAAATATCTACAAAGAAACCACGGAGCTCAAAACTAGGCATCCCATAAAGCAAAGTAAATTTCATTTCAGACAGTCAGAAGCACATGCTTCTTTAATCCTGGTGGTTTCAGATCTGAGAAATGTAATTTCACGGAACGAGAGAGCATTCAGGTTACGCGTGGCATTCTATTACTTGGCCTTAGAAAATCGGTTTGTATTGGTTTGTTTTTTGTTTTTAAGTGTGTGGTTACTGTTATTGTATTGTCTAAAATACTCCAGTCCTCTCAAAAATCTACAGAGCCCGGCAATTCAACAGTACTCTTGACAAGACAGCGTGATCTCCACCTCTCCTCACTCCCCACCTTTAAGGAGGCTGAACTTGGATGAAATGAACTCAGCCTAACACCAAGAAACTCGAGCATTCCTCAGGAGGAGGAAGAAATGAAAGCATCCAATGATTACGCCTTATTTTAGGTCATTCTGGGCTTCATTTTATTTGGGACTTGACGCTGAGAAATGAGAGCAGAGAGTAACGGGTTTTAGCGGCCTCTCTGCACATGCAAGCAGGTGGCATTACCTATCAAACTGAGCCTGCCAACTCCCACAGCCTAGAAGGTCACCCAGCCGGCATCAGACTCCACACCCGCCTAAGTGGGACTTCATTCTCCTGCACTCTTGCCCCATTCCTCCATGACGTCATCCCTGCCTCTCAACAGACCATACGGGCACAATGATAAAGTACGAGTCCTGATGTATAGGTTTTCGTGCATTAGGAACAGTCATTTTCACTCTTCAGTCACACTTGATAACAATGTCATAAAGGATTAGGAAATGTTAAGGGACTTCTTACATATACAGAATTGTCTAATTTGCTAAGACTTTTCACAGGTATTATTCCAGCAATTATCTTAAAAAGCAGAGTTTCTCCACCTCGGCACAGTTGACATTTGGGGCTAGGTACTGATACTTCTTTGTATATTTGGCGGACTGTCCTGTGAACTGTGAGATGTTTAGCATGATCTCTGGCCTCTGACCACTATCTATCAGTAGTATCCGCTCCAGCTGTGGCAATCATAAATGTCTCCAGACATTTGGGGACAAAATTGTCCCTGGTAAGAACCACTGCTATCAGGTATTACCTCACTTCTAGATGTCCTTTTCTCCACTCTTTCTACCAGCCTTCACCTGGCAAGCTCCTACTCACCCTTTCACGGTTGAATGAGACATCACCTCCTCCTGGAAGTCCTCCCTGGTCTCACAAAGACAGTTAGGCACCCTTCTCTGGCTCTCTTCAATCTGCCAGTTCACCAGGATTATGCACCTGTCATACTTGATGACAATCACTTGCTCCTCCATAGACTGTGACTCCCCCAGGGACACGGCCCACTGACTATTCATTTCCTGTGCCCCATGCTTGGCAGGGTGAATTATATCCAGAAGACATGAGAAAAATCTTTGGGGACAAAGAAAGTAGGACAGGTAATATCAGCACCACTGTGCTCTGCAGGAAACAGAGGTCAAGGTAGTTAACCGACTTCCTTGTCCAACGTCATGAAGCTAGTTAAATAGTTGAGCTGCTTTTCCTTCCTAAATTTCTCTGGATTCCAAGTATTTGTCGCCATCTCCACTGAAATCACCCAAGTCATCATTCTCACCTGGCTACACTGCAGCACCGATCACCTGTTCTCCACGCGTCAGGCTGGCGGTCTTTAGGTCGGAGCTCTACCCTGCCCACCTGTCCACCCATCTCCACTGCCCTCACCAGTCCCCACGCGCTCTCTCTGGCGTCCTTGCTGTTCCATATGTGGGAACAGCTCCCTTCCACATCAGGGCTTCGGCACATACTTCTCACTTCCCTGTCATGTTCTAGCCCTTCTTTCCACCTAAAAAACTCTTCCCTTCCTTCTGCTCTCAGTTTTAAGGCCACCTTCTCTTCCTTCCTCCACAACATGGACTAGATCAAGTCCCCCGGCCGAAGGGTCCCATGGCCTCAAAACTTTTCCTTCATAGCACCTACTGTGATGTATGACTATTTACTTGTGACTTTATGTGTTTAACAACTGTCTCTGCCACCCTTTCTCCAAAACTGAAGCTCCGTGATGACAGGTCTATGTTTATTTTGCTCACTATTGTTACACCATTACACTGCCCAGTGGCCTGGCACATAGTACGCGCTCAATAAACATTTACGGAAGGAAGGAGGGGAGGAGAAAGGAAGGAGGAAGGAAGCAAGGGGAGAAAGAAGGTAGAAACAGGGCGAAGAGGGGGAGGGTAATGCAAAGCCGTGATGGGTGGGCAATGCGTGCTACACAGAATCATACACGTGGCGGCATTCTTAAAGAAAGTGTCAATTTCTCTCCCCTTTGACAAGAATGCCCAGACCTGCTTCCCCCTTTAAACCATCCACTCATCTAATCTACAACGTAAGCAACTGTTGTTCCGAATCGGCTACACAAAAAAAGAATCAGAAATCAACAGAGCCTGTGACCTTCCAAGGAAATGACAATTGCAGTGTGACACTGAGATCAAGCCTCCTTCCTCCCACAGACAGAGAAGGCCTTCGAAGGTGGCACGGCCCTCTGGCAGGTTGCCACTGGTGCGGCAGAGGGTGGGAAAAGGGAACGGGAGCCAGTAACGGACGGAAGGTACTGGAGAACAGCAAGGGGGTGCCCCCCTGCTCCCTTTCCTTTGTGCTTTCTCTGATCAGAGGTGAGAAGCGAGAACCTGACTTGTCCCAGGGCCGTAAGATAATGTCTGGTTCTCAGCAAAACGAGTGCTTCAGGACAGGCCTGACATTCTGCAGCTGAGCCTTGCTGGCTCCTCCGGCCCTGTACTTCTACACCACCTTTCTCTTCCTTCCCTTTCAGGAGGCCCACGCTCCATTCCCCAAATTCTCCAGACTTTGGAAATCTCCACCTGTGATGGTTCATCTGATGTGTTGCCTTGGCTGGGCCATGGTACCCAGCTTTGCGTCAGACACTGCTCTAGATGCTGTTGTGAAGGAATTCTCTAGATGTAATTAGCACTGAAATCAGGAGACTCTAAGTTAAGCAGCTCACCCTCCATCATGTAAGTGGGTATCATACAGTTATCTGAAGGCCGGAAGAGAGAAGACCGAGGTTCTGCAAGGATGGAGGAATTCCGCCTTCCGGACTGCCTCGGGACTCAAGCTCCAATATTAACTCCTGCCTGCGTCTCCAGCCTACCTGCCAGCCTGGCCTGCAAACTTGGGACTCAACAGCCTCCCACAATCACATGAGCCAATTCCTCAAAATAAATCTCTCTCTATAGATACATACATCCTATTGGTTCCATCTCTCTAGAGAACCCTGATGATTTCGCCACTCCCTTTTTCTTATTTTTTTTTTAAGTTCCATCACACACCACACACACACCCATACATACATTTATTTGTTTGTTTACTTTCTGCACCACGCGGCATGCGGGATCTTGGTTCCCCGACCCGGGATTGAACCCGCACCCCCTGTCGTGGAAGTGCGGAGTCTAAACCACTGGCCCCCCAGGGGAGTCCCATGCCACTCCTTCTAATCACAGTGCATGGCTCTGGGGCCTGGGCTTGCTAGGACTACCTGATTAACTATTTCTGGCTGCAACATTATTAGATAGGAACAGACTCAGAGATTACTCCTCTGGGAGAACATGCATCATAACGGGCACCTGCAAGTGTGTCCATGCGCTGATTTTAATATCACATCCTCCCAGACAAGCAAGGGGAACAAGCATTAGTATGTCCTTTTTTTTTTTTTTTTTTTTTTCAAATGAGGATGTAAGTTTCAGGCAGGTAAAGTGGAAAGACCCACTCACGTGTCCGATAAGCGTCAGCGACTTGAACTCACGTGGGTCTGTCTTTGGTTTGGGGCTCTTTCTAGAACTGTGCTGGTCTGCTTGGAGCCAGGGTCTTCACACCGCAGAGGCTAACGCTAGGACCCTGAGACCTAGCGCTGGGCAAGGGGGAGAAGCTGAAGAAAGCTGCGGAAGGAACTTGGATTTCAGTCGGCTCAGACACGGTTCGGGCCCCCCTACGGTGCTGCAAACTCCCTGTGGGATCGTGGGCAGTTACTTCATCCCTCTTGGCCTCATTTTATCCAATGAGGGAACTGCAGTAACCAGATGACTGATTTCTAGGAAACGTCTCTCTTATGTAGCCTCCCGTGACTGGGGAGAAATGGCCAAACACCCAGAATAAACTCACCCAAAGAACGCACAGTGGCTTCTGGGGTGTGTGTCTTGCTGCTGCCGTTGTCATCAGTTCTCCCTGCTGCCAGGGTCTGTTTTGAGTTTATCCACCCTTGACACCGTGTCTGACACATCTCTCCAGCTCATAATGACTTTTCATTCGAGCCTCTGATCGACAGCAGGAACCAGCAGGTCTGTCTCCCCCACTTGTTTTCTCTATCTTCAAATGTGCCAAGACAGATAAGGCTATTTCCAAGGTCACTCAATATTCGAGGAGAGAATGGAAAGGTATCTGGTGGCCTATTCGTAGAACGAGGCTGCACGCAGACAAGATGAGAGCTCAGCTGTGTGTTCCATGACAGGTCACAGGTCAAAGAGGGGACGTCTTCTTGCTGAACCTTTCCCTACCTCATAGTTGCTGGCTCACCCACTAGCTACGAAATCGAGTTCCTCCCTAACGGAACACCGACTTATAAACACAGGACCAGCATCACCAGTCAAGAGATGCTGTGTAATTTCATGGTCCGAGGTGACCCCTGCTATGCAATCTGCTTTAACAGTCTGTTGAAACAGTCATCACAGGGCTAAAGTGCAGGACACGCACAGAACCCCTTTCCTTGCCAATGGAACCCTGACGTTTTGGCTGGAATGGCTGACATCTGAGCGCTTGGTGGGCACCTATACTCACCCAATCAGCTGTAGACAGTGCTTGTAAAGAAAGAAACCGTCCAACCCCCACCTGTGAAGACATGCACAGAAGCTTCCCGGTTCAGGAAAACAACACAACAAGCGTGGTGTCACCATATTCCCCCAATGATTTAGGAGGAAACTGGAAAAATAAAACATGGAAGATTGCAAGTGAAAAAGGTTTTCCATTTCAAACCTGTAAGCTCTGGTTCAAAAACTGGAAAGACGGAATGCAGGCAGAAAGCTAGGGAACTTGACCAAGGATCTGCCCAGACTCTTGTTCTCAGTTGAACTGCGTCCCTCCCAAAAGTCAGATGTTGAAGTCATAACATCCAAGAACCCCAAAAGAGAACCATATTGGAGTTAAAACTGTACCTTTCAAGGGTAATTAAATTAAAATAAGGTCATTAGGTGCCTCCCAATCTGATATGACTGGTGATCTTATCAGAAGAGAAAATCTGGACACATTCGCATCCAGAGGGAAGGTGATGTGAAGAGACCCAGGGAGGAGATGACCAATGAGAAGCCACTCAGAGATGACTAGGACGGATCCCCCCCAAAAAGGCTCTCAGAGCCAACTGTGCAGACACCTTGATTTTGGACTTCCAGCTTCCGGAACTGCGAGAAAATTAACCTCTGTTGTTTAAGCCACCCAATCTGTGATACTTGGTTACAGCAGCCCTGGCAAACTCATAAAACTCTTCAGAGTCATGGCAACATTTGCCCAAGAACCGAAGAAGGAGATACAGGCGTAGGGTTCCCTCTCTGAGCAGGTTTACAATGCCGATAAAAATGGTCAGCGTTTCAGAGCAGGTGCTTTCCAGCGGGGGAAAATAAATATAATGTCCGTATACATGAGAGAACAAGAGGAGAGAAAAAGGGAGAGACTTTCTCTTGATCCTTTATTTTCGATGATTCTTTAAAGCTGTCAGGTTGGGCTCCACGAACCGCAGCAGTTTCCAGGAGTAGACCTTCGGTGTTGTGAAGGAATTCATTCATTCATTCTGCAAATATTTACTCAGTGTCCCCTGTATTCCAGACGACGTTCTAGAAATGGGGGTACAAGTGTGAACAAAATCGCTGCTGTCATCGAGCTAACATTGTAGGAGAGGAGACAGGTCATAAGCAACAAAGTACATAAATCATACGTTAGGCAGTGACACAAGCTATGGAGAAAAATAAAGCAGGGAAAAGGGATGGATTGTGGAGAGCTGCCGATTTATACGGAGTGGACAGAACTCTCTGATTATTGACTCAGTGTGTCTCTGCCCTATTCTAGTCCTTCCAGGGTCAGCTCTCTGCAGCCAGGGGCTGGAAGCTTACAACATACATTCTTCCAGATTCCCTTGTAGCTAGGCCTGGCTAGGTTCTGCCAGTGCGCCCCCCGCCAATAGGAGGCGCCAGTGGGAGACTGGAAAGCAGGAAGGAGGAGGAAGCAGTATTCTTTCTGGTTCTGGTGGTGCCCCAAGAACCTGCAGCTACCAAGGCTGAGTAGAGGGCTCTCGGGTCCCTGATCAGACAGAGTGATCCATTAACACCAGCAGTTAATGGCTCTGGCTCTGGCAGTGATAACATCAAGTGTAGGTCCCTTCTAGAGCCCAGGCACCAATGGAAGTGCAGAGTCTGGTCTTCCTGCGAGGCAGTGGTGGCGGTGAGCCCAGCAGCAGCCGGCTCCGTGGCACAAGGAGCATGGGCTCTGGATTACACCACTTCCCCTTTCCTCATCCAGCCCTCCTCGGTCACGAATCTCTGTATAAGCCCACCTATCCCTTCTGCTCCTCCAAGCCTTTCATTTCATAACCAATCTCCTCTATTAAATTCTGTATGAAATGCCTAGTTGTTCCTGTGTTTCTCACTGGACACTGACCAAGACAATAGGTCTCGCTGAGAAGGTGCTAGGTCAGTAGGGACCTGAAGAGGATGGAGTGGTATTTGTGGTGATCTGGGGAAAGACCATTCCAGGCAGAGGGGAGAGCAGGTGCCAAGGTCCTGAGGCAGGAGCACACCTGGTATTTTCAGGGAACAGCAAGGAGGCCAAGGGAATCAAAGCAGAGTGATGGCGGGAAAGAAGAGCAGAAAATGAGATCAGAAACAGCCAGATGACGAGGCCACTGAAATGATGCTATTACCCTAAAAAGATTTCAAGATTCCCAACCGACTATGTGGAAAGGGAGAGAATGACAAAGTAAGCTGGAAATTATCCTAACTGTGAAGACATATCAGAGCCCAGTGTATGCCTGTTTCAACGTCATGAGAAGAGAGAAACTGTGGGAGCTACTATTTAGAAACATGGTCAGCAGACTACAGCCCACAGGCCAAGTCCAGCCCACCACTTGTTTTTATAAATAAAGTTTTATTGGCACACAGCCACACCCATTCACTTACATATTGCATAAGGTGGCACGTGCACGTCCATGGTAGAGATGAACAGCTGCAACACAGACCATATGGCCCACAAAGCCTAAAATATTTACTCTCTCCTGTATGGAAAAAGTTTGCCAACCCTGATTTAGAGAGTTAGTCATCTCAGGGATGAAGTGGAGGTGATTTCAGAATAGGAAAACTACCACATATGGTTCGTAAAAAATTGTGTAGCTTTGACCCACATAATGTAGAGTCTTCGTACAAAGTGAGCAGAAGGACGATAAAATAGGGATCTCCAAGTCCATCACAAAATTGTTGACCTAAAAGCGGTGTGGACATTGTCAGGAAACTATCGAGGAGTACCAGGCAGTGATTGAGTCAATGGAGGGGGGCATGAAAATCGGCCAGTGACATGATCGCTTGAGTAAGACGATACCTGCTTACAGCAATCAGAACAAAACAAAAGCCCAGGTCCAGAATGTGGTGGAAATCCAGGGATGCTGGACAAGAGCAGCATCGGAGTTTTGGAAATCTGATCCTAACCCCAAACGCCGGGCTGGCGGGTGGGGAGAAACGAATGCATCTCCAGTTCTCACTTGATCCTCACGCCCCAAACCTCCCCCAAACGAGCACCCTCCCTCCACTTCAGCCTTCCTGCCTTTCGCCGAGGCCAATGCCCTAATCTGAGATTGGAGTAGAATAGTAAAATGCGTCTTTGGATGTGGAAAGTCAGCTCCTCGTTTTCTTAAAATGTACAGAACCCTAAACTAACATTTGCATTTCCCCATCTCCAGAGTCCCACAGACCTTGATGAGCCACGAGGCAGTTAACACAAGCATCGCTGGGTAAACTCAGCTTTCGATTGGCAAATGCATCTTTTTATATTAAGGTAAAACAATAATAATCATTTTAAACAATCATGTGGAGTGTGATTACAAAATAGCTCATTTGGAAAGAACATTATCAGCTTATGAGATCCCGGGAGATTCTAAGATGGAAGGTGCTACGGATAAAACCAACTGTTTCGGGGCTTTGTTATTTCCACAGCACGTGGAGGCAACATTTACACTTTAATACCATAATGAAAAAAACAGTGCAAATTCTGATTAAGTAGAAAGTGAGAGCACTTGTTACAGCCAAACCCAATGTCTCTCATATCCTTGCCAGCACTGAGGAACCGCGGGAGAGGTTTCTGGACTTCTGGGGCTCCTCACGTACCACTCAGCTCTGTGCACTCACATTCTGAGCACGCTCCCTTTATCAGCTGGGTAGTAGCAAGGGTGTGCTAGCAAATGCAAAGATTACCTTTTGCAGTACTTCACTTACTTGCTATTTACTCAAGGTTTCTGGAAAGCAGAACTCCATCTGGCCCAGTCGAAGTCATGCTGAGCTTGTTTCAATGGTGAGTTGTCCAGAACAGTATAACCTCCCTGACTTGGGCTGACTGGTAAAATGTCAAGCCTGAATTACTTAACTGTCAGAGAGGTCAGACGCATTGAGTATTGTTGCCAAGGTACCACTGTGTTTCTTCTGAGTGCAGAGTAACTCCTAGAATCAGACAGACACACCTAGTATCCATTCACTCACCAAACAGTAGCTGAACCCCTTCCTTGCACCACATGCTGTTCTGAGTGATAAAGACACAATTATGAGAGAATAGGCAGGATTCTGCCTGTATGGAACTTCGTATCCAACAGAAATGGGAAAGACAGGTCGTCATCAAATCAATGGTTGTATGAAAAGATGTACACAAACCGTTTCCTTCCAAATATGGCAACCATCCCCATTAATCTTATTTATACAAAGATAAATATTATTATAACAAAATTATAGGTAATTTTGAGCAAAGCCACTATCCAAATCATGAGTTCCTGACATGTGAACCAATGCAACTTAACTATAAATTACACTGGTAAAGACAATGTCTACTCATCAACATTCTTTCAGCTCATGTAGGTCTTTTCCTACTGCCACACGCATCAGGCTTGCCTCTGCACAAAACAGAAATTGTGAGCGCGTGGCAGCTGTGTTCTTATTCTAATCGGCTTTCTCCCTCTTCGTGTTCTTACCTCTATCCCCTCATTAACCCACTATCATCTGGCTTCCACCTCTGTCTTGCCAGGTGACCTACTGCTAGTTTATGAATGACTTCCCTGCTGCTCAATCCAACAGACAGGTGCCACTGCCCAGCTTCCTAACCTTCGCGACAGCATTCAGCAGAGCTGACTCCTCTGTCCTGTCCTTATCTTCCGTGGCACTGCATTCTTGTGGTTTGCCTCTTACCTTCTTGGCTTCCTTCGCCCACTAATCCTCCTTTAAACTGTGATACTCCCCAAGGATATCTCTACCACCTGGCTTCATACTCTGTCTCCTGGCTTCCATATGACCATCATTATGCCAATGACTTGCAAATTTATGTATCCAGCTCATGCCTCTCCTCTGCGCTGAAAAACAATATGCTCAGTTGTCTACTTGGCAAGTCCCCACATACCGCAAGTACCTCAAAATCAACATGTCTAAAACTGAACTCTTGACCAATTCCCGACTCATTTTTCTCCAAAGTCCTCTGTCTCTGTGAAGAGCACCACCAGGTGTTACAAAGCAGAAACTCAAAGGCAATCTTCCTCCTTCCTCATCCACCACATCCCAATTCATGTCAAGAACCATCGATTCTACTTCCTAAATATCTCTAGGACCCACCCAAAGCTTTCCACATCTACTGAAACCACTAGGGTCCAAGCCAACATTTTCTTTTTCCTGGATCACTGCAAGAGCTATTTTCCATTTTTACCCCTTTCCAACCCATTCTCCACGTCGCATCCTGAGTAATCTCTTAAAACACAAATCTAATAATGTTGCTCCCCTGCCTGAAACTCTTCAGTTACTCCTGATTGCTCTTAGAATACATCCCAAACCTTTAACCTGGTCATGGCTGGTCAGGCACCTGCCCACGTCCACTGTTCAACAAAACTGACCGTTTACTTCCTCAAAGAAGCCACCCATCGCCCACCTTCAGGGCCTTTGCATATTCTGTCCCCAGTGCCTAGATGTGTCCTCCTGTTCACTTCAGATTTCAACTTAAACACCATTTTATTCTCAGAGACACCTTCACTGGTCCCCAGACTCCATCAAGTACCCATTCTTTCCAAGCATAGAACTCACTGTGATTCCCCCCTTCTAACACTTATAACAACTGTAATCAAATAATCAATGTATTTCTTCCCTGCAGGACTATCAGCTCTACGAAGGCACATAATAGCTCCACAAGCACATCTGAAAGAATGAATGAGTTAGTAAGTGAATTACTAAAACAGTTTCAAGAATGTCCTATACAGGGAGTGGGCCAACCCAGGACTTACAGCCCAAGTACCACCTGCCTAGTGATTTAGCGAAATCCCTCATGCACTGTCTGTCAATTACACGGAAAAAATGTTGTTCTGTCCTCACAAGCAGATGAGCCACATGAGAAGATACAAGTTATTCAGTTCATTCATTCTCACATTTAGTCAATGAAGTGTTTTCTCCCGACCCTCTTTTTCTCTATCTTTGCTCCATGATACAAGCAGTCCAAGAACTCAACAAGAAAACAGTATCCTGTTGTGTCAGGTCTAGTCCTGGTTGGCTCAAAACAATGTCCACCTGTCTCACCTCAGCTCACCTTTACGTAGATCTCACCAATCCATGCAAGTATGCACCAAAAGTATTTCAAAAGCCAGCGGAGGGCATTAGGTGGAACTCCATTCTGTTTCACCTGCTTTGACCTTCTGCTATATCCTTTCTTGCTTTTTCTGGATCTCCAGCTCCTGATCTGGCCCCCAGGACCTTACCACCCACCTCTAGCTATGCCCTCTTGTATCAGACACACTACTCCAGGGAGTCAGGAAGCTAATGCTGTGTATCAGACCAATTCAAATTTGAGTGGCTTAAATCAATGACCACCTATATTTCAAGGATCTGAAGGTTGGCCACGGTGAGCTGATTTACACGGAATTTAGCCACAGGTGCCTATGTTCCACATGCCCCTCATTCTCATCCTGAGGCCAGCGGGCTCGCCGGTGCACGGCATTCTCATGGCAACGGTAAAGATGCAGGAGGTCAAAGTCTCAATGCACAAGTCCAGTAGAACCTCTGCTTCTGTCATATCTGCTAACACCCCATTGGCTAAAGTCAGTCACATGACCAAGCCCAAAGTCTAGTAGGATTGCCACCACTCCACTGCAAAGCTGTAAGGAAAAGGGCACGGATATAGGGATGGTTAAAAACTGAGGCTAAGGATGCAATGTACTCCCCCAGACTTGACCTGACATCCAGCTTGAACACAATCCCAGTATTCCATACACAGCACAGGCTGGAGACAGACACTCTGTCATCCCTGTCTCTTAACTCCCTTTGGCCCTTTAACTAGCTCTGCCTCCTGGCTGCTGTCATCTCTAGGAAGAGCATCAGACAACATGCTTCATGATGACTATTTCATAGTGAAGACTTAAAAACTGGTCAACGTTTTGAGTGTTCTACTTTAAACATTTTCTAAGCTGAGGAACTTATTCTAAATGCAAACGAATAATAGGAGGGTTGTGTGCTATTGCACTGGCCAAAAAGTTAGTTCAGGTTTTCCATAACATCTTATGGAGAAAAACCCAAATGAACTTTTTGGCCAACCCAATATTTTGGTGTCATCTATGCCCTTATTATGCAAAGGGTGCTCCATGGACGGGCAGCCTGAGCATCACTCATAGGCTTGTTAGAAATTAAGAATCTCAGGCTCCACCCTGGCCCTACTGAATTAGAACCTACCTTTTTAAAAGACCTTCATGCGATTTGTACGCATGTTAAAGTTTGAGAGACAATGAACCATGCCATGACTTCTTCAATTCAGAGAAGGACCAAGAGGTAACTTTGGTCATGATGATGACCAAACTTGGATACAATCAGTTCCCACTCTTTGCGGGCATAGAAATGGACAGCAAATAGCAAGGCTGCTGTTGCCTTTAGATTATTAGACTCAGAGCTTTGGTTTTCCAAGTCTCGCATGGGGAAGGGGATGATGCATTCCTCAAGGAACAGTCTATTTCTTTTGAAATCATGAAATTTCAAACAGATTACAAGAGAGGTCAGGCTGAAAATTAAAGATACAATTTTGTTGGGTGACTTCTCTCAGGCACACAAAGATATTTTTCTTCACTGCATCATTTTTATTGAATTTCTGGGTCATTTAAAAGGGGAAAGGGTAGTTTTGCCCACAGTGGTTAGGCATATACAGTGTGTTGAGTAAAAGAAAAAGTATAAAAGATTCTCACTAACTGTGAAGTGCCCATTTATGATGGATGACAAAAATAACTCAGGAACCATGGAGGAAAGACAACATCCAAGCAATTTTCTTATATAGAGATAATGTAGATAGGAAATACAAAAAAGAAGTATCATTTTCAAATATGTCTTCCTCATCAGGAATGTAGGGGGAAAATGCACTACATGTAATGTGGACAAAAGCAATACTGGAAAAAGTTCCCTGTGTCCTTCTGTAATTCATTCCTTCCTCCATCCCTGTCCCCAGGCAACCACTGCTCTGCTTTCCATTTTTATAGATTAGCTTGCATTTTTTAGAATTTTACACAAATGAAATCATACATCATATACTCTTTTTTTTTGGTCTGGCCTTTCTCACTCAGTGTAATGATTCTGAGATTCATCCAAGTTGTTGTACTAGTAGCTGACTCCTTTTTATTGCTGCTTAGTTTTCCATTATATGACTAAGCCAGTGCCTACTCATGGATACTTGGGTCGTTTCTAACTGGGCTACTAGAAATAAAGTTGCCATGGAAATGTGGGTACAAGTCTTTAGAAGGACGTGTTTTTACTCTTCATGAGTAAGTACCTAAGAGTGGAATGGCTGATCACATGGTAGGTGTATTTTTAACTCTTTAAAAAAGCACCATTAGACATTTGCTAAAGTGTCTGTAGCATTTTATATTCCCTCCAGCAGCGTATGAGAGCTCTGGTTCCACCCATCTTCACCAGCACTTGGTATAGTCAGTCTTCTTCACTTTAGCCACATGGGCCTGGAGCATTATCGCACTGTGGTTTTAATTTGCATTTCTCTAAAGAATAATTACCCTGACCATCTTTTCACGTTCTTATTGCCCATTGGTAAATCTTACTTTTGAAGTGTCTATTCAAATATTAGCCCATGTTTACTGGGGTACTTTGCTTCTTATTATAAAGTTGTCCAAATTCTTTATATATTCTGGATACAAGTCTTTTGTCTGATATACGAAACTGCCTAGATGTCAGTTTATGGCATAGATATACCACGTAAGAAAAATTTTAAGGTCCTTTGTGACTCTCACAATGAAATATTCTGTGGTTTGGATGTATTCCTGAATATTCAGATACTTGTAGTTATGGAATTGAATTGTATAATAACATGCATTTTTCTTTTCACTCAATTATTTGTATTTTAGGCAGACGTAATCCACTCAGCATGGACAGACACAATTTAAAGGATTTCAGTGCCTTTTGCTTATTCTGTTTTCTAGGACCACAGCAGTTTAAGCTGCACAATGTGGCTTTACTTAACTAAGAACAACTATTTTGTCCACTTTCCAGCAGCTGTGGAAGAAATGGGAACTGTTTTGAAAAAAGGAAGAAAGGAAAAAAGTCATGAAAAAAGGAATCTTGTTCCTTAAGAGCCCAAACAGGCACATGCCCAGAAAGGCCAAAGGTGGTACCTAAACACCCTAATAAGCCTCTTAGTAAAAGGGGTCATGAGGGGATTTATAAGATCACAGACACGACACTGGAAGATAAGGCCAGGTCTCACTTGGAGACCAAACGGATAGGTTTGGTTACTCGTCAGTGTGACCAAGGGGCCAAGTAAGTCCAGAGCGATCGTCAGGCAATGTCAATATCTCTGGGTTCAGGCAGCCAAAACTAAGGTCCCTCAGAGCACCAGGGCTCTGATGCCTCCTTCAGTAGTAGAAATGTGTCTTGCACTATTTCTGAGCTTGAGGACAAAGAAGGGGCCAAGGCAGGATTCCTGTCTTCAAGCAGCTTACACTCTAGGGAAGGCAGATAACTTAAAAAAAAAAAGAAATAGCCTAGGAAGAGAATCCAAGGGCAGCTCAGGTTAGCACAACCTACCACGTAGAACATGAGATATAGGAGCCCAGTACAACTGAGCAGTGGGGTACAAAGTGTGATTGGTGACACTCACGGTTTTGTTGGACAACCCAGAACAGATGTGCTCCTCAAGCAGAGGACTCAAAGCAGCACCAGAAAATGCCACAACTTCAGCGACACTGATGCCACAGAAAGCCTCATACGTCAGAAAATTAACTTAAACCGCAAAGAGACATGGCTCCCAAATTGCCTTCCTGTGATCAGCCTGTTTCTAGACAGAGGTGGCCAGCAGCAAATGAAAGCACGCCAAATCAAGGGTAGAGCCTAAGAAATGAATGACCCCCAAAGCGCCAAGAGTCAGCAAGGTGATGAGCCTCTCGCTACCTCCCTTGGCTAAAAGACTTTACCTGTCCCAAGTGAGGAGGCTGTGTTATAATTGTTATAATTAATCAGACACATGTCGAAGTTCATTTCTCAGTAAAACCCTATGGAAGACTGTTTACATTCTTCTCACACCAATTCCTTTATGTGTTTTCCTATAAAGGAGCCATGACAAAGAAGGAAATCCTGCCCTTTGTGACAACATGGATGAACCTGGAGGACATTATGCAAAGTGAAATAAGCCAGCCACAGTAAGACAAATACTTTACGATCTCACTTATACGTGGAATCTAAAAAAGTCACCCTCATACAACCAGAGAGTAGAACGATTGTCAGAAGCTTAGGAGTGGGGGAGAGGGGAGATGTTGGTCAAAGGGTAAAAATTTTCAATTTTAAGATAAATAAGTTCCAGGGATCTAATGTACAGCATGGTGATTATAGTTAATAATGCTGTACCGTACGCTTGAAATTTGTTAAGAGAGAAGATCTTAGGTGTTCGTGCCACAAAAAAAAAAAAAAAAAAAGGTAACTGTGCTGTGATGGGTGTGTTATTTAACTTGATTGTGGTAATCATTTCACAACGTATACGTATATCAAAACATCACACTGTACACCTTAAAAATAAAATCACGTTATACAATCCAAATGTAAATACATTTTAAAATAAGTTAAAAAAGTTTATATTCAAGAGGGCAGCTGAGAGGCTACGGAGCACGCAGTTAACTCTAAAGCTCATTTCACAATTGCCCCAGTGAAGGTCCACGGCCTCTGGGACACACACACTGCATCCTGTCCACTGGCTGGACCCTGACCACCAGGAATCCTGCCCTACAACTGTCCCCAAAAGCCAGCTGCCTCCACCACAATACTCCCCAGAAAATGGACTCTGTGTCCAGCTTGCTTCCTCTTGCCATGTCGCCTCAAAATCTCTCCTGCGTCCGCATCTTAGTGACGGAGCCTGAGTAACATGACTCTCCACCCAGCAGCAAGAAAGTCTAAGAAAGTTAGTATTCGACTCCAGCCTTGGAGAGGAAGTGTTCATATTGTGAAAATGCTCCTAAGACTTTGCAGAAGATTCTCTGTGGCTACAAAACATAACAAATGTCCATGCTATACGTGGGCTCATCTACCCAACCATTCAGTCCACCAGGCCCACAGTTAGCCACGCTAGCGAGGGGATGGGGAAGGGGGACAGGAAGTACCCAAGACAGAGGCGTAGGACAAAGTGTCTGGTTTTACTGAAACCGCACACTCATCCCCATGTGTATTTCCTTTCTTCTCATCTTGTTCCCGAGGTTCAAGTCAAGCTTCAGCCTCAGTTGCTGGCATGTAATGATGGATAAAACTGAGTCCGTGAATTATTGTCACTGGAGAACAAACCTACACTCATTTTAAAGAGCTTTTATCTGCTCAGCACACAATAATGATTAGCTAATAATTGCTATTGTTATTTTGGCAAGTACACTGAGACTTGCTTAAAAAAAAAAAAAAAAGTCTATACTTCCATGGGAGCAAAGCTGAATGTCTGAACAATGATAAAAATACTGGAGGCCAAACAAAGTGGAAAACTTCCAAATAATAACAAAGGCTATTTTTCAGATAATAGCAGGCTGAAAAGAAGGTCAGGTTGTCAAGACAACTCTCTTAAAAGAGAGGATCAAACCAACCTACTGAAATGAATCTGTACTATTAGTATCACAGAGATGTCATTCCATTCTCTTGCTTGATTTCATGAAATCAAGATTCATGATTAGAGACAGGAGAGGAGGGTCAAATTACCCAGGTAAATAGATATCTGTAATATAAGTTCTGATATTATAACGAAGTCAGTCCAAAAATGCTCAAGTTGGTATCTATCTTTGCCAAAAATGTAACACATTTGTTAAAGTGTGTACACACACACACACACACACACGCACGCACGCAGCAGTGAACTGCTTTGTTTATGGGCAACCGCATCAATAAAAACAAGAGGGAATTGACTCTATCAGGCAAAGTTAGTTGTAATTTTGCAAATAACTTTTTCGAGGGAAAATAAAAAGCCTCAGAAGTGGTTTTTTTTCCTTAAGATTAACCCATTACTTAAAATACAGCAATTTTATTTGACTTAACAGTGCCAAAGATATGAACATAAGCCTTTAATATCCAGACCGACTTTATGATTCTGAGTAGATATACTCTGCATAAATACCAAAGCCATACTTAATGTGTATTATGAACTATAATGTAATATAGATTCTATTTTAGATGAAACTTTGTTTTTTAAAAAATGAGTATATTACAGAAACTGGGCACTTGACACACGAGACAGCAACCAAAAAAGTTATTTTAGAATTAAGGTCTTAAGTGGGCTTACACACACAAATTCAAACTAGTAATGGATTTCTCTTAAGTGAATTTCACGTGTCTGAAAACATTGTGATCGAAATAAGTATCCTAAGCCTGACAGCTTTAAAAACATCCTAGACTTAGTTTCAGAATTGTCAAAAGCTTAGAAAATTTAGGCGTTCAGTCCACATAGTTTCTAGAGTGGCTTCCTGAAAAGCTACTCACCTTCCAACAATTGGTGACTGTCAGGCTGGACAAACCCCTAACGCCCAGCGGCCGCTTGCCTCCCAAATCAGCACTGCCCTGCCTGTAAGCAGCAGAAGGGCCCCAGATACCATGGCTTCGCAATGGGTCCTCTCCAAAGGAATGGGGCTTCGCACTTCCCCGATCTTAGTATAAGAACTTTTCAAATAAACTTTATATACTGCACCGCAGGAAGTCACACATCCACCTCTTTCCTACCTCTGTTGACTTGGAAGCTCAGCTGGATCCATAAGGGTTGCTTTCATTATGCAAGGAATGTTCTCCAACCTCCAGCTGCCATTCTCACCACCTGCAGAGACAGAGATGAACAGGAAAGGTGGATGCACCCCAGGGAAGTGATTTCCCTGGGCCAGGTGCTAATCACATTGGTGACATTCAGCCTGGACACGGAAGAATGACACTCAGAGCTAGATGGAGAGAGTGCCCTTTATTTGCAAGTTTCTGGGCAGGGAGAGCCGGTCCTGAACAAAACACTGAACTGAGGAAAGTTTACCCCAACTTGGCCCACTCTCTTCCCCACCTCCATGTGCCCCAAGTTCCCACAATGCTTCCTGCAGGGAGAACATCCCTACACATCCTTCAATGGCTCTGAGCCTTGAGTTCTCCATCTGTAAAATGGGGATAACTATTTCAAGTTTTGGGTTTGTTAAAGGAGCTTCTATAGGTAGCCAGATACATGGAAGTGTAAGATATTGTTCTTCTGTATTAGCAACGTGGTATCAATCCTGTACTATTGATCATAACTTCCAGGTGTGGTTTTAAGCTAACCCTAACAAGCCTCGCTAACATTGGTCGTATTAAGAGCATCATCTTCTACTCCCACGAGCTCTGGAGCCAGTAGTGAAGGAGCGAGAACAGTGGCTTGATCCATTTGTGTAGCTACGATCCTTTTAGCTCTTATAATACGATGCACCAAGCACTGTGGTAATGATTTAACACACAGAAACTCATTTAACCTTTGCAACAATCTGAGGATCAAGGTGCTACCACCCAAGGTCGAGGGAGGAGAACAGGGAAGGAATAAGAGCTTCCCAGGGCTCCTCAAACACCATGTAGACAGCTACCTACTCCATCTACATGCAGGACTCTCTTGGAAAGCAGACTTCCCCCAAATGGGATCATCACCCCTAGCAAAAAGCACACTGTGCTTTGCGTGTGCCTCTCCTGAAGATGGGTGTACAGTTCTATTCACACCCTCCCTCCAACCTGCTCCGGCAACTTGAGCAGGTAGGTTTTTTCATTTTTCTTAGACTAAGTTTTCTCAACTGGAAAGCAAAGGCTAGATGATGTCTACAGTTCCTGAAATCTCTAACACTGTAGACAGTGACACAAATCAGCATCACGCTGTTACAAAGCACAGAGGTCGATTTGAGCCAGCTCGTGAGGAAGGAGTTTATCACGGTGTGGTCAAGGGTGTAACTGGGAAGTGGTCCAGCCCCAAGGAAGCCCTGAGGCCAGCCATTCTATCACGGAGTCTCTGCTTTTATCTGGGCTGCACTGCTGTTGTCGTTACTCTATCCACCTGGGCCCCCCATCTCCAATCTCCCTCTCTTTTACTCTTCATGACCCTGATAATGTCAGCCTGCACACCGGTTTACACATTTCCCTTCTGAGGGCATCCTATGGCCTTCTGCCCGCCCCCCCATTAGCTGGGGGACATCGACACCAGCCAGCCTGGACCAAGCTGACCATTTACCATCCTTTTCCCCTCTTTTCTCTTCTCTACAAACTGGCAAAGATCCCATCTGCATCGCTCTACAAGCCCACAGACAGGAACCATTTCCTCCTCTCAAACTTATCATTTAAATGGAGGTGAAAAGTCATCCTAATGTGAACTTACTATGAAGAGTTGCTCCTATAAATGGAGTACTGAATGACAGAGGTAATACAACATTGAGAAAGAGGCATTTTCTCACCTGAGAACTTAATTGCTACAGCAAATTTAACAAGGAGCTCTTGACATTCGATTTCATAAAACATGTTTTATTCTCAAGTTGTACCTTTGATTTATAAACCGCAGGGTGAGGGCCTGTCAGCGGCCGTGGGGAACATTTCTCTTCCTAAATACCAAGGTTTAATTTACGCCCGTCAGGACTAAAACTAATTTATTTGGCTTATAATATAACTCAAAGTGCCTTTAATTTATGTCATTATAATTTTGAAAATAAATTAAACCGTTGCCCACCTTTACAAATACATATATCCCTTGAGATTCTGTACGGGCCAAGGGTCCAAGGTATCACTATGAACAGCAGTTGGAAGAGACGCCACCTTACCCCCTCTGCCATGGTTTAAACCAAGAATATGAATAAGAGAATCCTTGTCTCAATTCCTTATAAATATTTGAGGACTTACGTTTCTTATCAAGGCTAAACGGGGGTTCAAGTTATCCATCTCAAAAGAATTTTACCAAAGGATTTTATATGATAGAATGGGAGGGAAAAAAGGAAGAAATAAATAAAAATTTAAAAAATACACTAGAAAGTATGTGTATACCTTGTTTTCAACAAAAAATAATTTTGAAAAAGTTCCAATTTCATTAAGAACTATTTATTAGGTGTTGATTCTACCAATCAAGTCTCCTACTAGAAATAGATGATGCACTTAAAATAAATACTCCTGGAGGGCTTATTTACAAAGGGGCAGATTACGAAGGTGTGAGCATAGGGTAATGACAAGGGGTGGTGGTGAGCACTGGGGCTATAGCAGCAGTGAAGCCATGTGGCCCCGAGGCCAGAGGGACCAAGGCAGGGGACAGTTCCCAGACCCTGAAAGAACAGTCCAATGGTGCTCTTTACCTTTAGAGGAGCAGTGACCTGGGGGATGGGGGCAGGGGACAAACACCTGGTCTGAAGGGCACTCACAGGGAAGGGGCCAAGGGAATAAAGACCTTGACCTTGTTTTTCTCTCTTCTTCCATTTCTTGTGGGGGGAGGGGCACCAGAACTGTCCGTTAGCCAAATCCAGCTGGGAACCAGAGGATGGCAGAACCCACTGGTGGGATGCATAGAGATCGGCCTTCGGGGACAGAGAGCACAGAAGGATGGGAAGTGGATGCAGGGCCACAGGGAAGATGCCAGCACCCCGACTGCACTGCACCCCGAGGACACACAGTTGAAGAGCCTCACTGAGGGCCCTCAAGAAGTATGCAGTCTATGGGAGAGAGAACATATGGGTGTAAAACAAACTATAAATAGAGTATTGTGGAATTTTAGTGAAAGGAAAATTTTAAATCCTCATAGCATCTGTCTTCTTTGCTTCTGTAGGAGCCCTTCCCCTCTCTCTGGCATGAGCATCCTTGTTTCCCTCATGGAGATGGTTCTCAAGCTTCAGCAACATGTGAATCAGTAGGAAGGCTGGATGACACACAGATGACTGGGCCTGAGCCCAGCGTTTTGTTGTTGTTGTTGTTGTTTTTGTTTTGCCACACCACGCAGCATGCGGGATCTTAGTTCCTGGACCAGGGATCGAACCTGTGCCCCCTGCAGTGGAAGCGCGGAGCCCTCACCACTGGACTGCCAGGGAATTCCCAGCATTTTTGATTCAGTAGTTCTGGGGTGAGGCTCGAGAATTTGCATTTCTAACAGTTTCCAGGTGATGCTAAGGCTGCTGGTGTCCAGGGACCAGAGTTTAAGAACCACTTCCTTAAGGAAATTACCTGTCCTCCGAGCTCCAAACATCAGTCCCTGTGACTCCTCTCATGCTGTCAACTTCCCACTTATCCACTGCTGGTCCACAACCCAGGCCTGACCAGTCAGCATCGCTCATCCCCCTGAACGTCACCCACGGGCTGTGTGCAGCAGCGTGAGTCTGGGTGAGGCAGCGTGACCTCAGGCACCCCCAGCTCCTCTTTTCTCTTCTTCCCTGGAGACAAGCCCAGCTCTCACATGCTCACCACACTGTGTTTACTCAGGGAATTTATCTTCAGGAAACAATTCAAAGTCTGTGCCAAGATTTAACAATAAGGATGTTCACCACAACATTATCAGCTACCTAAGTACCCAGTTATAGGGATATGGTTACGTGAAGTATAGTACATCCACACAATCGGACACAAAGCCGTTAAAAACGTGAATGCAAAAATATCTTCCTCTAGGGCTTCCCTGGTGGCGCAGTGGTTGAGAGTCCGCCTGCCGATTCAGGGGACACGGGTTCTTGCCCAGGTCCGGGAGGATCCCACGTGCCGCGGAGCGGCTGGGCCCGTGAGCCGTGGCCGCTGGGCCTGCGCGTCCGGAGCCTGTGCTCCGCAATGGGAGAGGCCACAACAGTGAGAGGCCCACGTACCGCAAAAAAAAAAAAAAAGAGGTAGGATCTACAAGAAGATGTGGTACATATATACGACGGAATACTACTCAGCCGTAAAGAAGAAAGAAATGATGCCATTTGCAGCAACATGGACCTAGAGATTATCATACTAAGTGTACAGAGAAAGACAAATATCATACGATATCACTTACATGTGGAATCTAAAGTATGACACAGATGAACTTATCCGTGAAAGAGAAACAGACTAACAGACATAGAGGACACACTTGTGGATGCCAAGGGGGGAGGGGGGCTAGGGGAGAGATGGATTGGGAGTTTGGAACTAGCAGATGCAAACTATTATATATAGAATGGATAAACAACTAGGTCCTACTGTATAGCAGAGGGAACTATATTCAATATCCTATAATAAAACATAATGGAAAAGAATATGAATATATACATAATTACATATTATAATTAACAGAAATTAACATAACACTGTAAACCAACCATACTTCAATCGTTTTTTTATACAAGTACAATCTAGTTAAACACTACCCAGTAACTCCTCCAGACAGAGCACTCAAAATAGTAAGAGATCTTCCTGAAATGTCTCCTGGTAAACCCGGGCCTCAAGTTTTCCCCTAAGCTTATGCTACCGAACTGCCATTTTTCAGGGGCTTTATTTCAGGGGTAGCTAGGCCAAGAAGAGAGTGTTTGAGTTTGGGAGGGTTTGTAAAATCTCTACTTTTCCTTCATTGTCATGACTGGAGAGTTTTACATCTGAGATGCTGGTCACCAGACAGTGTTGAGGCGCATCACCCAGAGAATGTCCTGAATCCACGCTGTCTGTGTCTTATTTTAGACCTAACATCTGATACAGAGCTGATTTCCACCACAGATAGGGTTTACTGATCACCCCGCTCCAGCTACACTGGCCTCCTTATTGTCCGTGGATGTTCCAGGCAGCTCAGTGCCCTTGAACTGACTCGCTCTCTGTCTGGAATGCTCAGATATTTACTTGGCTCACTGACTAACCCCTCCGCCTCCTTCAGCTCTCTGCTTAAAATGTCACCTTATCAGCAGAGCCTTCACTCTCCAGTCTATTTAAAATTGCAATTGCCTGCCTCTCCACCCCGTACTCTCTACCTCCTGATTCCTACTTTATTTTGGTCCTTTGATTTATGTGTAATACAACATATGTTTTGAGTATTTAATGTCTTCCCCACCCCTGTCCCCAACCAGAAGGCAAACTCCATGAGGGCAGGGATCTTTTTCTCTTTTAGACAATCCTTTTGTCCCCTGACCTAGAGCAGAGCCTTGTGTTCAATAAATATTGAATTAATGAATGAATGACCAAACAAATAAATCTTATATCCCAGGATCTCTGGCAAGTAAAATGATCAGATTTGCAATTTGCTATAACTCTGGCTGCAGTGTGACAGGCAAGCTGTAGGGGGCGCTAGATAGCAAGTGGCGGGGTCAGTTGGGAAGCTGCAGCCCCACCAGAGAGATGATGCCGTTTGAACTCGGGATAATGAAAATGGCTATGAAGACAGATGCAGGAAACCGGCTGAAACATCCAACCACCACTCCCTTGCTTCTCTCCCTAAACCTCACCAAACTTCAGTTTTCTTTTAAGTAAAATGGGGATAGTAAGTCACAGATTCGTTATGAAGATTAAATGATAAAATATATACGAAGCACCCAGCATGGTCTCTAACACAAAATAGGGACTCAACTAGTAGGAATTCTATTCTTGAGAAGCCTTTTCTTTTTCTCCAGCTCCACCCTCATTCCTTCATCTTTAACAGCTCTTGCGTCCACTTTGGCCGACCTACAATATGATGACTCGGAAGTAGAGAGTATGTCCCTATTTCCTTTCATCTCTAGCAAGATTGGGGTCCACCGTTATGGTGAACTTTAAAATATATTATCAATAGCAATGAAAAACTCATTCATCCACGACGTTGAGCTAATTAAGGAAGCCCAGATACGGTCATGAGAAGAAAATTACTTTTTAAAGAAAATAATTTTTCTTCATTCATACCCCACCTTATTCCAAAAGGGACTTAAAACTGCTTCTCCAAATGCACATGCCACAGAAAAATAAATTAAATTAAAAGGAAGAGAAACGAGACAAAAGGAAAATAAGGGAAAGAAAGTGATTTAGAGCTAGGAGCAAAGCCAGCAAACTCCCTAGGACTCTGCCACTATTTATTTATTTGTTTGTTTTCGGCTGTGTTGGGTCTTCGTTGCTGCACGCAGGCTTTCTCTAGTTGTGGCGAGCGGGAGCTACTCTTTGTTGCAGTGTGTGGGGCTTCTCATTGCAGTGGCTTCTCTTGTTGTGGAGCACGGGCTCCAGGGCACGCTGGCTTCAGTAGTTGTGGCTCGCGGGCTCTAGAGCACAGGCTCAGTAGTCGTGGCGCACGGGCTTAGCTGCTCCACGGCATGCAGGATCTTCCCGGACCAGGGATCGAACCTGTGTCCCCTGCACTGGCAGGCAGATTCTTAACCACTGCGCCGCCAGGGACGTCCCAGGGCTGGGAAATTGATGCTGCCATTTCATGCTGCTGTACTAGTCACATGCAAGGAGAACATGGAACTGAAGAGCCAGGGGTCTTCCAACCCAGGGGTTCTGAGGCTGTTTCTTGGATTCCTTGGGTTCCACAGAGATGCCTCAGAGGATGTGCGAGGGTCGGAGGAGCACAGAGAGGCCAGCAGGGCAGGACAGGGTCTTGCGGTCCACGTCCCTGGCTTCAACCAGAGCAAAGTTTGGAAACCACAATGGCTCAAGTCAAGTGCAGCAATTCAAGGAGTGGACTTGGGAGTTATTTGGAGGTGAGGGGGCCTGGACAAGGATTCAAACTCACTCACTCACTAGCTGTGGGACTTGGGGGAAATTACTTCACCTCTCTGTGCCTCAGTTCCTTCGTCTGTCTAATGAGGATATTAATAAGACCGACTATGTTATCATTCGGAAGGTTAAACTGCTCGATAAAGACCTGTGATATTGTGATTTGTAATAAACATGTAGTTTGGTCTTCTTCCAGAGTTCTCAGCTCACAGCTCCCAAAAGCCTTGGCAAAGAGCAATGGGAGCATCTGTTCTTTTGATATTTGGTCTCTTGTCCTCCGTCCCTGAAGTGGCTTCAGGGCCATAGAGGGGAAACGGGTGTCCTGTTACTGGTAACAAGCCCCCTTCGGCTGCAACTGGGTTCATGTTAATAAGGTGGCTTTTGGAAAGCACCTAAGGATGGGGGCTGGCTGCCAGGGGAACCAACCAGGAATAGAGGGGTGGAACTTTCAGTCCCACCCTCTGATTTCTGGAGAGGTGGGAGGGGCTGGAGTTTGAATCAATCACTAGCGGCCAAAGATGTAGTCAGTCATGCCTACGAAATGAATCCTGCAGAAAAACCCAGAAGGGGGCGCTTGGAGAGCTTCCAGGTTGGAGAAATGGAACACTTCCTCCAAACTCCATGAGGACGGAGCTCATTTGTTTGTGAACTCATCCTGTATATCTCTTCATCTGGCTGTTGATTCATATTTTTTTAATAAATTTGTTTGTTTGTTTGCTTATTTACTTATTGTCA
This sequence comes from Delphinapterus leucas, assembly GCF_059928025.1. Classification (NCBI taxonomy): domain Eukaryota; kingdom Metazoa; phylum Chordata; class Mammalia; order Artiodactyla; family Monodontidae; genus Delphinapterus; species Delphinapterus leucas. Next base: position 96,558,843 of record NC_143138.1, read on the forward strand.
CATTGGGTCTTCGTTGCTGCGTGAGGGCTTTCTCTAGCTGTGGCAAGCAGGCTACTCTTCGTTGCGGTGCGCGGGCTTCTCATTGCGGTGGCTTCTCTTGTTGCAGAGCATGGGGTCGAGGCGCGCGGGCTTCAGCAGTTGTGGCACGTGGGCTCAGTAGTTGTGGCTCGCGGGCTCTAGAGCACAGGCTCAGGAGTTGTGGCGCACGGGCTTAGTTGCTCCACGGCATATGGGATCTTCCCAGACAAGGGCTTGAACCCGTGTCCCCTGCATTGGCAGGTGCATTCTAAACCACTGCACCACCAGGAAAGTCCCAATTCATATTCTTTAACATCCTTTGTAATATATTGATGATCAAGTGAGTAAACAGGTTTCCTGAGTTCTGTGTGCATTTTAGCAAATTAATCAAAGCCAAGGAGGGGGTTGTTGGGAAACTCTGATTTATAGCCCGTTGGTCAGATGCACAGGTGATAACATGGACTTTGACTGGTGTCTGCAGTCCGGCAATCTCAGGGAACTGAGCCTTTAACTGTGGAATCTGATGCTCTCTCCAGGCATATAATGTCTGAATTGAGTTGAACTCTAAGACACTCAGCTGGTATGGGAGAAAGGCCTGGTGATGTGGGAAAAACTCCTCACATACAGGTTGGAATTTGGTCCACAACCCGTAAGTCCTTTAGCAGGACACCTGTTACAGAATAAGTGTTCAACAGTGATTTCACAGCAGAAGTTTGGGTAAGAGAAATATTAACCCCTGAATTAGCCTAGCTCCTACATATGAAGAAACAGCTGCTGTAAAAATATTCTGGCCACATAGGGTTATCCAAACGAAGAGGTCCTGAAGTTGAAGTGATTTGTCCCAAGTCACATTTCCAGTGGCAGAACGGGCACTGGAGCCAGCACTCCTGACTTCCTGCCCAGTGACCCATTCACTGGGCCAGGAGACTGGTTTCCATTTCTCACAGTTATGCTCCATTTTACTCTCACTGCACCTAGGTCATGAAATCCAGCCAACAGCTCTCAAGTCATGTGTGAGCACCAATCATCAGTGGCTTCCTTGAGAAAGATTTTAGATCACACTCATGACTAGCAACATGGAATGTGACAATCAATTAGTAATGCCCACCACTGAAAAGAGCAAGGAGATGTTTGCAGATGCCATGGTACGTAATAATTTCACGAGGATGGAAACCACATGTAAGCGCTCTGGACTGTCCAAAGCACAACTCCCTATTCTGAACACATAGTAGGCCATTTGGCACTGTTTGCTGAGTGACTAACTGATGGAGTGTGTGTACAAAATATCTAGTGAGCATAAAAGAACCATGGTGATTGATTCCATTGACCTTTTCCAGAATGTAAGGTAGGTGATATTACTTGAGGCTAAGAATTACGAGCATTCAATTACAGTATTTACTTTCTCCAGATCCTCCCAACATATAACAATGCCTAAATGGTTTTAGAAGGTCCATTGGCTGAACAATGGGAAGGAACATTGCACTGATTTCTATTAGGAAGCTGTGCATCTGTGAAAGCCCTTAAATCAATTCAGGACTCTTATACAATAAGCTGTCTTCAATATGGATGGCCTCTGAAACTGAAATTGCTTACTTTCGAATAATTTTGACACTGCAAACTGTTAATGGGTTCTTCCTTTACCCAGATGCTGCATTGTTAGCTGTAAGCCATAGGAAAATGAATCCATTGCTGGCTTCCAGCAGAGATATGTATGCCAATTAATCTTAACAAATTTAAGAATGCAGACTGATACTAACATAAGAGCCAGAAAAGTGTTAATAGAACATGAGTCTGGGTCAGAGGTGGTGAGTAGGAAGGTTTCTTGGGGAAGGTTCCTTCGGGGAGGCCATTCCAGGTGGAAAGAAAGGCTTTAGCAAGGGTATAGAGGGAGGGAGTTACAAAGCATGGCTCAGACAGTCGCTGTGATGTACGGAAGTGATTATAAAACTTTATGTATAGTGGGCAAAGGCACCTGAAGAGGCAAATGTGATTCGTTGTCTGCCACCCTCCTTAACGGCTAAGTCTCCAAAATTCAAATTATTATATACTTGGCTCAAAACTCATTTTCAAAACAAACTTTTGGTTACCAAAGGTGAAAAGTGTGGGGCAGGGATAAATTAGGAGCTTGGGATTAACAGATACACACTACTATAATACAAAATAATCAACAAGGACCTACTGTACAGCACAGGGAACTCTACTCAATTTTCTGTCATAACTTATATGGGAAAAGAATCTGAAAAAGAACAGAATACGTATATGTATAAGTGAAGCCCTTGGCTGTACACCTGAAACTAACACATTATTAATCAACTATACTCCAATATAAATTTTTTTAAAAAAAACAAGTTCATAAGTACCAAAACTTAAAAAGAAAAAACTCATTTTCAAAAAATGCAAAGTAAAACCAGATTGAAATAAATCACTCATTTATGTTAGAAATATGTTGATTATCTCTGCTCTGAGGTGAAGAAGACACGGGCCCTGCCCTCCAAAGGCTCCCAGCCTCACGTGGGAAAGCAACACGAGGTGAAGACACGGGCCCTGCCCTCCAAAGGCTCCCAGCCTCACGTGGGAAAGCAACACGAGGTGAAGACACGGGCCCTGCCCTCCAAAGGCTCCCAGCCTCACGTGGGAAAGCAACACGAGGTGAAGACACGGGCCCTGCCCTCCAAAGGCTCCCAGCCTCACGTGGGAAAGCAACACGTGAACTGACCCTTGTAAGACAGTATGGGGTGTGCAAAAAAAGGGCTCTACCCTGAAGAGGCTGGGAACCCAGGGCAAGGGCATCCGATCCCACCTTGAGGTGAGGGTCAGGGAGGGAATGAAATGGAGGGAGAACCAGAAAAGGCTTTCTGGAAGAGCCAATACCCAGATTAACATCTAGATGAACTTAGCTAGGTGATCCTGTTCATCTTCTCTTCTCTGCTCCTCAAACTATTTCCTCTCTGGCTTGATTGGAAACGACACCCTCCCCTGGTTTTTCCTCCTGCTTCTCTGACTGGGCCTTCTCAGCCTCCTTTTCTGACTCCTTTGAATTTCCCTAAATTGAAAGTGTTGGAGCACCTCAGAGCCCAGTCCTTGAATCTCTTTTCCTCCATATTAACACCCATGCCTAGTGGTCTTATGCAGCCCCATGGCTTTAAGTACTACCTATAGGCTGATGGCACCCAAACTTCCATCTCCATGCCTGGCTTTGCCTCTGAACTCCACATGTGCATATCTAGCTGCCCACCTGACATCTCCACTTGGATACTGAAAGGATCTCAAATATAAAATGTCTCAAATCTATTTCTGGTACCCCTTCCAAAGCACTCCTGTCCAGCCTTCTCATCCCATCCCACTGCAGCTCATGACAGGGCAAGTCTTAGTGGAACTTAGTCTTAGTGGAACTGCAGAGGAGAGGGAAGCCTGTGACCTACTCCCAAGTCTTAGTGGGCATATATGGCTTTTCCTGGGCTGCAAGTTCATGGAGGAGCACGTGTCTTTTTGTGGGTGACTTTGCACCCGTGTCAGAGCCTCATCTGTTCCTTGTCTAAGGGTAGAAGGGCCATCTGTGCCAAAGCTCCCCAAGGCATCCCAGCGAAGAAAGGGCAGAGCTCAGGGCTTGCGTCCCTCACAGGAAGGCCGGCCCTTCCACTCAAGGCTCATCAAAAACATTACTTCCTCTCCTCGGCTCGTAACTTCTGACCAATCCACCAGGGAATCCTCTCCACTATGCCTTCATTTTACCCAGAATTTAACTCCTTCTCACCACCTCCACTCCAGCACCATCATTTCTCACCTGAAATAGTTCTACCTCCTAATGGATGGCCATGCTTCTACCTTTAGTCACCTGGACCTTTCAGAACAGCAGCCGGAGTGATCCTGTCAAATGTAAATCAGATCATTCAGACTATGTTCAAACCATCTAACAGCCTCCCATTTCACTTGGAGCACAAGCCCAATTCCTTACAATGACCTATAAGGCCTCACGTGATTTGTTCCACCCCCATAAGCTCTCTGACCTTGTCTCCCATTACTCTCCCCTTTGCTCACCGGACTTCAACCGCACTGTCTCCTTGTAGGGCCTCAAACACCCCAGGCACATTCCTGCCTCAGGACCTTTGCACTTGCTGTTCCTCAACCTGAGATGCTCTTTCACCAAATAGCTACATGGCTCACACCCTCGCTTCCCCCAGGCCTTCTACCCAAAGGTATGTTCTTCAAGACATTTCTTGGCTACCCTGTCTAAAATTCCAAGCCCTACCCTCAAAACTTCCTATGGTTTTTCCTTGCCTTATTTGTTTTTCTCCTTAGAATTTACTATTACCTTGTATGTTTTACTTAATTAACGTGTATTTTTTATCTCCCCCACTAGAATATAAGCTCCGTGAATGTAGGCATTTTTGTCTCTTATTTACTATCGTGTCCCTAGCACCTCAGACACTGGTTAACACATAGAAGGCACTCGATAAATATTTGTCAAATGAACAAAGGGAAGCGAATTCCATTCCAGGTTGGATAAAAGCTGAGAGAATGACATGATCATAAGATATAGTTCACATTCCTTTAATGAAAATAACGAACATATTTTAAATGTATTATTTAACCTCAGAAGACAAAATCTGGAAGAAAAAATTATTTGGAACAGTAAAGCTATATAATAAACATGCTTTGCTTTTTCTGCAATTTATAATCATGCTTATTTAAAAGTTTTATAAATATTTTTAAAAGCTCAGTGAGTTTTCAAACGCTTCAAAATATTAGGAAGTTATTTTGTAACATTCAAATTGTTAAAATGTAGAATGTAAAATCATTTTCCAAAAATTTCAACTTGTCAGCAACCTTAGAAAATAAACTAGCTTAACATTTAAATGTCTTAAAACTGTGTATTAAGATGTTTGGATCTAAATAGGAAAAACAGTTTGGAAACAGTTGTGAAAGCCAACAGTTTTCCAATTGATCATGTTTGAAATTTAAAGTTTTTGTTATCTCGGCGAAGAAGGAGAGAGAATACATCAAACATTTCAAAGTCACTTACAAAGCAACATCTCCAAATTTGGGGGGAAGCAGATTGAAAATTTTCAGGGATGCTTTTTGTAGCCCTGTATTTAATAGTAGAAACTGAAAATGTGTCTTCCAATAGGAAAACTAGTAAATAAATAAGGTATTTAAAATGGAATATTAGAAAATAATACCGAACATACTCTGCAAAGGAAGTACATTGTTTATAATTTGTAAATCATAATCCCATTTAGATCTTTTTCTAGGAAGTTGAATGTATGTGTCTGTAAGACATCCCATGCATATGCATGTGTAAAGGGTTACTTCTCTCAGCTGGTTAACAATGGTTGCCCCTAGAGTGACAGGTGGGGAAGGTTAGAGAAACATGGGAAATTTAACTTATCCCCTGTTTTAAGACTCTATGAAATGTGACGAGTTATCTATCAGGGTTTTTTCTTTAAAAAATAAAAATAAAAACTATGAAAATGGTTTCAAATGTTTTCAGCGTCAGAGGGTCTGAGATACCGAGATGAATTAAATCTGTTCCCAGCTGCTAAAGGACTGAAAATACATTAAAATAACCAGAAATGATAAGGAATCACTGTTCTGCAACACAATAAACTCTAGAGAAAGAGCACAAAGCTCAGGAGATGTACAGATAAAGGAACATCTCATTTTGTTAGGAAGCCTTCCCAGAAGATGACTGGGCCAGTGCTTGAGGGACAGATAGAGCTGGGTCAAGGTATTTCGGGCAGATTAGAGGAGCCACGGCATGCAAAGGGCACACTGTGAGGACAGGTGGCCGTTTAGCTTAACTGGCAGATGGGCTGAAGACTCCACACCACGGTTACTGCTCTGAAGGCTGGGCCCAAATTGGGATGAACTTTGGAATAAAACAAGGCATAAGCAAGTCAACACCTCAGCCTGCAGAATCCATTGTGGTCCCATTCCAAAACCTGTGGGTTTTCTACTAAATCTCGGGCCTTTGCTCTGATAAAGACGTCCCTGAGTGTGGCATCCTCACACAAAGCCTTCTTTCTAAAGGTGAAAGGTCACTTATACCTAGCTTATCCAATGGAGAGAATCCCAAATAATAAACTTAGGTTCAGCTTTTAAGCTTTTCCTACTAAAGCAACATCCATGATTGTATCTGACCGTCCCAGTGACCTACAAGAATAGATGATTTGGGGTACTTCTGTCTCCCATTTTACAGTGAAGGTCATGGAGACCCAGAGACACATTCACTCTGAAAACTGGTGGCTTGGCTGGAACTCAAGTTCACATGCCTGGCGCCTCCAGTCCACAGTGCCCCCCATTAGATCACGCCATAAAATGATGAGAGTCTTTAAAAACTTAAGTACGTATCTGATGACACGTCACCATTCTCTACTCTCACCCCTTACCACTGGCTGTCGGCAGCACGTCCGAGAAAATACTGGAAAGAGATATTCATTTCTCTATGAATGTTCTTTCAGTGACCTTTTCTCCTCACCTTTGAATGAGGTAGCACTTAATTTGTTGCTGTTTAATCCCCAAAGAAGTCAAACTCTGTAGAAATCTATCTCAGGTAGAAATCAATGATTCAAAAAGAATAAAGGAAAGAAGCTAGTGCTCTAGAAGGGTAATAAGAAAGATGCAAGTCACCTTGCTTTGATCAGGAGTTAATTTATCTTTGAGAAGAAAGAAGGATAAGTGACAGGTCACCAGCGAATGGACTTGCTGTCTGCCTCTGCTCTGTAAATTCACTTTCATGATTCCCTGCAGTCACTCTGAGAAAAAACTCTTCAACTACTTTTGCCTTTATATGACTTAATGTCTCTGAACTTCTAATTCCTCACCTAAAAGTGATGATAACAATCATAATACTGAGTGATAATCATAAAAATGATATGGAAGGCCGACCACAATTCAGCTTCCAGCCAAGCTGGAGAAACAGGGATTAGATTTACCCTCTCACCTGAAACAAAAGATGGACAGAAAATCTGAAACAATGGCTCTCAAAGCACTGGATAATAGGCAATGAAGGACACTGATACCTAAGAGATGAAAAACAAACAAGGTGAGTCCTAGAATTCCCCTCGATTACTGACTTGAAGGAGTTTCCTGTCTAAAAAATCTTAAGCACAAGGCACAAAAGGATCAAACTCTTTCTGAGGAATGTAACTGCATAACAGAACAAAGGTTTAAAATACTTATAAGAATACAAAAAAATCCAGCCAAAAAAATGACATAAAATTCATAGTGTCTGGCACGCAGTGAAACATTACCACGTACTCAAAAAGCATAAAAATATAACCTATAATGAGGAGGAAAACCAATTACTCAAAACCAACCCAGAAGTGACACAGATGTTAGAATTAGCAGATAAGAACATTAAAAGAGTTACTATAAATCTATTCTATATGTTCAAAAATTTAAGTAGAAAGTTACTTTTTAAAAGGTCAAAATAGAATATCTAAGGTAAAAACTAAAACATTTAAAATATACTAGTTGGAGTGTGCAAAACAAAATATTAGTGAACTTGAGGACAGAGCAATAAATATTTAAAAAACAATGGCCAAAACGTTCCAAATTTGATTAGAACTATAAACATATAGTTCCAAGAATTTAATGACACGTAGCACAAACAAGTAAAAAAAAAAATTAATTCGAGGCACAGCATAATGAAATTGCTCAAAACTAGTGAAAAGGAGAGAATCTTAAAATCAATCAAAGAAAAAAAGTTTTATCCCATACAAAGATAAGAAAGGATGATAACAGAGTTCCTGTTGGAAACAATGCAAGCAAGAAGACAATGGAACATCGTTAAAGTAGAAAAAGAAAAACCGTAAACATAAACCTGTACACCAAGTGAAAATATATTTCAAAAAAGAAAGTGAAATAAATATATGAAGAATGCCAAAAATAGTAACTACATGGGTAACTATGTAAGATTGTCTCTTATTATTTGAATTTCCTCAGAACATAACTGTTTGAAAAAAGCTGTGTGTGAGATTTTTATGACATATGTAAAAATAAAATATATGACAAAAGTAGCATAAAGATGGAGGGGGGAGAAATGGAAATGTAAGGTTCTACTACACTTAAGGTGAAATAATAGCACCTGAGGGTAGACAATGATAAGTTAAAGATGTATGCTACAAACTCTAAAACACATAGCAAAATTTTAAAACGAGTTATAAATAAAAAGCCAACAAAAGAAATAAAATGGAATCATAAAAAATACTCAATCCACAAGAAGATAGAAAAAGAAGAAAAGGGGAACAAAGATAAGATGGGACAAACAGAAAACAAATAGCAAGATGACAGTTTAAAACTTACCATATCAATTATCACATTAAATGTAAATGGTCCAAATATCCCAATTAAACGGCAAAGGTTGTCAGACTGGACAAAAATGTAAGACACAACCATTTGCTACCTTCAAGAAACACACTTTAAATACAAAGATATACATAGGTGAAAATTAGAAGTATGGAAAAGGATATATCATGCTAATCCTAATCAAAAGAAAGCTAGTGCAGCTATATCAATATCAGAAAAGGTACAATTCAGAGAAAAGAAAATTATCAGAGATAATAAGAGTTATTTTATCATGATAGAGGTATTATTCAACAGAAGGACATAACACTCTTGAATGTTTATGAATCAAATAACAGAGCTTCAAAATATAAAGAGCAGAAATTGACAGAACTGCACAAAGGAATAGATAAATTCACAAATACAGTCAGATATTTCAGTATCCCTCTCTCAACAATCAAGAGAATAAACAGAAAATAAGCAACATAATACAGAAGATTTGAACACTATGAACGAATTTGATCTAATTGACATTTATAAACACTCCACTCAATAACAGATGAGAGGTATTGTAGTAGGTTTGCATTCCCCCAAAAAAGGTGTATTAAAGTCTTAGCCCCCTGTACTTGTGGATGTGACTTTATTTGGGAAAAGGATATTTGCAGATGTAATTAGTTAAGATGAGGTCATCCTGGATTACAGTGTATCCTAAATCCAATGACTGGTGTCCTTATAGGAAGACCATGTGAAACACAGAAAGACACAAAGGGAGAACATCTTGTTATGAAGGGGGCAGATTATCCACAAGCCAAGGCACACCAAGGATTACTGGCAACCCCCAGAACTAGGAGAACAGCAGGGAATAGATTCCCCCTCAGAACTTCCAGAAGGAACCAACCATGACATTGATTTTGAACAAAACCTTGATTTAGAATTTCTAGCCCCCTGAACTGTGAGAGATTAAATTTCTGTTGTTTTAAGCCACCTAGTTACGGTAATTTGTTACAGCAAATCTAAGAAACTAGCACAGGTATAGATCAAAGTACAGTGTAAGGGGTGTGAATAAGAAAAGCCAGGTAAAAGAGGTATTTAGGAGAGAGCAGAGTGTTGTCTATCTTCTTTTTTTATTTTTAAGGTTTCTTTTTTTTTTTTTTTTTGACGTGAACCATTTTTTTAAAGTCTTCATTGAATTTGTTACAATACTGCTTTTGTTTTATATTTTCGTTTTTGGGCCATGAGGCATGTGGGATCTTAGCTCCCTGATCAGGGATCGAACCTGCATCCCCTGCATTGGAAGGTAAAGTCTTAACCACTGGAATTCCAGGGAAGTCCCATGTTGTCTATTTTCTAAGCTTTCTGATTTGAAATGAGTTGAAAGTTTTGGAAATGATTTTAAAACAACTTCAGATATTCCAGTATAGCATTAAACAAATTTGGGTTCAAATTTTGATACTTGTTAGCTGTTAGACTTTGGGTATATCAAAATTTCACTGTACTTCATATCCAGAAAACCCACATCAATAAATAAAATGTCCTGGCTCAAATAACCAAAAAGTTGGATAGCTCTGGCTTCACACACAGCTAGATTCAGAATCAGTGTGGTCAGGCCTCAGTTTCTTCCTATCTTGCCTCTGCCTTCTGCTGTCCTGGCTTTATATGTAGCCTTCACATTTTACCCTGGCAATGCCAAGACCGCTGCCACCATCTCAGCCTCCCTTCCCTAAGTCCAATGGGAAGATGCTTGTTCAGTTGATTTGAAGAAAGTCCCCTAACTCCTTCTGATTGTACTGGCTTAGATCACATGATCACCCTCATCCAATCTCTGTAGATTAGGAAATGTCACACTCTGATTGCTTTAAAATCTGCATCTCATCTCATATTCCATTCATGCAGTTGAGGTGGAATTCCATCCAGAGAGTGTGGGAGGAGTTAATTTCCAATCAAACACGGGGGGCCGTTTCTAGAAGCAAGGGGTTTGGCTTCTAGGGAGGCAAACAACAAATCCCCACTATGAGCATCATACCCAGTTTCCAGCATGTGATGAGAATTCAGGAAACAGTATCTTCAACTTTAATTCTGGAACAGAAAGTGGCTAGTGATGTTATACCATATAAGTGTGGACATAAAGCCAATAAAGCAGAAAGAGTTTTACTCAAAGTTTTGCCCACTTTTTCCCCAGGAAATTAGGTCAGACAAGACAAGAAACGTTGTTCAAATAGGATACAACACGCTATAATCTCTAAAGGTAATGTTAAGGAAAACTGATCTTAAGGATATTACAGTGGCCATCTGCTGTTTTGAGGGATGTCCATAATCTCTTTTCCTGGTCATAGGACCCATCTCTTCATCTCCAGGGATGGAAATAAATTCACAGTCAATTGAGGGTTCATGTCCCCTAGCCTACAATGATTGGTTCTAAAGAGATTCATGGCCCAAGCTATGCCAATAAGACAAAACCCAGAACTTTTATTCTATTTACTGAAAATGTGATGTGCTTCCTGATGGGGTTACTAAGCTTGCAGGTTATGAGCCTACAGCTGCTGACGATTACCTTTCTCACCATTATGGAAGGCTTGACTGAGAAGACAACACAGAGAACAGCAAAGAGAAAGAGAGAGATTTTCCAATGACCATATTTAAGCCCCTGGATCCAGCCATACCTGAATGCAGTGGTACCCCTAGACTTTCCAGTTACGTGACTCAATAAATTCTTGTTTTGCTTAAGTCAGGTTTTGTTGGCCAGTAGAAATCAAATCTTTCCACTCACAAAATTCCTTAATTCCAACACAGCCAATTCAGTCCAGGACCCTGACAAGGCTTCAAGTTCCAGTGGAAAGTAGACAGCAAATGAACTTTCTGAGGATCAAGCTTCAGATTTCTTGCTCCTTGGTTGTCTACTCCGTGCATGTCTGACTTCAAGCACTTGAATTGTCTTGACTGTCAGGTTATTTGGACTTTGTCACTGTTCGATTTACAGCTGTGTCAAGGTAGAATTTGGAACGACAAAATGTAATAAATAGACCCCATTTGCTGTGATGCTGGAGCTTAGCCAGATCTAATCATTCTGCAGGTGATGCATCCACAGCTGAGGCCAGGATGGAAGGACCATAGGATGGGCGGGTGTAGGGTGGGTGTAGGGACAGGAGGTAAGAGTTTAAAAAGGCAAGGACGAGAAAGTAAGGAGAGGCACTGGATGCTGTGGAAAGAGCCCTGGACCGGATGCACCCAGACCAGGGTCTAGGTTATATCCTAACCCTGTTCTACCTAGGGAAGCCTCTTCCCCTCTTGATACCTCAATGTACCACTGTATAAAATGGGCACAATAATGTCTGCCAGGTCCACTTCCCCAAGGTGATTGGGGGAAAAAATCAAATGAAGTAACACATGAGCCAGGGGCCCTCAAAATGGTATGGACATTCTTGTTACTGCACTGACCACTTCCATGGGGAAGAGCCATGGGGTACGGCCAGGTGTCCAAGGTATCTTCCTTGTCACAGTGGTAAGAAAATGGGCTCAGGTGAGGAAGTCACTGGCCTATAGTCACACGGCTGAAGAACAGGAAGACAGGCAGCATTTCAATCCTGGTTTGGATGAGCCCAGAGCGCATCTCTGTTTTACTGCTTCTGCTGGGCATAAAAATTCAATTACAAAAATAATATTAAATAATTTGAGGAAGAATAAACATTACTGAGTACCCACTCTGTGCTAAGGACCTCAAAACAGTATCGCATTTAATACTTTTGACATCCGTATGAAATAGATCCTAATTTACAGAGGAGGAAACCCTGAAAGTTGCAGTGATTTGCTCAAGGTCACAGAGCTGGCAAGTGGCCAAGGCAGGATTTGAACCTAGGCAGTGTGGCAGCAGAGCCAGCAACCTGTGAACCACTAAGCAGTAGAGCCTCCTAGGGAACAGAATTGGGGAGAGCAAAGTGAGGTCCCCAGTTCAGACAGAGGTGATCCTGGGCCCTGACCCTGATGGCGGGGCTGCTCCAAGACCCATCCCAACTGTGAGGTCGGAAGCACCTCCGTAAGCCCTTCTCATTTACTTGAACATCCCGCTGCTGCACGCTCCATGCTCTGTCGCTCTGCCAGTCCTGGACCAGACGGAGGCGTCCATTCACCCCGCGCTTCTGCGCCAGGTCTATCGGGACTTCTCCCCTCTGCCTCTAGGGTCTTCGATACGCGCTCAAGTCCGTCAGTGCCTGCACCCGACAGAAACTCCAGGGCTCTTCAGGGTTCCCAGCTCCTCCGTTCCCAAGTTAACCCATCAGCCAACTTCTCTGCTCCTGCCTGCCCTCCCTCCCTCCTTCCCCTCCACAAATATTTATTTAACATCAGTGAGTCTGGGGAAGGCAGAACGAAGCCAGGGGGTTCCAGGACCACCCCCGCCCCTCCGGCAATTTCCAGGACCATTTGTTTGTCACCCCGTGGGCCATCTTGGAAGCCACTCTCTGGCCCCCTGGACTTTCAGATGTCCGTCAGGACAGGCTTCTCCAGGGCACTTGGTTCTCAGCCACTTGCCAAGAGCTCAGGTATCTATTGTTGTTCACTGATGGCTTATGCCTAGTGTTACACGTCATCACCCCAACAACCCCAGGAGACAGATATGATTACCTCCCAGATACGCCACTAATGAGAGACCTCACGAGTCCCACGAGGTCTGAAAGTCACACAGCAAATGGTGCAGCCAGGCTCTCCCCTGCTGCACCATCGTGGGCTCCATGTTGGCTCCTTGGCAGGGGCACAGCAGGGAGAAGGGACTTGTTCCTGGAGAGCAGGAGACCCGGGGACTAGCCAGGTCAGCTGCCCTCCCACAGGGAACCTTACCAAGTCCCAACCCTTCTCCCAGCTCTGAACTGTTCACCATCTGTAAGCAGGGGCTTCAGGCTGGATACCATTAATAACAATACTGCTGGTAGCCCCCCTTTCCCAAGTCCTTATGCAACATGGGGCACTCTGCTAGGGGGACTGAACTGGCTGGGAACATGGACTCTGGATTCAAATCCTGGCTCCACTACTTATTCATGAGTGACCCTGGGCAAGTGACTTCAGTTTTCTCAGTTTCCTCATCTGTAAAATGGGGGTAAAAACAATACCTACTTCAGAGTTGCCCTGAGGATTTAGTTAGTATAGATAAAGGTACTCAAGGCTGCATCTGGATTTAGATTTTGTTGTTGCCTTTTTGCAATCTTTGCCTTAATTATCTCATTTAATACTCTCAGCAACACTTTCAAGTAGAGACTATGATCTCCATTTTACAGACAAGGAAACTCAGGCTCATCAAGGCTAATTAGCTTGTCCAAAGTCACACAGTCAGTTAAGTTTAAGACTGGAATTTGAACCCAGGTTTGCATGTCCATGTTCTCATCCCCTGCTACACATCACTGCACTACATCATGGATTCTCAACTCTCACACTATGACATTTAGAGCCAGGTAATTCCTTACTGAGGGGCCTGTCCTGCGCATTGTAGGATGTTCAGCGACACCCCTGGCCTCTATTCACTACCTGCCGGTAACCAGCCTAGTTATGACAACCAACAATGTCCCGAGATATTGACAAATGTCCCCAGGGGGCAAAACTGCCCCTGGTTGAGATGCAAGATGCTCCCTGACGTCCATTTCACTTTACCATTCTACAGTTCTACTTCTATTAGAACTTCGACCAAATGACAGGAGAGCAGAGAGGGTGGTGATGCTGTTTATGCCAGGAAGTAAACACAACCTAGTGGAAACCTCCTTCTCGGGACTGGCCTGCCTCACCCTTATAGGGTGGCAGCTAGTTCATCTGGCACCTTTGTGCTAAGTAAAGAAAGGTGCACCCACTCGACAGATCAATTACTGCATTGCGTCTTTTTCACTTTTTATCATCTTTGAAGTTGGCATGTGTCTTATAATCAATGGCCTATCAAGATGTGATTGGCAGCATCTCGTCTTACTTGTGCATCTTACAACCAGCAGCATCCTAAACGTGATGATACACAATTTGCAAAAAAGATCCCCCACACACAATCCCACCCCCTGGAGAACACAGATTAGAAAAAGGCCCCACCTCTGCGCAGAGGTGGCCCAAAGGCCGTGGCTTGGCTAAGTGGACAGTGCATCGGCATGAAGAAAAAGATGCTCCTTTGTCCAGGCGGACACAGGGCACAAGGACAAGGTACAGGGCTTGGGGGAGAGAGCACAGGCTTCGTTTCAGCCCCAGGGGCATTTGTGTAGCATACAACCTCACCACAATACATGGTGAGCCTGCCACCCCTCATGATTCACTGACTAATTCTATCCAACCCCAGGGGCTAAGAATTAACATATCATCAAAGACCACTGGATACTACATGGCTTCTCAGAGCCAGAAATAATTTTGAGTTACAGTTTCTTGAAATGGTTTTCAGGTTTTTTTCAAACCCCAACAAAGCAGGTTGTTTTACAGACTGAGAACGGCAACCAATTACCTGCGACTCAAAGGCGAACAAATAAAACATACACAATGTGATATTCTTTTTAACAAAAAGGGAAATGCTCCCTCAACAGGAGACAAATGCAGCAAAGCATCTGTTAACATGGTTCCCCAAAGAAGAATGAGTTAGTCTAAAACTGACAAGGACAACAGCTATACATCTTTCTCTGCCTTCATAAAATACAGCCTTCTTTGAAATCGAAGTGATTACTTGCGAAGCCAAAGTTCCTCTATTTTTTTCTTCTTTGAAGCTGCGTGTGCCTTAATGTGCTTTAAATGTGTAATAAAAATATAATGAAAAACATTCATTTATTCATTGTGGCTGCTACAACATATGCTATAAAGCCCGACTCCTATAAAGTTGAATTTTATGGCATTTCTTACACCTGTTCCTTCAACTTAGCGCTGCCCTACAATATTGGTCAGAATTGAGTGTTTCTCTCTCCAACCTCTATCTCCCAAGAAAATGACTGAGCTTGAACTTGGAGTTCCCATTCCTGCTTCTTTTCCTTCCAGCATCACTCCCACACTGTCCCCTAATTGCCCTCATCTTCCCAGTCTCTCCCACCATATTCCACCACGAAGACATGCATGCTAGACATGGCTAGTGAGAAAACCCATACCAGATACCCCTAACCAAAACCTCTAACTACCTATCTATCAATCGATGGCCATGCCACCGGCATGCGGGATCTCAGTTCCGACCAGGGATCGGACCTGTGCCCGCTGCATTGGAAGCACAGAGTAGTAACCACTGGACCACCAGAGAAGTCCCCCAAACCACCTTTTATATAATTAAAATGTTAAGCAGTGGAGTTAGATCAGGGCTCAGCAAACTACAGCCTGCGGGCCCGATCTGGCCCTCCTGTATTTTTACAAATCAAGTTTTACTGGAATACAGCCCTGCTCGTGTGTTTGGGTAGTATCAAAACCAAAGGTTCTCTAAACCTAGAACACTCTCATGCTACAAAGGCAGAGTGGAGTCGTCAAAACAGAGGTTGTACAGACCGCAAAGCCTAACACGTTTACTATCTGGCCCTATCTGCACTGCAGTTTCCTGGGAGTCAGATGGGGATAATAAAAGGAACCTATATCGTGGGACTGTGATTCAGAGAAAATTAGTTCTTTTCCCTGAGCTTAACCCCTCATGAAGCCACACGAAGACAGCACGTTCTTACAGAGGCCGAGCCACACAGAGCAAGTCTTGCAGGCCCCAGTCTTCACTCCAACATCTGCCTAATGACATGAGGCTCTATTATCAGCCCCCGCTGAGGACTAAAGATAAACTTTCCTTCCTTGAAGACAATCGTTAGAGCTTGGGTTTCCCAAAAAAAAGCAGCCCCCGAGACAAGACTGGAATGCAAGTAGTTTATCTGGGAAGAGTAATCTCGGGAACGACTGGAAGAGGAGAGGGAAGTAAAGCAGAGAAGGGAAAAAAGAAACGAGAGAAGGTGTGGAATCAGGACACTTATAGGGGTGGCAACACGGGCTTAATTCTGATAGGGATCTCGCCGAGGTAGCTCAGAACGTGTGTCTCCAAGTGATCCCACGAGGACGAGGAAGTACCCTCTGAGGCTCTATCCACCACTTCTGATCAGTCATCGGTTGAGGGATGCTCCCTGAGGTGTTAATTATCCGGCCCTTCCAGCCGGAACAGATGGCACCTGGAAATGAGACCAGAGCGCCCTGAAAAGGTAAAGAGGCAACGGGATGGGGCACCTATGGCATCAGAAGCAACACTGCATCAAATAAATTGCCCCCAGTGGAAGGAGAGGATGGGGTTGGGGTTGGGGGAGACTGATTTTTTTGTAGAAATTGCAACATGCTTGTTAAATAAAGCTGCTGTGTGTCTGTGAGAAGACAATTTCCTCAGCCAAAGGCAACTAAAAGTGTTAGGATTTGGAACAGAGAGTATTTATTCTTCGGGTAGGATTGCTCTGGGATGTGTGAAATAAGAGCAGCTCTCTACCTTCAAGGTATTATTAATGTTATTAGTCTGTCAGTCAAGCTCTGTTTTCATTTCATTTGTCCTAGAAGAAAATATTCCCCTTTCTCTGCACTCAGGATGTATCATTTTTCCTCACCAGTACGACAGAGCACGACTGTCCTTGCCGTTGCATATCGAGTTTTTTTATACTTTTATTTTCCTTTACATAAACACAACTGACACTTTTAAGATTTCAGGTTGGTCTATGTTTGACAATGCAATAAGTGAGAGACAAAGATATTTTAACGTTACGCAGCTGTCTCAGATTCACTCATTTTGTGGCTCTTTCTGTTCAGGCACTCATTCAGTCAACAACTAGTTTTCTGATTAGTTACTGTGTCACTTGTTAAAGGTGGAAGGAAGGTGTTAAAAAATTAATAACCCATAACGTCTGCCTTCAGAGAGTTTAAAGTACAACTGTGCTGCAGAGAGCATTTGTTATTTTGGGTCTGCCCGGCATCCTTCCCTCCTTTTGGTGATGGCACCCTGATCTCAGCACACATAGCCCCCCTGCCAATTCCAATCAGGTCATGTGACCCAGGCCAGTGCATCAGCTCGCTGACTCCTCTAAGACACAGTGATTGGTCCAGAAGTGACCACATGATCAAGTGTGTCCTATCAGAGCGAACTCCAGGACTTGTGTGGGACCTTTCAGGAAGAGATGCTTCCTCCTTGCCCTGTTGAATCTGAGCCCAAAATGACTTAGGCTGGAGCTCCTGCAGCCATTTTCCTTCCATGAGAGGAGAGGCTATCTAAGAATTCGGCTAAAACAGAGGAAGTGGAGCTGAAGGATGAATGAACGGAAATGGAATCTTGATGACAACCGGAACAAACATTCACCTCTCTCTGGACATTTTGGTGATGGGACCCAATAATGTCCCTTTTATGGCTAGGCCTCTTCACAGTAGATTTTCCAATAAACAGAAAGAGGCTTTACCAACCCAAAGTCAAGTAAGATGGTATTTTCTGATGAGCAATTTCACATGTCCACCAGTTCCACGAGACAACAAGGTAATGTGGCCGCTGAGAGATTAAATGTTTCCTTAGGAGGTAATGACAGAACTACAGAGTATGGAACCACAGAGGTGTGATTCTTGATCTTGACCCTCACTGGTCAGACCCCACCTAGGATATTCACAAATTCTGGCTACATCACCGCATAAAACGAAGCTATTCAGAGGAGGGAGAGCAGGTTGAGGTAGTTTCTGAAAACCATGTCATAAGAATGATTGAAATACCTGACATGTCTATCTAGCAGAAGAAAAACAGAAGTTATAATTTTATGTTTATTTGCACAATTACTTGGCTTATCTGAATGACTGGGACGTCGTAAGGACCACCAAATCAGTCACGCCCTCCTGGTGAATGTGTTTCAAGCCAGCTTCTGGCTTCTGACTTTCGCTGAGAGGCTGAAAATCTGACAACATGCTTTGCTGGTCTGTGAAAGTAAGCCTAAAAGCTGAACTCATCAAAGTTACTTGAAAGTTGATTCTGTTACATGCAATACTGGAGTACTGGATGTCTTCCACTCATCCAGCTTTGCCTGGTCTCATTTATCACCAAAGGTAACTGAGCAGAAGCAGTTCGCATGTCGGCAGAGTCAGACAAACTGAAACTTAAAGGAAAAGACACTATAACATAACACAGAGGCCCTATCAATGCATTCCCTGATTCAATGCCCACATCTCTTCAATCTTATGTAACTGAACAGCATATTCCAGCCTTAGGGGATTTACTCAACAAACATAGTTGGAGCATCTAATGAGAATAGGACATTGTATAGGTAAATTTAGTTGATGGGTATATAATTCAGCAGGATACAACTGATGCCCTTAAAGAACTTATCTATTAGTATAAGAGACGCTGCCTACATAAGAGAAGCACAATGGTAGAACAGCGAAGGCAGCTAAAAGATAGTAATGTCCCCAATGGCATCAATTCCTCTTTTTTTCCCTCTAGACAGACATTGCTAACCATCATGACAGTGTTTCCCACTGAGGCTAGATACAACCTCTGAATCCTTCTCAACACAACTTTTCAGGGAGCAATTATTAACCAACCAGATTTCATTTCTGAGATGAAATCTACTTGTCACACCTGAGTTGGAGTTTGTAGGGAGAACAGATGGGTTCCCACTGCAGAGATTTCCGGTACTAAAAGGATAGCGAGAACGTCTCCTCATAGAGATCTGAGGAACATTCCTGCCATACAGAAGAAAAAAACATATGAGCCGTAACTGAGGTGGGAAAGAAAGAGTAGTGCATTTTGACTGAAGTCTCTGAGAGTGGAATGATGCTGGAAATGGAAGATTGAGGGCTTAGATGCTACACTAGGAAATGGAAGTTACTTGGAGGATAAAAAGAACCACCAAAAAAATTATATAAGAGAAGTGATATGTTTTATAAATATCACTGGCTGGACTCCAGGAAGAAAAAGAACGGGAGTCAAAAGCAAATTAAAATACAGAGAGATGAGTCAAACAGTCAAAGCACACAGACAGAGTATGAAGGTCTGACAATGAAAGTAAAAAAAAAAGACAGAATTAGAAGAATTCTTCTAGAGAAGAAACAGGAATAATGATGGTGTACTGGTCCCGACAGTGGGAGGGTGAGGAGGGGGAAACGCAGATCATGACTCCAGATTCTGAATTTCAGTGAATAAGAGGATATGGCATCATTAGCTGAGATACAGAAGACTGGTCCCCTATGGCGCACGCTGAGCACTGAAGTACAGTAGGACATCCTGTTAAGATGTCCAGGTAGAAATTGAGAATACAGGCCTGGAACTTGAGGAGAAACAGAGGGTGGAGATATGGAGGTGAGAGCGCCAGTCCCGAGAAAGTAGGAGGGTGGTGGACGAGAGGAGGGATGGCCAAAGGGCTATGGAAAGAAAGCCTATTTTCAGGAAGCAGCCTGAAGGAAGAGCCACACAAAGAAATCAAAATGCAGCACGCCATTTCTGAAGATAATAACTCCTATCAAGGGCTATAGATGACTGTGAATCGACTAGGATCTTTATTTTCTCTTTTTAGCAAAGCAAGTCCCTCTAGCAGCCTTGCACTGGCTACTGGTGTGGTCATCTAGAGGCCACCGTTGGAACCACTCACTCCCTGGGCCTATGGCCCTCAGGATGGACAGAGCTGTGCACAAAGCCGTGAAGAGACTGGTTTAGCTACAGACTCAGATCCAAGGAGACAGGCCTCCCAGGGTCGGGTGGAGAGAAGCATCGCCTCGTGCACCCCAAGTACATTTACGGCAGCCCCTCGGAGTGAGGCTTTGGCTTGACCCTAGGGATTACAGACGTGAATAAAACTCAGGCCTTTCAAATCCAGCACTTGTTAACACTTGAAAATGTTAACAAAAATATGATGGAGGAAACAGTTTGTCTATCCAAGGTGAAGGGTAATCAGAAAAGTCTAACCAGGTGTGAGAAATTCTCCTCTGACTTTCAAGGGACCTGTACTAGGCCTAGTACCCACTAAATCTGGATAGATGGATGGACGGATGGGTGGATGGGTAGGTGGGTAGATGGACAGAGGAAGCATATATTTGTTAATGATAGTGATGTGGAATAAGTGTTAGCATACTAGAGTAAGCTATCTTTTTCCTCTCCCTGGTAGCTAAAGAAGATACTAGTTTAACTGAAGTAAGTCTGAAAGAGAAAGACAAACACCGTATGGTATCACTTATATGCAGAATCTAAAATATGACACTGATGAACCTATCTATGAAACAGAAACAGACTCACAGACATAAAGAACAGACTTGTGGCTGCCATGGGAGGGGGAATGGGGGAAGGATGGATTGGGAGTTTAGGGTTAGCAGATGCAAACTATTATATACAGAATGGATAAACAACAAGGTCCTGCTGTAGAGCACAGGGAACTATATTCAATATCCTGTGATAAACCATCATGGACAAGAATATATATGTAATTGAATCACTTTGCTGTACAGCAGAAATTAACACAACATTGTAAATCAACCGTAATTCAATTAAAAAAAAGATGATACTGGTTTAGTTCTTTCTCTTTCTACACTCTACTTAAAGGATACAGCAATTGTCACAGACCTCCTTTTCAATTTTTGGAAAAAGGGACAAAAAAAAAACCCCACGTACATGCTGATTTCCATAAAAAAAAAAGATTGAGAGTTAATGCTGAAATACACGGCTCCTCTCCCCACCCCTGCCCTATGTGGGTGGCATGCAGTGGGGACAGAATATCTAAAACGAGGGTGAGAACTCTTCCTGGGCAGAGGAGTTAGCAGTTCCAAAATGTTGCTGGACTCAAGAGCTAGGAAACAACAGGGGACTGGATGCCTACCATGGAGTACATGAGGTCCTAGGTGAGACCAGAATCCCTACTTGGACTGCACTTGCCTGAATGTAATACGTGGCAAAAACAACTAGTCCACCAAAATTTCACGGGCTCTCTTGCATTTCCAGACATCTTTTGAACTTAGGATGTGGACCGTGTGACTAGCTCTTGTCAATGAACTGTAAATGGAGACAACATATATCCCTTCTGGACTAATGCAGGTAAGAGCTGGTGTGCATTTTCCAACTCTCTCTTCCCTCTCTGGTGATCTATAAATCACACGTTCTAGATATCACAGTTAACAACACAGAGGCTGCCAGAGCAAGAGATCCACCTTAGATGAGTTACACCAGTGAGATGCAGGGGTTTATTTGTTACTGCAGCATAGCCGAGCACTGTTCTAATATCTAACACCACTGTGGCCGTGAGGCACATGGGTCACAAGTTCATTACAGTTATGATAGTGACATTGAATAAATGTTTCTTTAAGTCCTCACACTCATTCTCATACTACCTAATTTCCCAATTCATTGCCTGTAAAATACACAAACACTCACACACTGTTTTGTTGTCAGATGCACATACCAAAAAGAAAAGTAGGTAGGTAGGTAGATAGATAGGTAGGTAGGTGCTTTTAATACAACTACAAGGCAGAAAATACAACGAAAAATAATTTAGCATCCGTGTCTACCCAAATCAACCACTCTTTGTATCTTCTTACATTGCATTAGATGAAAATATGTTTCAGTCATGGTTTTCAGAGGAACAAAACACAAAAGTAATAACAGGAGACACCACTGATATTACTTGTATGTATAAGTAGCAAACTGGCATAGAAGTTAGTATCCTGTTTTCAAGACAGTCCATCTAATTCAAGGAACACTTATAGAGGTGGTTTGGAAGATGAATCATTTTTATTTCAGTAGCTTCAGGGGTAAATTTTAACTACCCTCTCATTTTTTCTATTAAAAAAGGATATAGAAAAAAATGACAAAACAATATTTTTCAACCCTGTAGCATAAGTATTAGGGAGAGTCAAAAACACAAAGAAAGAAGAAGGAAGGGGAGAAAATGAAAAAAGTTTTTTGCTATTATATTGTTACAATTTATCAATAGTGTCCCATAAAATTTTTATGTGACATCCTGAGATGTGATAAAAAAAAGTCGTAAGTTTAAAATAAAACTGTACCTCTAGCTCCCTTCTAATCAGTCTATTTGTGAAACTGTAGCAAATACTAAACCTAAATTATGAAAGCAAATAGAAGGTAGGCTCATAGGAAAAAGACAAAAAATAAAGAAAAAAATATTGTTTTTTCCTTTAAGATATTAAGTTTATTTTATATAGATAAAAATAATATTAAATACTGTATTTATTTATTTCAATTTTTATTTTAAACAATACCATTACTTATTAAACCATTCTCAAGGTCTGTAGAAAGATGACAAAGTCTCCCTCAGTCTAATTTCAAGTACTGTAAAAGAATTATTTTTCAGTTTTCTTCACTGACCCATCTGTCCATCCTTTCATCCATCCCACCATCCATCTATTCATTCCCCATTCATCCTTTCATCCATAACATCCATTCATTCCTTCCTCCCATCCATCCATTTATTCCCCCATCCATCCTTTTATCCATCCCACCATCCATGCATCCATCAATCCTCCCATCCATCTATTCATCCCCCATCCATCCTCCCATCCATTCATTCATCCATCCATTCATCCCCCATCCACCCATCCATCATCATTTATTTGTCCCCCCCATCCCTGCATCCATTCATTTCACTCACCAAATGTTCAATTAGTCTATGAAATGCAAAGTGTTAACCTCAAAGAACTTTGTAAACTATCATATACATAACTTTAGAGAAAGGCTGGTAAAGATATGACATAGGAGAGGTACCAAAAAGTACTGAGTTTGAAGAGAGGAGCAGTCTCACAGCGGAGATGGAAACGTCTTCATGGAGGAGAAAGTTGAGGGTGGAAATAAAGTCAAAGCAGCATCTCGTTCAGGGCCTTACAGGTGAGGCTGAATCGGAAAGCAGTACCGTTAACAAACAACTACCCATCTCAAAGCAAGTTTATTAGCTGCCAATGAAACATTTAACATTCTGCAAACCGCTCCTGGAACGTTCTACCATTTACTAAAAAGTAAAAATCTAGAATGCAGATCAAGGTGGCAGTTTTGTTTTTCTTTTTGACTTTGTTAAGCAGAAAGTTTCACAATGCCTATCCTAGTGGGGCCTACAATCAAAATGTCATCAGATTGCCTCCTCCTGGTTTTCCAATCTCTCAGGGAAATTGCTGCTCAAAAAAACAGCCATAGCAGAACATTTTGACATTATTTCTATGCCGCTGTCCAAAAAGGTGGCATTTCGTTAATGTCGGCATTCAGGTGTCGTTCACGTCAGACGCTGTGATTATATTTTTTTCAACCTAGGGTTTTACTTTTCTAATGACAGGTAAGGTTATCCCCACCCCCTCCACCTGCCCCCCGCCCCACAAAAAGACCCAAAATACCCTTGGTTATACAAAAAGGGAACTGAGCACTATCTCTGGGGCCCTCTCACGGGATTGATGAATTGGAAAGTACCGGGTTGCTGGTGAAGCAGCCGTACTTCGGTCTTCTATCTCCCACTTCTCTTGTCTTAATTCCGTGGAGGCTCAGAGCTGGGAATTCTCTTTACAGGACTGGCAGCCTCCTCTTCTGTTTTCCCATCAGCTGTACCACTATTTAATCAAGGGAGCTAATCAACTGTGGAGTTCATAATGGTTGTCAGTCACATTTCCTGTGTTATGATTGATGAATCTAACTTTGGACTAAATGTCTTTGTTCAAAATTAGATGACAACAGAATCGAGATTAATACTATATTTTTTTTAAAGCTGCATTATGGCAGCTAATAAAAGTAGTTCTCTCACTGTTATGGTACCACACTGGTGGCACCGGAGATGATTTTAGACCGTTTTCATCCTAATAACTACATATATTTTAACACGCATTATGTGGACTTCCTGCTTATGACAATTGATACTGTTGTTTCATAACGGTTAGTGATCAATTTTTTCCTTTTTGTAAAAATTTAAATAAAAATGAGTCCGTGTATGACTGTGACTGTGTGTGTGTGTTGAATAAATAAATCTCAATCCACCTCCTTTTCTGCCAATAATCAAAACCATTTACTAAGTCACCTTTCTCCTGTCTCTCTTTTCCTACCTCTCCGATCCATTCTCTCCCTTAAAATAAAAGTTAATAAAATTCAGGGACTTCCCTGGTGGCACAGTGGTTAAGAATCCACCTGCCAACGCAGGGGACATGGGTTTGATCCCTGGTCTGGGAAGATCCCACATGCCGCGGAGCAACTAAGCCCGTGCACAGCAACTACTGAGCCTGCGCTCTAG
Source organism: Delphinapterus leucas (assembly GCF_059928025.1). Lineage (NCBI taxonomy): Eukaryota > Metazoa > Chordata > Mammalia > Artiodactyla > Monodontidae > Delphinapterus > Delphinapterus leucas. The sequence continues at coordinate 96,583,313 of NC_143138.1, forward strand.
AGCCCACGAGCCACAACTACTGAGTCCATGTGCCACAACTACTGAAGCCCACACGCCTAGAGCCCGTGCTCCACAACAAGAGAAACCACCGCAATGAGAAGCCTGTGCACCGCAACGAAGAGTAGCCCCCGCTCGCCGCAACTAGAGAAAGCCTACGCAGCAATGAAGACCCGATGCAGCCAAAAATAAATAAAATTTTTTTAAAGTTAATAAAATGCAGATTACACATAGACAATTGCCTGGGGCAATTGTCCCCATGGCCACTTAGGGACACAGTGTGAAAAAAGTGAGGCCTCTCTCCTAGAACTGGTCTAATCTAACTACTGAATCCTGAACCCACGAAGCACTTACTTGCTTCATTTATAGTGTCTTCTATATTCCTTCCTATTTTCCTTCATTTTTTGATTACTTAACAATGCTTCTTAGTAATAATCTCAGAAGAATGTCTTGACAGACTGCAACCATTAAGGACTTTCTCCACAGAGAAATGTACTTGAAATGTTTATCAGATAGAGGGGATGGTGTGCGGGGGGGGGTGGGGGGGGGTCTGTGGAGGAGTCCATGGCAGTCATAACAGGAAAAACTAATAAGACTAAAAATGTTTATTTCAACTCAATGGGGAAAGAGGGGTTTTTCTTTAATTATTAAGTTCTTAAGACAACAAAATCACATTATCACGCTATAAAATTGAGCAAAATGCAGAATGATCTTCTGCATAAGAAGAAGTAACCTTATTATCTTGATTTTTTTTTTAATCTTCCCTTAGCCCCTAGCCCTTAGTTATCTCCTGGGATTACAGAAATCTCAACAATTATCCTTTTCTGTAAATCCCTTTTCTATTTGCTTTACTTAAATTTCGTAGGCTGCACTATAACCGATCGAGGAAGGGGGTCTCTGTTCTTTGGAGTTTAAATATGAACTCGTTTTATCTTCTCCAAGAATTGCCACCAACTGTCCTCTGTAGAAGTCCCATGGCTGCCCAGGATAGAGTCTCTCTCCTGACATCTCCATCTGACTGTAGAACTTGCGGTCACCTTTGGTTATTAAAACAGTTTCAGGTTGGGCCTTTGGGATCCATCATGTTTGTTTCAAAGCATCAATTTCATAGTCATTCCAAAGTAGCCTCTTTCCCTTCCCTCCCCGATACAGGCTACAATGGCAGCTCATGATCCCAGAGAAGAGGGAGGCGGGCAGCCCCTGCAGCTTCCTTCCCAGCCCTGCCTTCCTTGTGAATGGTGGTAAGGTGAAGAGGAAGAAGGAAACAGACATCTTTTGTGACTGCCCCAGGGCTGCGCTCAGACTTCTCCTTGACTGGCCATAACCACTGATCTGTTTCTTATTCTATGGATTTCAGGACCATGAGTGGAGGCTCCAAGAACCCTTTTGTTGGGAGTGTCTCTCTCCACTCCCCGCCTAACAAGCAAAGCTTCAACCCCTCAGGAGAACATTTAAGGTTCTTCACAATCAGATTCAAAACTCTTTTTCCAACCTCATTTCCTGCGACTCCGCTTCAGAAACCCTATACTTCAGCTCCATGAAACCTTTGTCAGTTTGCCCGTGTCATCCTCTGTCCTGGCTTGTCCACTGCTTCCCTATCCCTCAAATTAGACTACCCTTCCCCCCCTCCTCAACTCTCTAAATTCTTATTTATCTGCCAGTCTTGGGATGCGTCAGGCTTCCAGACAGGTTGGGGGCTGGGGACAGGCCTGGTTCACTGAGTTCTCTGAAATCCTGAAACAGAGGACTCTATAACTACAAGATTTAAAACCAAAAGAAAACTGAAAATATCCAGACTTTCTTTCATAAGTCATCTAGACATACAGCTGGTATTTTCCCTGTACTTTCAGTTCTTTCTATAATGCTGTTATAACTTTCTATAGCTAAAAGTCAATTTAAAAATAACAATAAGCCAGGACTTCCCTGGTGGCCCAGCAGTGGAGAGTCCGCCTTGCAATGTGGCGAATGAGGGTTCGATCCCTGGTCGGGGAGCTAAGATCCCACATGCCACGGGGCAGTTGGGCCCGTGCGCCACAGCTACTGAGCTCGCGTGCCACAACTGGAGGGAAGCCCGCGCGCCGCAGTGGAAGATCCCGCATGCCTCCACGAAGATCCCGCGTGCTGCGGTTAAGACCCAACGCAGCCAAAAAGAAATTAAATAAATAATAAATAAATCTTAAAAAAAAACAATAACCATATAAAAAAGCCATCAAGGAAACAGTTAAAATTTCTTTCAAAAGCCCCATCATGACTCCCACATAAATGATGTTTTCTTAAAACAAATAAATTATAAAAATGACCCAGAGGGGCTTCCCTGGTGGTGCAGTGGTTGAGAGTCCGCCTGCCGATGCAGGGGACACGGGTTCGTGCCCCGGTCCAGGAAGATCCCACATGCCACAGAGCAGCTGGGCCCATGAGCCATGTCTGCTGAACCTGTGCGTCCGGAGCCTGTGCTCCGCAACGGGAGAGGCCACAACAGTGAGAGGCCTGCGTACCGCAAAAAAAAAAAAAAGATCCAGAAAATTAAAAGCCCTGATTGTTTCACTGAATGTTACTTCCTTGAGAACACACACTCACACACACACACACACACACACACACACACACACACACACTAGGGAATTTCATTAAGACAGTTTTTTATACATTGTCTCACATATAGTTCTCTAAGAGAATAATACAAAGTGATTCTTCACATCAAAAACAACAAAAGACAAAAATCAGGTAATGTTAAAACACGATATTCTCTGTGCCAAAGAATAAAACAGTAGAAAAGATTTTAACTTTTCATCTATAAATCAGTGATACTTTTTTCAGGAGGGAGAAGACTTATAACTGGTTATCTGGAATGGAATTTTCTACTGTGTCATTTATCTCCTTCTCCTCTCTCCAAAATAAACTGTATGTATGGGAATAATCTAAAAGCTTAGGAAGAATATTGGCTTCAAGTGACTAAAATACTTCTATTTCTTTTCTGAACTGACCTTTGTTTGAGGTTTCGTTATGCTATATTCAGGAGAAGAGATACAAATTGAAAATTAGTTTGGGTTTTTCCTTCCTTAGATGTTTCAACACAATTTCCATAATGGACTCCAGGGGGCAGTCAAGCTGGGTCCCGTGAGAGTCAGTGTATGCGGTGGGTAATGGACTGCCTTTACACCGTCAGACCTCCACCGACATGGGACTCCAGGTCTGGAGCAAGGCACATCCGGGCTCATAAAACTAGACAATCTCTGCTCTCTAGCACTCAGGCTTTCCTTGCTGGAAATTGAGCAAATGCAGCACAATTTCTTCCGTCAAGGCCAAAACCACCACAGACTTTTTTTTTTTTCTATCTGAAACAAAATAGTTTCCTGTTTGTTCTTTTTTTAAATTTTATTTTATTTATTTTTTATACAGCAGGTTCTTATTAGTCATCCATTTTATACATATTAGTGTATACATGTCAATCCCAATCTCCCAGTTCGTCACACCCCCCACCACTTTCCCCCCTTGGTGTCCATATGTCTGTTCTCTACATCTACAGACTTTTAAATTTAATTTAAAATTTAATTTTGGAGTTGAGGCAAACAGCCTTAACGGAGACATAATGGCCGGAGGATCTATACGAAGCAGGTGAACGATGGAAAAGAAACACCGGCTTCCTGAAAATGACATCACAGACCTTTCCTTACCACCATCTGAGGTATGGATGCGATCCTCTGGGCCTTTGCTCACACAGTCACAGAGCAAGAGTTCGAAATCTGTTGTAAAACACTAGACCTTGTATAACCTCACACCGGTCAGAGTGACCATCATCAAAAAGTCTACAAACAACAAATGCTCGAGAGGGTGTGGAGAAAAGGGAATCCCTCTGCACTGTTGGTGGGAATGTAAATTGCTAACAGCCACTATGGAGAACAGTACGGAGGTTCCTTAAAAAGCTAAAAATAGAGCTACCATATGATCCAGTAATTCCACTCCTGGGCATACATTCAGAAAAGACGAGAACTCTAATTCAAAAAGATACATGCGCCCCAATGTTCACTGCAGCACTATTCACAACAGCCGAAACGTGGGAGCAACCTGAATGTCCACAGGTTGAAGAGTGGATAAAGAAGAGGTAGTACATACATACAATGGAATATTACTCAGCCATAAAAAAGAATGAAATCATGCCATTTGCAGCAACATGGATGGACCTAGAGATTACAATACTAAGTGAAGTAAGTCAGACAGAGAGAGACAAATACCATATGATATCACTCACATGAGGAATCTAATTTTTTTAATGATATAAATGAACTTATTTACAAAACAGACAGATTTCGAAAACAAACTTATAATGACCAAAGGGGAAACGTGGTGGGGAGGGATTAAATTAGAAGCTTGGGATTAACATACACACACTACTATATATAAAATAAATAACCAACAAGGACCTACTGTATAGCACAGGAAACTCTACTCAGTAGTCTGTAATAACATATGTGGGGAAAAGAATCTGAAAAATAATGAATATATGTATAACTGAATCGCTATGCTGTACACCTGAAACTAATACAACATTGCAAATCAACTACACTCCAATAAAATTTTTTTTAATTTTTAAAAATTTAAAAAGAAAGACACTATACCTAGAATTGTTGGAGTCCTCCCTCACTCCAGAGAGATCTTAGACCATCTCTTGCAACTGTGAATTCTGTTCACACATTGCTCATGCTGATAAGTGGCTGTTATAAAAAATAATAATAACAACAACAGACACAGTCTTTCCTCTGATGGGAATTTGGGGACATGGCAGTAGCACGGAGTAGTTTTCACTGAGAGTCTGGGGATCACTGCGCAGAGCAGAAGTCTCAGCTCTGACAGTAACTCACCACTTAGTTAGTGGGGGTAAATCCCAGCTTCTGTCAGCCTCAATTTTTCAATTGTAAAGTCAAGCCGGATGAGAACTGGGGGGATTTCAAAACTTTGAAAATGACTTAAGAACCCTTTGCTCAAGTGAAATCTTAGGCAAGATTGCATAACGTAAATGAATTAAAGGTTACTTTACTCCAGTTGAGGAGAAGAGGTGAGGCAGAAACACAGCCATCACAAGGAGACCCTGGAGATCTAAGGACCATGCTTTGACATAGCCTGGGCTTTGGAAGATGACTTCTGAAAAACTCTCCTGCCCCAACGCCCAATATCAGGGTTCTGCAAACTACAGCCCCTGGCTGAATCCAGCCCACTGCCTGCTTTGGTTTAAAAAAAACGCTTAACTGGAACAGACCAATGCCACTTGTTTAAGTGTTGTCTCTGGCTGCTTTTGTGCTATAAGGACAGAGTTGAGTGGTTGTAATAAAATATTTCTTTCAATCCCCCAACAGAAAAAGTTTGACAATCCCTCCCCTAAATACTTTCAGCTCTGTACCTGGCACCACACAGCATCCAATCAATGCTAGCATCTTCCCATCAGCCCATTCTATACTTGAAGAAAATGGGGTGCCAAGTGACTGGTAGGAACACTTCTCCAATAAGAAGCCAATCTAAAAACATTACATGGACAAAAAGAATGGAACACGGTAGACTGAGTTTCAAATAATGTGATTCAATCATCATTCTGACCAGGCAATTGAAAAATAAAGCAATGGTGTCACTTCCTTTCTAGTTGGGCATTGTCCCAACACAGAGACCTTCAGAAAAAGTAATAGGAATCTCAGGTGACTCATTTCCCATACTACCTACTGAATGAGGAACGGGAGAGACTACAAAGAGAAAAGCAGTTGCAACGGGTCACTTAGTCAATAAAGAGCAAAAAAAAAAAAAAAATCAATACGATTATTTGAAAGCAAAACAGTGAAAACACTAAGAAAATACAAAACTAGGGCTTCCCTGGTGGCAGGGTGGTTAAGAATCTGCCTGCCAAGGCAGGCGACACGGGTTTGATCCCTGGTCCGGGAAGATCCCACATACCGTGGAGCAACTAAGCCCGAGCGCCATAACTACTGAGCCTGCGCCCTAGAGCCTGCGAGCCACAACTATTGAGCCCACGTGCCACAACTACTGAGCCCGCCGCGCACCTAGAGCCCATGCTGCACAACAAGAGAAGCCACCACAATGAGAAGCCCACGCACCGCAACGAAGAGTGGGCCCCGCTCCCCACAACTGGAGAGGACCCGTGCACAGCAACAAGGACCTAACGCAGACAATAATTAAAAAGAAAACAAAATACAAAACTAAAGTAAAACATTAATGATTCCAGCAGTACAGGAGATCAGAGCTCTTAATAAAGCAAATAGTTTTTACACTTCAACTTGGGCTTCACTACTGTATGTGGGATTTTCTAATCCATCACTCGAACATGCGAAACACTGGCTCTGGCCACTGGTTAATTATTGGATTGTCATAACCCTTTTCATGCTCACCCACCTTTTTTTTAATAAGCTGATTTTGTTAGTGCTTTTTATTTTGTAATTACTGTCTCCTGACAAGTGGCTCTCCCATACCTGTCATTTTACAATGGAATCTACTGAAAGAAGGAAAAAAATCCCCTGTGTACAGAGACTCCAAATGTCTTACCATCTAGTCTCACATGTAGTTTTAAAACAGTGGAGGAGGGACACTGAACAGCCATTCTGATGCCATATAAGGCTATCAAGAGCCCTAAGGAAATATATAACTTCTTTTTTATATACAACTTCCTTTAAGTGTGTGTGCAGAATTAAAAACGCTTTTTAATTCATTGATACATTTCAATGAATCCTGGGATTAGCTATCTATTCGGGCCAATTAGTAGTTATTTCTGAGCTCCTACAATCATTAGGATGACTAATTTAATGACTGCCATGACCAGTGTTCACAGCCCTCACACAGGGTGTGTGGTGGAGGCTTGCTGAGAACAAGAAGGGGTGATCCCACAGCCTCTTCACAAATAACATGAAAATAGGAATTTTTAAATCACTTCTACCTTGGTCATATTTCGTGAACCAAAAAATGACACTCTTTCTAATTCCTCTGGGTCCGCGCAGCCCTTTGGTCACCGAGCCACAGCTGTGAGCACCTACTGTGCCACCGAGTATTGGCTGATGATGGTGCCAGCTGCTTACCTCTCTGTATGGCCACCTACTAGATTGCAAACAGCTTGGGGGCTGAGAGAAAGTCTCATTTATCTAGGAGTTTCTTACCCCTAACGGAATACAAGGTACTTTCTAGGTTCTGTTCAGTAAATGTGCGTTAACTTAGACGTGGCTTTGCTGGTGTGACAAAGCTCACGCGAGTTAAGGACAATGCCACCAAACTATGAAATCCTATGGGGCACAAACCATATTTCTCCTCCATGTATCACCAATGCCTATCATCTAGAAGGCCTCACACACAGTAGCCACTAAATGAATGCTTGTGGAAAGAAGGAAGACTTTTCACTGGAAAGTAAAAAGCCCATTTGGTGATATGAAAATACAGCAATGTGACCAAGTATACTGTGGATCTAAAGCAGGAGTCAACAATTTTTTTCTGCAAGGGCCAGTAGTAAATATTTAATGCACACAGGTTTTCCTGTCTCTGTTGCAGCTACTCCATCCTGTTGTAACATGAAAGCAGCCACAGAAAATATGTAAATGAATGACTATGACTGTGTTCCAATACAACTTCATTAACAAAATCAAATGGTGGGCCAGATTTTCCTGCCAGCCGTAATGGGCTGACTCCTGCTATAAATGAGAAAGGCGAAACAGTAAAGCTTTTAGAATAAGGTATCAATATGACTTCAGCATAAGGAGTGTTTAAAATACCAAAAAAAGCATTTACCCTTCCAGAAAAATTACAAGTGGACTTGTCAGAATTATGAACGACGGAATATGACACGGCCATGAAACAAACAACTTGCAGCTAGCAACACAACATGAATAAATCTCACAACACAATGTTGAACAGAAAAGGCAGAACACAAGTGTACACACAAAAGCATCATTTAGAGAGGGAAAAGGTAAACTATAGGGTGGGAAAGAAAATTGCCACTTATATAACTAGCAAAGGCCATATACCCATGAAAGAATTCTGGAACCAATTCCAATGTGCGTGTGTTTTTTCCCCCACAGCAACAAGCAGCTCCACAACACCAGTGCGGTGTTCTACAATTTAACTCAGTTCTGACTCTCTACCCAGAGATAGCTTCAGATTCCACAGGTTAAGGGCTTAGTGCTACAAGACTGTCCCCCCTCCAACTTCAGATGGAGTCATAAGCCCAGGTTATCACCTGTGCTTCTGGGTGACTGGCTATAAATCAGAGGCTCCCATGACCTCCTCAGCGGGTTCAACCAATTTTCTAGAGTGACTCACAAAACTCAGAGAAATTCACTTACTAGATCACTCGTTTGTTACAAAAAGATATAATTCAGGAACAGCCAGATGGAAGAAATGCATAGGGCAAGGTATGGGGGATACAGCAGGGAGCTTCCATGCCCTGTCTGGGCACACCACTCTCCCCAGACCCCCACATATTCGCCAACCCAGAAGCTCTCCAAACCCAGTCCTTTGGGAGATTAAGGGAGGCTCCAAGACATAGCCACGATTGATTAAATCACTGGCCATTGGCAAATGAGTCAACCTCCAGCTCCTCTCCCCTCCCCAGAGGTCAGGGGCTGGGACTGAAAGTTCCAACCCTCTCATCACATGGTTGGGTTCCCTGACGGCCAGTCCCTTCCTTAGGTGTGGTCCCAAACTCACCTTATTAGCATTAAAAATGGCATCTTCGTTGTTCTTATCACTGAGGAAATTCTAAGAGTTTTAGGAGCTCTCTGCCAGAAACAGGGACAGAGACCCAATATATCACTCTTATTATCAATCACAGTATCACAACCTATAATACATAAAGAACCCCTACATACCAATAAGGGAAAGACAAGTGAAAAAGAAAAATGAAAAAGGACAAGAACAAGCATTTCACCAAAAAAAGTATGCCGAAATGGCCAAGAAACATATGAAAATATGATCAACTTCATTAGTAATCTGACAAATACAAATAAAAATCACAGTGAGGCACCACTACACGCTCACTAGAATGGCAAAAATTCTGAAGGCTAGAAGTGGTCCAAGACAGTGACGTAGAGGATTGTGAACTCATCTCCTCCCACGGACACACCAAATCTGCAGCTACGGGTGGAACAATTTCCTCTGAAAAAGACCTGAAAACTAATGGAGCAGCCCTTCACATCAGACAAACAAGGGAAGACCCACATCAGGCATGTAGGAAAGGCTGGGACATAATCTCACCCTAACCTCCATCCCAGGCTGGATGACCCAGAATCAGTGGAGAACTCACAAACCCAGAGCTTCTCCCCAAGGAACAGATGGTCTGTACCCACATCAGGCACCCCAACCCTTAAGACCTGCACCTGAGAGACATCTGGCCAGACATCGCAAAACATCTGGCTTTGAAAACCAACAGGGCTCACATCCGGGAGACCCAAAGGCCTGTCGTAAACTGACAACCGCCTTTAAAGGGCTGGCATAGACTCACCCCCCCCGGGGCCCAGCACGGAAACAGCCACTGGAGAATTGCCCAGACTTTATGTGAAAAAGAATCATTTCCTCATCTTGAAGCATCAGCCTGAGAGACAGGGGCCTGTTGGGATACTCCCCAGAGACAGAGGAGTTGGTGGATACCTTGTCCTACTTTCCCTCTACCTTGCTAAAGTCACTGGGTGCCATTTTTTGTTGTTTTTATTCTAGATTTTTCTCTTCTCTCTCTCGGCCAGCATCATCCTTACCCTCCAACCAGCGGGCACCAGCTTCACATTCCCCCTCTGCCGGCTCCACGGCACCAGGAGGTCCCAGAGGGGAGCTTTACATGCGTCTGCTGTCCGGGTTCTGCAGCTGCTGCCCAGGGATTGGCCCTTGAACTCCTGGCTATGGTGGCCATGGGGGCTTGCATTCCTGGGCCCCTCGGAACTGTAACCATCGGAGAGACAGTGCTTGGCTGGTCACTACCCCAGGGTTCAGCAGAGACAGCTGACTCAAACAGGTACTGCATGTTTCCGTGAAAAACAGCCTTTCTGCTTGTTCTGGAGCTACAGCCTGAGGGGCAGGCTTCAGGTTTGGCACATGTACAGAGGCTACGGACATGCCCCAGGGAATGTAGGCAGGGGGCCGCCATCTCTGCACTGTCCCTGTGCCCCACGACAGCTCACCCAGTATCTCTTAGACACTTAGTGCCTAGACACTTGTCTGGAGCCCTGATTTTTGTGACTGTCACCCAGGGAACACATCCAGATCACCAGATCTGGTGGCCAGTGGCGCTTACTCTTGCAATCCCACAGGACCGTATATATGTGCATACTTTAAAAGCTGCTGCCTGGGGATCTGACTTCCAATCAGCCTGAATCTAGGTGCTAAGATCCCTCCCTCTCGGACATGGACAGGTCTTAGCATTACTGGGTCTAGATTACTGGGAGCTGTTAAAAATAAAAGACGCTGGGCTTCCCTGGTGGCGCAGTGGTTGAGAGTCCGCCTGCCGATGCAGGGGATGCAGGTTCGTGCCCCGGTCCGGGAGGATCTCACATGCCGCAGAGAGGCTGGGCCCATGAGCCATGGCCGCTGAGCCTGCGCGTCCGGAGCCTGTGCTCCGCAACGGGAGAGGCCACAACAGTGAGAGGCCCGAGTACCGCAAAATAAATAAATAAATAAATAAATAAAAGAGGCTGCTAGGACAGTCACAAAGGTGCAAGAGACAACAAAGAGCAATGACACGGTTGAGTGGTAAGTTTTATCTCCTATATGAGGTGTCTCCTTCAACACTGCAAGAAGTAGCTGTTTCATCTAATGCATAGACACCAACGCAGAGAGTCAAACAAAATAAAGAAACAGAGGACTAGGTTGCAAAGGAAAGAACAAGATAAAACCTGAGGAAAAAAAAAAAAAAAAACCTAATGAAAAAGTCTAATAACCTTAATGAAAAAGACTAGTAACACCAAGTGTTGATGAAGATTCCACCAACAGCACTCTCCCATGTGGCTCTAGGAGCATGAAATGGTACAGTCACTTTAGAAAACAGACTGTCACTGTCTACTCATACCCTCCTAGGTGATACCTTAGAGACATACATGCCCAGATGCAACGAAATACACATTTAAGACTGTGCATAGCAGCATGACTTGCTGGAAATGACTGGAAATAATCCATGTGTCCATTAACAGTGGAATGGATAAATGTTCATACAGTGGGATATTCTACGCCAATGACATAAGTCACAACTACACACAAAGCATGGACAGAGTTTACAAACCTAATATCGAGAAGAAGAAAAAAAAAAAAGCCAACCACAAAGCACACATACAATATTAGCTCATTTATGTAAAGTTCAAAACCAGGTAAAACGGAGCCAGTGATTTACCAGAGAAGGTGGCCTTGTGGACACATTCATGGTGCAGAGAGGGGTTGTCATTGATATGGGCGTCCTGGGAGCTCTGAGTGGCTGTTGGTTTCTTGACCTGTAATTACACAGGGATTTGCTTAATAATAATTTATTAAGCTGAATATTAATATGTGTGCACATTTTGTGTTGGTAATAGTTCACAATTTTTAAAAAAGGATTTAAATTATTTGAGGCCTGCCGTCTGTGAAATGAATTTTTTTTTAATAAAAAAAGCATCTCTAGCAGGACTTTTTTCTTTTCAATGATACCACTGCATCTTAATGGATATGTCGTCATCATCATGACAAGAGTGATATTATGTGATTTCACTTTTTATGACTTTCACTAGCTCATAAAAGGTATTGCAGTTCTGTCTGGTTCCCTTGGCATGCTGGTTGTCAGGGCACTTCCTCTGAAAATGCAGTAAGCCACACGGAGATGACGTCTGGATGTTCCCTGTCGAGAGCCCCAGCTGACCCCAGGCTTGGAGTTACCCCAGCCAGGCACCACACAGGTGAGTGAGGAAACCTCAGAAGATCCCCACCGCCAGCCAGTGGAGTCTTCCCAGCTGAGACCCACACATCGTGGCTCAGAGATAAGCCACGTGCCACACTCCATCAAAGTCCCTGACCCCCAGAAACCATAGGCACAATGACACAGCTATTGATTGATGCCACTAAGTTTTCAGTGTCCGCCCAGTCAGAATGGCCATCATTAAAAAGTCTACAAATGACAAATGCTAGAGAGGGTGTGGAGAAAAGGGAACCCTCCTACACAGTTGGTGGGAATGTAAGCTGGTGCAGCCACTGTGAAAAACAGAATGGAGGTTCCTCAGTAAACTAAAAATAGAGTTGCCATATGACCCAGCAATTCCACTCCTGAGCATATATCCAGACAAAACTCTAATCCAAAAAGATACATGAACCCCTATGCTCACAACAGCACTATTCACAATAGCCAAGACATGGAACCAACCTTAATGTCCATCAACAGATGCATGGATAAAGAAGATGTGATACATATATATAACGGAATACTACTCAGCCATAAAAAAGAATGAAATAATGCCATGTGCAGCAACATGGGTGCAACCAGAGATGGTCATACTAAGTGAAGTAAGTCAGACAGAGAAAGATAAATACCATACGATATCACTTATACATGGAATCTAAATATGACACAAATGAACCTATCTATGAAACAGAAACAGAATCATAGACATACAGAGCAGACTTGTGGTTGCCAAGGGGGAGAGGGTTGGGGGAGGGGTGGGGTGGAGGCTGGGGTAAGCGGATGTGAGCTTTTATATATAGAATGGATAAACACGAGGTCCTACTGTATAGCACAGAAAACTATATTCAATATTCTATGATAAACCATAACGGAAAAGAATATTTAAAAAACGATGTATATATATGTATAACTGAGTCACCCTGCTGTACAGCAGAAATTAAAACAACACTGTAAATCTTCAATGAAAAAAAAACATATTGGTTAGATTCTAGTAGGAGAAAGAAAAAAAAGAAGTTTGCGGTGTCCATGACACAGCCAGAGCTACTGGGATGACCACCTTACTACCATTATTTCTAATTTTTGTAAGATGAAAAGAGGTATTTCATTAGCATTTTCCAGGGGGTGTGGGTAAGGCTTGGAGCAATAAGATGAACCAACCAACATTATATGGAAGGACCTCAATTTAAACCTGAATCTGTCCCCAAAGTCTGGGCACTGTCCATATGCCATGCTGCCTTTCTTTCAGGGAGGGGTCAGTCACCACAACAAAATACCTCAGGAATGTGTGCAACAGAGATAAGAGAGTTTCCTCAGTGTAACCTTTAATGCTGAACCCAACCATCAGAATTTCCATGAGGAGATGGAGAGGGGTTAACGTCCACCCAATAGCTCCAGAGCACAGGCAGTTCGCCCAGCCCACAGCTTCTCACCTGTCAACTATCAGTCAAGATACTGGGACACACCATGGGAGAATGTCTGCTTGGGGCTACCTTTGGGGTTTTTTTATGAAGGTAAAAATAAGGAAATAATGGAAATGTTAAGAAATAATGATGCCCTTGGACACACTGCTTCTTGGCCAATTGACTCGTCTTAAGAACGTGGAATTCTTACACATATCTGCACAGCACTTAAAGTTTTCAAAGTGTTCCTAAAACATACCTTGGGTTAAAGTCCTTGGTAAATTGTAAGGCATGATGAGGGACAGCACCATTATGACACACAGGGGACAATACAATTTAAGGAGCATCTATCTGCTGTGGCCATGGAAACGATGAAAGAAAAGAGGAAATGAAAGGAGGATGGGCACATGCCATGGGAATGTGATTTTCCTCTTCTGTATCCTCAGTATCAAGAACAGAGTCAGATACACATATGACGTCCAATTTCCAGAATGGTATCTGGATATTCCCTTTTAAGCCAGCCACTGAAAGTTCTGCAGTCTCATAGGACAAATGTTCCTTCCCACTCTGCTCCCCCCATGGAAGAGCTCAGCAAATCTTCGTCACAGCGATGACGAGGAAAAGAGTGAAAGCCTGTCTGCATATTAATGGTGGCCAAGGTGACTTTCCCCTTTATGAGCTAAAGGACACTAGTGTAAAAGACAGAGGTCTGTAGCCCTGTGAAGAATCCTATTCCCCATAAAAGGGTGTTAGAACTCCATTTGATGGTCTCCATTCAAGGACTTCCTGCTTTTCTAAACTATGAGAGTTTAAAATGTGCTGGGTGACTCAGTCTGACCCTCTTTTTTTATTTCCACTGCAGCGCATATAATGGAACAGAACATGAGGTCAAGAAAGAAGTAGAAGAGAAATTCACTTTCTATGTCAGAGAAGAAGCGGAAAGAAGAAAGATCATGTTCCGAAATGGTTTCCGCCGCTCTCCAAGGAGCAAAATACAATGAAAGATCCAAAAAGGAGGGTGAGAAGCCATCTCCTTGCACAGCTTTTGAACTGATGTATTTTACACTCGGAGGCTTTTGTTGTATCCTGCCCTTCAGGGGTGGAGAAAGTCACTTCAGAACTTGCTCGGCCATCTTCTGCTTTTTATGGAGTTTGTAATGGAGTTGGGGGTTGGTCTACCTTTGAAGGACAAAGGATTCTTTGTTGATTCTAAGTCTTTGTGGAATTCTTCCTATGTGTTCATACCGTGGAAAGCTCTGGGTTTGACCTTGTGCCCCAAATACAGTTGGTGATCAAGAGGTGGTTGGTTAGTCATTCAAATATTGACTGCACTAGGCCCTCAGCTCAAGTTGATGAAAGAGACCTTCTCTGCTGTCATGGAGCTCCCAATATAATGAGAGTGGTGGTGGCACTCGGCTACTGAATGCCCCCTTGCTAGAAGCAGAAGTGACCAGCTATCTGCCACAAGTTCATGCTCCCCTTCATAAAGTAGTCACTGGGAAGTAGGTGCCCACTGTGCTTCCAGGCCCTTTGGAGAGGGTCATACAAGGTCATCATGTGCTAACGAAAGAAAGAAGTGACGTACACTACTTCCAGACTACAAAAACTTACTTCCTGCACAATCCTCCATGCTCTGTCTCTTCCCCCTTCTATTGGTTGGATGTCAATGCCTTTGGAACATCAAAGGTAGGACAACCTCTGTAGGACAACCTCTGTCAGCCTGGATCCCTGAATGACTCTGTGGAACAGAGATGCTGCCCTCACTCTGCACTGCCACCCCACCACCACTCACTGGGCTTGACATTAGCGAAAACTCAATTTCTATTCTATTAAGCCACTGAGATTGAAAGTTTATCTATTACTAGTGCTAGTATTCTACTAACTACTCATACAGTACCTTCCAGTTCATTCATTCATTTTTTAATTTATGCAACATACCGCTGAGAGCCTACTATTAGCCTGGCATAGTTCCAGATAATTGGGGCACCTTGGGTGGGGAGGGTCAGAAAATGAACAAAAGGATAAACACACAAGAGAACTGACCTTGTAATAATGCTATGAAAGTGTCTTAGTCCATTCAAGCTGTTATAACAAAATATCACAGACTGGGTAGCTTACAAACAACGGAAATTCATTTTCTCGTTTCTGGAGGCTAGACGTCCAAGATCAAGGTGCCAATACGGTCACACTCTGATACAGGCCTTCTTTCTGGTTCACAGCAAGAGTCTTCTCACTGTGTGCTCAAATGGTGGAAGGACAGCAGCTCTGTGGGATCTTTTAATAACAGCACTAATCCCACTGATGAAGGTTCCACCCATACGACCTAATCACCTCCCAAAGGCCCCTCTTACTAATACCATCACCTTTGGAGGTTAGGATTTCAACACATGAATTTGGGGAACACAAACACTCAGACCATAGCAGAAGGAAAAACAAACATTACATGATAGACAATTGAGAAGCATCTCTGAGGAGATGACTATTCGACCTAAGACCTGACGATATAAAGGAGCCAGCCATGCCCATATATACGAGAAGAACAAATGCAAGCTGAAGGAAGAGCATATGCAAGGGCCTCGGGTTAGAATATCACTAGGCTTATTCCAGGAATCAGAGATGTGTGGGCTATCCCAGCTAAATCAGGATAGGAAGCATAAACCAAGACAGCTCCTAGTGAACCAGTAAGTACAGTCCACTACTCATGACCTTCTGACCTTTCCAATCACTGTGCCAAGGTCAATCACTACTGCCCTGTGGTCCCACAGCTTTGTTCCCTTCCCAGTGCTCCATGCTCTGGCCGTGGCTATCACTGGTGAGCGCTGCCTGACCCCTAAAGAAAGTTTTTTAGCAGCTGCAGCAGCAAGCATGATTTTAAACACCACTTGGAGTCATCTCCTTCAATCAATGAAAAAACGTTAATTTCTAAATTTTTTTGTAAACTAGGAAAACATCTATTGGCTTGAATGTCCCCAAGAATATCGGCCTGAGGGTTTCAAGAAACCAATACCACACAAAATGCTAAGTTATTTCTTTATGAGATAAACTGATAAAAGGCAGGGCAATCACAGTAACCTCACTATAGAATGGGTTTTTTTGTAGTAGGGAAGAGGAAATTGTTATAGTTCCAATTCAACACATGGGACCACATTTGATATGAGCCCTCCTGCATGAAATACTGAATTCATTTCTGTTGTCAACTGGAATATGTTGCTGCCTTATTCACTGTGAGTTACCCTGGCTGAAAATATTGGCTATTTTTCCTCCTTCAGACTCTCCTGTGACAGTAACCTGAGGGATAAACTGTCTGATTTAGATACAGAGAAAATCACTGTTTTTATTTGATGCCTTTTTCTTCCCAAGCGGACAAGAAAAACATTCTCACCACTATCAACTTGTTTCTAAGAAAAGAAGAAGGTGTCATTTCACTAAAAATCTATCACACGGTCCAATAATGAGGTTGCTCTGAGCTAGGATGGGGAAGATTCCAGAAGATGATTTAAGTAGAAAGGAACAAATGAGGCTGGGGTGAAAGAGAAATACTGAGTAGTTCCAGATGTGGCCTCAACCCTGGGGGCAAAGGGAAACAGAACCTTTGACATGCAATTGTCTGTACATGAGGAGCAGAGCTGGGAGAGAGAGAGGTAAATGGAATTAGGAAGCTGGATTCTGGTCCTCACTGTATTGGTCTCTTGCAATCCTAATGGTTCTACGGTTCTTCAACAATGTTCATTGAGTGCTACAATGGATATTTTTAGGTGTCAGCCTGGCGGGGCCACGGTACCCATATATTTGGTCAAACACTATTCTAGATGCTTCTGTGAAGGTATTTTGGGGATGGGATTAATATTTAAATCAGGGAATTTAAGTTCCATTGCTCTAATGTGGATGGGCCCTATGCAGTCAGTTGAAGGCTTTGAGAAAAAGACTGACCTCCCCCAAGATAGGAAATTCTACCAACAAGTGGTCTTCGAGCTTCAACTGCAGCCCTTCCTTGGGTTTCCAGCCTTCTGGTCTATCCCACAGATTTTGGATTTGCCAAGTCTCTCCAACCACATGAGCCAATTGCTTAACGTAAGTATTGGTTTTCCTGCTGGTTCTGTTTCTCTGGAGAATCTCACTACAAGCACCTACCATGCACCTGGCATCATCCTAAACATTTGGGGTTTATAGGGGTGGAAAAGAGGTAAAGCTCAGAGCCTTCTTGGAGCTTACGATCTTGGCCTGTGCAGTAAACTCAGGGAGCATAGGATCCTCAAACCCTGTGCAGTCCAAAGAAAGGACTGGCCCTTGACTGCTCCTGGGAGATAACCTCTAAGCCCTTGGAACATCCTGCCTAATAAGTAAGTCTTTGTACCACTGGGGCCTTGGGCCATTCTTGATACTTTATGCTAACAATGTGATGTATGGTGAAGGCCTGCTTTTGTTTACCTGGGACCCTGGGCCACACTGCATCAGTTTGACCTCTAAGGGGTCCTGGAGACTGAGTAGCTAAGGTCAGTCATGTGGGTGATCCATGCCTAGATGAATGAGCCCCGATAAAAACCCTGGACACCAAAGCATGGGTGAGCTTCCCTGGTTGGCAATACCTCATACACGTTGTCACATATTGTTGCTAAGAGAACTAAGCATTGTCCCTATAACCCCACTGGAAGAGGGAAGCTGATGCCCACTCTCTCCTGGACTCCGCCTTATGTCACTTTTTCCTTTGCTTATTTGTATCCTTTCTCTGTGATAAACCATACCCTTGAGCATAACAACTTTTCTGAGTTCTGTGGCTCCTTCCAGCAAACCAGCAAACCTGAAGGTGGTCTCAGAACCCTTGACACATTCAACAACATACACTGAGCGTCTGCTGGGTGCCTGCCACAACCCTCAACACGTGAGATTTACGAGGAAGCAGAAAAAGGCAACCAAGCCTGCCCTCTTAGAGCTTATGACCTTGGCCATGTCTCTGGGGACTCTAAGTGAGGTCATGGCTGTCGTGTTCGTTTCCTAATCACAGTCCTCAGGAGTCAGCACTGACCAGGGGTAGAGTGAGAATCAAAGACGTGTTGAGGTGGTTAAAAATAAATAACTAAAAGAAAATAAAAGCCTAGTATGATCATGGGCTGCAAGGGAAGGAGATGTCTTATTTCATCCTGTTCCTCTCCTCTTATTTCATACCTAGAACACGCCCAAATGCGATCAGCTCTAAAGACCTTCCCACGCCATCAGCAAACCACTGGCAAATGAGAACGAATGGAGGTGAGACCCTCCCAACTGGTAAAATTGGCCAAAAGCTTCAAAGGCTCTGGAGGGAACAGTGGGAAAATCTGAAGAGGTTTCAGTAGTGGTTGTCACCTGGAATGATTCTGCCCATCACAAGACACTTGCCAAGGTCTGGAGACATTTCTGGTGGTCACAACTGGGGGCATGCTACTGGCATGGAGTCCATAGAAGCCAGCCCACCATGCACAGGGTGCCCCCTCCCAATACGGAATGATCCAAACCCAAATGGCCAGAGTGCTGAGACTGGGAAACCCTGAATCAGAGCCAGAGAAGACAGAGATCTACTCAATGAAACGAATCATCTTCTTTGAAAACTATGCCAACGTGGAAGCTGGCGATCTGTAAGAAATGCAGGACATTTCCAGAGAGAAACTATATAACCAGTCATTAGGGAGATTACAGAGGAGACCCAGATCCTGAACTACATGTGATGCTTGAACACGGACAGGAAGCTATGTGGAGTGGCCCGTGAGTCCTCATCCAGTTTAAGCATGAAGAAACATCAGAAGTCAAATGACTTAGATATAGTCTATGATACTCTGGGAGCAAAGTTAGAATTAAAACTCTAGCTATGCAATCTAGCAAGGCAATGGCCAAAAACCTCTCTCCTTTGGCAGATACAATAACTTAACTGAATGGGAAATGAAAATAATGTGAGTGTTATCTAGAATGATTGCATCTACATTTTTGAGCACTTCCTACTAACCCCCTGGATGTCTTATCTCCTTTAATCCTCTCAAACAAGAGTGGAAGCACCAACAAGAATGAAATGACAACCTCTCAGGCAGCTACTATTATTACATCCGTTTCTCATATAAGGCCACTGAGGCTTACCAAGATGAAGTAATTTGCTCAGGGCCATTCAGCCAGGACGTGGCAGAGCTGGGACGTAAGCACAGCCTGTCTGATAACCAAGTCTGTGTTGTATCCTGTGTGCGCCAGCTACACAAACAAAAAGAAGCATCTGGAATACCAAGCAAAGCATTAATGATCTTGCTTGAACAGTGGATCACAGTTAAATGCGAGAAATTACCTTCCTTGAAGAATCCCAGGTAACACAATCTCACCACCTTTCATCTGCTATCAATGCAACCAGAAGACTCAGTAGAGGTTTGACTCTGGGTCTCCCTGAGCCTAAACTTCCTGGCTTGTAACACGGGATGATGACCTGTCATCATTCACAATCGGTTGCAATTACTAAGCAGATCATTCTTATCAGGCAGGGTCCCAACAGGAGACAGATGCAACACTCAAGAACAATCCAAGGAGGCCTTCTTTACCAAGGAATTCATTCCAAACCTCAAGGGACAGGGCAGGAACCTCCAACAAAGGTGGAGCCATCCAGATCCTAAGGGACCAAGGAACTAAGGGACCAAGGAGTGAGTGGGTCCCAGAACATGGAAGGAAACACAGTGTAGAACACTCCACCTTGGGCACACGAGAGACTGGATCTCTGTCACAGCTGACCATATAGAGAGGGAGGGAGTCGGGACAACGAACGCCCTGACCTTGCTCTCCTCTCCCACCCATCCCGTCTCTCGCTGGGGCTCTGCACTGACCACTGGTCGAACCCAACAGAAGAGACAGGGAGGGGAGCCCGTTGGTAAACTTTCCACAGGTCACGTCCCAGGGGTAGAGAGAAGAGAGAAGATTGGAGGGTGGACCGGGGGGGCACAGAGAGACACCATCAGGCATGGGACACCACAGAGCCATAGACATGGGAAAACTCTGCAGCCACACTGGGATCAGAAGGAAAAATACAATTTTAAGTATTTTTCACATCAAATTTGGAAGAAGTATTTTTAAGATTATATCAAGTATAAATGTAGATTTGATGGAACAGGCATACTTATTACAGCTGATTCGAGTCAAGATGTTCATTGTATCTGGAAGGCAGTTTGGAATAAGTAGCAATACTTTGACTCAGTATTGCCACTGATATACCTACAGCTATTCCTCTACTAGAATATTCACTGCGACATTATTTATGAAAGTGAAAAGTCGGAAAATTGAACATCTAATAATAGGGACTTGGTTGAATAAATTAGAGTATGTTCCTCTGACAGAAAACTCTACAACCATGGAAAATCATATTATTGAAGAACATGTACTGATATAATAAAATGTTCATAATGTAATATTAATAGAAAAAAAATCAAGTTATAAAATATATACCGTGAAACCCAATTCTGCCTGAATACATCTGAATTCAATCAGGAAGGAAGGATATCAAAATACTAGCTGTAACTACTTCTGGATCATGGGATTTGAGGTGATTCTTATCCCCTGTTCGCTGAGGAAACAGGAGAAAGAGAAAGGAAAACAAATGCCAGACATCAGTGTGCCTCCAATCAGCAGGAAAATGGAAGTTTCAAATTTCAGGTGAAATGCTGTGCCATCCCCCAATGCCCTCAAGTGACATCAGAGAACCCCAGACAGACAAGGGAAAAGGGGGTGCTCCTAGAGCCCTCTTCCCTGGTTGGGAAAGACAAGAGCCTAAAATCAAATAAAAGTTCCAAGTCAAATATTTATTATTACTTAACGTGGCGATTTAAAGTCAAGCTTTAGTTACTTTAAACAATAAGCCCTAAATTGAATGGTTCTATCAGAATCCACACTTCCCGTTCTCATTAAGTGACACCATTTACTGTCGGCTGCTTCCCAAAGCTTCAGCAACTGTTTCTTAGAGACGAGGAAACCCAGTTTACCAAACTCTTTCCCATACATCACTTCCCATATATTGTCCCATATTCATTTCCACACTTACATGTTAGGAGCTATGCAAAGGCCCTAGCACAACTTCAGGCTGATAGTAGATGATTCCTGAGCTCAAGAACAATGGGGAGGGGGGAGCGATGCCTTTGTTCTAACCTGGTACATGAGGAAAGTGAGGCTCAGAGCAGTGAAGCTTCTTGCCTAAAGTTACACAGTAGGGGATGACCTGAGGCCAAGAATCCGGAGGCATTTCCCCTCTACCAGCTTCTCTCCAGATGGCTGAGTATTCTTGAGCCAAATGCAAGGCTAAGAAGCCCCCTAGGCATGGAGACCCTGATACACAGCTGCCCATAGGGCACTGCGTGTAAGACCCTTAAACGGGGTTGTTCTCGATTCTGCATTTCGTTTCTCAAAATTCACCCCAAAGGAATCCTCAAAGAGGCACATAACTTCCAATGCACAGAGATATTCCTGACTGTTATTTGTAAGAGCCAAATGGCAGGAAACAACATAAATGTCCAGCAATAAGGCAATAGTTAACTAAGGATGCTATGTAATGGAATACCACGAAGCCATCTTAAATGCTTCCAAAGAATATGCCCCAATAATATGAGAAAATGCTCACA
Source organism: Delphinapterus leucas (assembly GCF_059928025.1). Classification (NCBI taxonomy): domain Eukaryota; kingdom Metazoa; phylum Chordata; class Mammalia; order Artiodactyla; family Monodontidae; genus Delphinapterus; species Delphinapterus leucas. The sequence continues at coordinate 96,605,206 of NC_143138.1, forward strand.
ATATCATGACCAGAAAAAAGAAAATAATTTGACACAGACAACAAACTGTAATCTAAAAGGAAAAGTATAAAATGATGATTTCAAAGAAAAATGACTGCTTCTCGTAGTCTCTAAGTAAATACTTCCTGGGAGGACTTCTTTGTTTTTCAAAATAAAACAGCTTGAACTCATGAAGAATCTTTTCTGCTGACCTCTAACCTCAACGTAGTTCAACAAAACTACATTTCTTAATAGCTTTACTTCTAATCTCAGCTCACATACATGAAGCAAAAAACTTGAGAAAACAGAAAAACAAAAAGAAAACAAAAGAACCAATAACCTTCACATCTACCCTACCCAACCTGTGCCCCCAAGATAGCCACCTAACAGTTTTGTCCAAAACTCTCCCATTTTGCTCCCAAGCTATGGTCACCCTTAACGAAGTCTTTAGGTTCTGTAATTAATATGTGTACAATTGTGTGAACAAAAAACAAAATATTCCTTAACTCTACAAGTACACTTTGTGTCTTCTCTCTTTTGTTGTTCAAAAATGAACTAAATTTAAAAAAATAAATAAACCCTACCAACTCACCAAAACCCGCCTTCCCTTCCCCAAGCATGGGAGGCAGGGGAATTCTTTACGACTAACGAATGAGTAAATGAATAAATAAAAGAAACAAGTCTGAAATAATGAATGCACGCCGAGTCAATGTTTCCCAGCCTGGAAGAGAGCACACAAGACCATCTGCAAAGCTCTTTCCAGCCCACAAACAATTAATGGGACGAAAGGGGGAGGAACTTCCCTGGCGGTCCAGTGGTTAACACTCCTGAGCTTCCACTGCAGGGAGGCGCAGGCTTGATACCTGTTTGGGGAACTAAGATCCCACAGGCCCATCCCTCTTTGCATGGACCAAAAAAAAGGGGGTGGGGGGAATGCCTAGCAGCTCATGACCACCTACTCTGTGCTAGCACCAAGAAGCCCTTCAGGGTAGGCATAATTATCTTCATGTAGCAGAGAAAACAATGACGCAAAGAGAGAGGAAGAAAGTGGCCCAAATACACACAGATAGTTAAAGAAAGACCAGGGATGTGAATCCAAGTCTCCTGGCTCCACAGTGAATTACTTCCTCTAAGTATTACAAATTATGGTATTATAACTATATCTTAAATATATTCTTACTCTATGTAATGATAGTATTGTATGAGTATCAGTATTATAAGACATTATATCGCTTATAAAGCCAATGATAAGCACAGGCATCTAAATGACCAATTGCTACCACTCTATACAATCCCTGACCCCACAGAACAGCTGAACTTGCCCACAAATCATCACTGATCTGAGAGGGAAAAGGAAGAGGCCAAATGGTACCCAATTCTTCCCTGTGTCCTGAAGAATTCCTAGCAGCTCCGCTCTTGATGTATTCCCCCCAGTAGAACATTTCATGAGAAGGACTTCCCCTCCCCACGCAAGCCGATAACTGCAGGCATGAATCCATGGTGGGTATGAATCCCATTACCAGCCAACTCTGACTTCTTGATATAACCTGCAATTCCACCCATTGTAATTCAGCGTAAGTGGCCGAACTTTCAAGAGTGTCTCCCTCTGCTTTCCCTTGATCAGGAACAAAACAGCCAAGTAAATGCCTGCCACTGAAGGGCATTTGTAGCGTGGTGATGTGAAGGTCAAGAGAAGGTAATTTACTCTCTTCTCCCCTCCTCCCAAGGTTGGCACAATGAAGATTTCTAACACAAATAATGCAAAAGGACAAAAGGCAAGACGAATGCTCCCTCTTCTCAAACACTTCTGGGAAAAACCAAGGTCCTTGATGCGTTATATTATTTCAGGGAGAGAGATTCCTGTGATAACATGAAAGTGCACAACAGGAGAATTCCAGCCCGACCTCGCTAACAAAGAAATCAATGCATGCTCTTTTTCTTCCTAGACAGTATTACACCCTCCCCCCCTCCACGTTCTGCTTTTGCTGTCTTTTGGACAAAACTGCACCTAAAATCATGAGCAGGCCATGGAGAAAGCAGAAGAAAGATCTTGTGGCCAATACAAAGTTTCAATGAGTTTCCAAATCATCCTTAATTATGGGGAAAAAAAACCCAAACACTTGAGGCAGCTTAAAGTAGAATATACACAAAGAGGACAAATCCAAAAACTCCTTAGAAGAGTGAGCCTTGATGTCAGTGGCTGGATTCAGGAATGGGCCAGTGTGTGAGAGCAAACAAATGTTTGAAGCAATAACATCAAGGGAGGTGTTGACAAGAAAATGCTAAAAAAAAGGAAGTGATAACATCAGGAAGCATAAATCCATTTTCTATTATTTCAGCCGTGTGGCTGACAGGGTCTTGGTGCTCCGGCCAGGTGTCAGGCCTGAGCCTCTGAGGTGGGAGACCTGAGTTCAGGACACTGGTCCACCAGAGACCTCCCAGCCCCTCGTAATATCAATCAGAGAGAGCTCTCCCAGAGACCTCCGTCTCACTGCTAAGATGCAGCTCCACTCAATGACCAGCAAGCTACCGTGCTGGAGACCTCATGCCAAACAACTAGCAAGACAACTAGCAGAGAGGCTGCCTAAAATCGTAAGTTCACAGACACCCCAAAACACACCACCAGACATGGTCCTGCCCACAAGAAAGACAACAAGCAGCCTCAACCAGCAGAACACAGGCAGTAGTCCCCTCTACCAGGAAGCCTACAAAACCCACTGAACTAACCTTAGCCACTGGGAGCAGACACCAAAAACAACGGAAACTACAAACGTGCAGCATGCGAAAAGGACACCCCAAAGACAGTAAGTTAAGCAAAATAAGAAAACAGAGAAATACACAGCAGATGAAGTAGCAAAGTAAAAACCCACCAGACCTAACAAATGAAGAGAAAACAGATAGTCTACCTGAAAAAGAATTCACAATAATGATAGAAAGATGATCCAAAATCTGGGGAACAGAATGGAGAAAATACAAGAAATGTTTAATAAGGACCTACAAGAACTAAAGAGCAAACAAACAATGATGAACAATGCAATAAATGAAATTAAAAACTCTCTAGAAGGAATCCATAGCAGAATAACTGAGGCAGAAGAATGGATAAGTGACTTGGAAGATAAAATAGTGGAAATAACTACCACAGAGCAGAATAAAGAAAAAGGAATGAAAAGAACTGAGGACAGCCTCAGAGACCTCTGGGACAACATTAAACACACCAACATTTGAATTATAGGGGTTCCACAAGAAGAAGAGAAAAAGAAAGGGACTGAGAAAATATCTGAAGTGATGATAGTTAAAAACTTCCCTAATATGGGAAAGGAAATAGTCAATCAAGTCCAGGAAGTGCAGAGAGTCCCATACAGGATAAATCCAAGGAGAAACAGGCCAAGACACATATTAATCCAACTATCAAAAATTAATGCAAAGAAAAAATATTAAAAGCAGCAAGGGAAAAGCAACAAATAACATACAAGGGAATCCCCATAAGGTTAACAGCTGATCTTTCAGCAGAAACTCTGCAAACCAGAAGGGAGTGGCAGGACATATTTTAAGTGATGAAAGGGAAAAAACGTACAACCAAGATTACTCTACCCAGCAAGGATCTCATTCAGATTTGACAGAGAAATTAAAACCTTTACAGACAAGCAAAAGCTAAGAGAATTCAGCACCACCAAACCAGCTTTACAACAAATGCTACAGGAACTTCTCTAGGGAGGAAACACAAGAGAAGGAAAAGACCTAAAATAACAAACCTAAAACAATTAAGAAAATGGTAAGAGGAACATACATATCAATAATTACCTTAATGTAAATGGATTAAATGATCCCACCAAAAGACATAGACTGGCTGAATGGATACAAAAACAAGACCTGCATATATGCTGTCTACAAGAGACCCACTTCAGACCTAGGGACACATACAGACTGAAAGTGAGGGGATGGAAAAAGATATTCCATGCAAACAGAAATCAAAAGAAAGCTGGAGTAACAATTCTCATATCAGAAAAAACAGACTCTAAAATAAAGACTATTACAAGACACAAAGAAGGACACTACATAATGATGAAGGGATCAATCCAAGAAGAAGCTATAACAACTGTAAATATTTATGCATCCAACATAGGAGCAAATGCTAACAGCCATAAAAGGGGAAATCGACAGTAACACAATCATAGTAGGGGACTTTTAACACCCCACTTTCACCAATGGACAGATCATCCAAAATGAAAATAAATAAGGAAACACAAGCTTTAAATGATACATTAAACAAGATGGACTTAATTGATATTTATAGGACATTCCATCCAAAAACAACAGAATACACTTTCTTCTCAAGTGCTCATGGAACATTCTCCAGGAGAGATCATATCTTCGGTCACAAATCAAGCCTTGGTAAATTTAAGAAAACTGAAATCATGTCAAATATCTTTTCCGACCATAACACTATGACACTAGATATCAATTGCAGGAAGCAACACTGTAAAAAATACAAACACATGGAGGCTAAACAATACACTACTAAATAACCAAGAGATCACTGAAGAAATCAAAGAGGAACTCAAAAAATACCTAGAAACAAATGACAATGAAAACACGAAGACTTAAAACCTATGGGATGCAGCAAAAGCAGTTCTAAGAGGGAAGTTTATAGCAATACAATCCTACCTCAAGAAACAAGAAAATTCTCAACTAAACAACCTAACCTTACACCTAAAGCAATTAGAGAAAGAAGAACAAAAAAAACCCAAAGTTAGCAGAAGGAAAGAAGTCATAAAGATTAGATCAGAAACAAAAGAAAAAGAAATGAAGGAAACAATAGCAAAGATCAATAAAACTAAAAGCTGGTTCTTTGAGAAGATAAACAAAATTGAGAAACCATTAGCCAGACTCATCAAGAAAAAAAGGGAGAAAACTCAAATCAATAGAATTAGAAATGAAAAAGAGGAAGTAACAACTGACACTGTGGAAATACAAAGGATCATGAGAGATTACCACAAGCAACTATATGCCAAGAAAATGGACAACCTGGAAGAAATGGACAAATTCTTAGAAAAGCACAACCTTCCAAGACTGAACCAGGAAGAAATAGAAAATAAAAACAGACCAATCACAAGCACTGAAATTGAGACTGTGATTAAAATTCTTCCAACAAACAAAAGCCCAGGACCAGATGGCTTCACAGGCGAGTTCTATCAAACAATTAGAGAAGAGCTAACACCTATCCTTCTCAAACTCTTCCAAAATATAGCAGAGGAACACTCCCAAACTCATTCTGTGACGTTACCATCACTCTGACACCAAAACCAGACAAAGATGTCACAAAAAAAGAAAACTACAGGCCAATATCACTGATGAACACACATGCAAGAATCCTCAACAAAATACTAGCAAACAGAATCGAACAGCACATTAATAGCATCATACACCATGATCAAATGGGGATTATACCAGGAACGCAAGGATTGTTCGATATACGCAAATCAATCAATGTGATAAACCATATTAACAAACAGAAGGATAAAAACCATATTATCCTCTCAAAAGATGCAGAAAAAGCTTTCAACAAAATTCAACACCCATTTATGATAAAAACCCTCCAGAAAGTAGGCATAGGGGGAACTTAACATAATAAAGGCCATATATGACAAAACCACAGCAAACATCATTCTCAATGGTGAAAAACTGAAACCATTTCCTCTAAGATCAGGAACAAGACAAGGTTGTACACTCTCACCAGTATTATTCAACATAGTTTTGGAAGTTTTAGCCACAGCAGCCAGAAGAAAAAGAAATAAAAGGAATCCAAATTGGAAAGGAGGATGTAGAGCTGTCACTGTTTGCCAATGACATGATAGTATACATAGAGAATCCTAAAGATGTTACCAGAACACTACTAGAGCTAATCAATGAATCTGGTGAAGTAGCAGGATACAAAATTAATGCACAGAAATCTCTTGCATTCCTCTACACTAATGATGAAAAATCTCAAAGAGAAATTAAGGAAACACTCCCATTTACCACTGCAACAAAAAGAATAAAATACCTAGGAATAAACCTACCTGAGGAGACAAAAGACCTGTATGCAGAAAACTATAAGACACTGATGAAAGAAATTAAAGATGATACAAACAGATGGAGATATACACCATGTTCTTGGATTGGAAGAATCAACATTGTGAAAATGACTATACTTCCCAAAGCAATCTACAGATTCAATGCAATCCCTACCAAACTACCAATGGCATTTTTCACAGAACCAGAACAAAAAATTTCACCATTTGTATGGGAACACAAAAGACCCCAAATAACCAAAGCAATTTTGAGAAAGAAAAATGGAGCTGGAGGAAGCAGGCACCCTGACTTCAGACTATACTACAAAGCTACAGTAATCAAGACAGTATGGTACTGGCACAAAAACAGAAATATAGACCAATGGAACAGGATAGAAATCCCAGAGAGAAACCCACGAACATATGGTCACCTTATGTTTGATAAAGGAGGCAAGAGAATACAACGGAGAAAAGGCAGCCTCTTCAATAAGTGGTGCTGGGAAAACTGGACAGCCACATGTAAAAGAATGAAAATAGAACACTCCCTAACACCATACACAAGAATAAACTCCAAATGGATTAAAGACCTAAACGTAAGGCCAGACACACTATAAAACTCTTAGAGGAAGACATAGGCAGAACACTCTATGACATAAATCACAGCAAGATCCTTTTTGACCCACCTCCAGGAGAAATGGAAATAAAAACAAAAATAAACAAATGGGACCTAATGAAACTTAAAAGCTTTCACATAGCAAAGGAAACCATAAAGAAGACGAAAAGACAACCCTCAGCAGGGGAGAAAATATTTGCAAATGAAGCAACTGACAAAGGATTCATCTCCAAAATATGCAAGCAGCTCAATATCAAAAAAACAAACAACCCAATCCAAAAATGGGCAGAAGAGCTAAATAGACATTTCTCCAAAGAAGATATACAGATTGCCAACAAACTGAAAGGATGCTCAACATCACTAATCATTAGAGAAATGCAAATCAAAACTACAATGAGGTTATCACCTCACACCGGTCAGAATGGCCATCATCTAAAAATCTACAAACAATAAATGCTGGAGAGGGTGTGGAGAAAAGGGTAACCTCCTGCACTTTTGGTGGGAATGTAAATTGATACAGCCACTATGGAGAACAGTATGGAGGTTCCTCAAAAAACTAAAAATAGAACTACCATACAACCCAGCAATCCCACTACTGGGCATATACCCTGAGAAAACCATAATTCAAAGAGCCATGTACCACAATGTTCATTGCAGAACTATTTACAATAGCCAGGACATGGAAGCAACCTAAGTGTCCATCGACAGATGAATGGATAAAGAAGATGTGGCACATATATACAATGGAACATTACTCAGCCATAAGAAGAGATGAAATTGAGTTATTTGTAGTGAGGTGGATGGACCTAGAGTCTGTCATACAGAGTGAAGTAAGTCAGAAAGAGAAAAACAAGTACATATGCTAACACATATATATGGAATCTAAAAAAAAAAAAAAATTGTTCTGAAGAAACTAAGGGCAAGACAGGAATAAAGATGCAGATGTAGAGAATGGACTGGAGGACACAGGGAGGGGGAAGGGTAAGCTGGGACAAAGTGAGAGAGTGGCATGAACATATACACATGCCAAAAGAGCAGAGCACAGGGAGATCAGGTCGGTGCTTTGTGACCACCTAGAGGGGTGGGATAGGGAGGGTGGGAGGGAGACACAAGAGGGAGGGGATATGGGAATATATGTATACATATAGCTAATTAACTTTGTTATACAGCAGCAACTAACACAAAATTGTAAAGCATTTATACTCTAATAAAGATGTTAAAAAAATCCTTAAATCCAAATAAAAAGGCAAGAACCAAGAAATAACCATATTCAATTTGCTGAGGCTTTCTGAATATATTTTCACAAGTTAGTTGATAATTTCCTAATTTTCCAGAAACAGCAGATTCTCTTGTCCAAGTGGGCATTTTTTCCTGGGCTGAGCAGCTCGTGGAGAAGTATGCGTATTTTATTTAATAAACGTTCTTAAAGGTTATTCACCCAACTTCAATATATTTGCAGGAGAGTATACTCAGTAGAGTCTATCAGCTTCACAAAATGAACATTCTTGTGTTACCAGCAACCAGATCTAGAACATGATGAACTGCCCCACCCCCAATCTCTACCCTCTCCCACCTCTCCCCAAAAGGCAATCAATACCCTAACTCCTATCACCAGAGGTTAGTTTTCCCTGGGACGTTATATAAATGGGATCACGGTTCTTGTGCTCAACACAATGTTTGTGAGGTTCAGCCATGTTGTTGCATGTAATGGTAGTCTACTTGCATTATTACAGCACACTCCCTTGTATGAGCATACAATATGTGCTATACTGTGGGTGCACACTTTGTTCATTCCTGTCCCCAGCTATCATGAATAGTGCTGCTAGGGACACACTTGTACATGTTTTGGTGTACAACTGCACACATATCTGTTGGAACTGAACTGCTAGATCATATGGTCTGTATATAGTCAGCTTCAGTAGATACCATCAAACAGTTTTCCAAAGTGATTGCACTAATTTGCATTCCCAGTGACAGCCTTCCTATTGACCTAAGAAGTTTTTCCAAGGTTTAACTGGTTCTGAATTTTTATCAAGTGATGCACATTCACAGTTTTAAGAAGCAAATAATCCCATAAGGGTTATAACGCAAAAGATCAGTGTCGTGCCCCACGCTGAAGTCCTATTCCCCAGAGCTAAGCATTTTCAATCCCTTTAGTGCCTTTTCCCAGCATTTATCTTTATTTTCCCACACATTCATATTTTCATTCCTTGATTGATTGTTTCTAAGGATTATCTACTGATTTCCTCCTATAGGAAAAAAAGTTTTAGCACTCTTCATCCTATGCATCCACCATCCCCACACACGTCACATCTCCCTTCCTCATATTACAGCTTTATCAAGATGCTCGTTGTATCAACAGAACAAGATGTTATTGTTTAAATTATTGCTATGCAACTATTATTCACAAATGAAACCAATATAACTGCACTTTCTTTCTTAACGCAAAATTTTGTTTTCCCTGAAGTTAGTGATTGCCTTTATTTTTCACCTACTCAATTTTCTAATTATCAGTTTTTCTCAGGCTCTTGGGCGGAAATAGAAAATCCCTTTCAAAAGGGTCCAACTCTTTGGGAATCCATCCGTACTGCATTTTCCCTCTGAAGTTTTGTGGGGTTTGGGGGTTTTGGGTTTTTTGGGAGAAGACCTCTGTCTTCCTGCTGAGAGTCCTGGACAGCTGTCATACTAGGAAATTCCTTTTATCGTTATCCTAAGAATTCCTTTACTGCTTCTCAGAGATGGATCCCCTGTCTCCAAAATCTTACATTTTCTTTCTTGATATTTTCTCTTGCTTACTGGAGCAAATCATCCAGTAGTTCCCTGAATGTACATGTTGTGAGACCTGCCATCCATGTCTGCCTTCTTCCTGCACATGTGATTGACAGTTTGGAGGCATCTGAATGTCTAGGTTAGAAGCCAGTGCTCAGCTTTGAAGACACTGCTCCCTTGACTTGCTTCACGTTTGCCGCTGAGAAGTGGGATCTCATTGCGATTCCTGATCCTTTGACGAGGGACCCATTTGCTCTTCTCTGGAAACTTTTAGCCCCTTCTCTTTTTATCCTGGTGCTCTGAAACCCCATGCTAATGTGTCTTGGTGTAGACTCATGGGTTCACTACAGTGAGTCTTTCCCATGTGGAGATTCAAGTTCTTTGGTTCTCAATACATATAGGATTTTTTTTTTTTAATTCTTCCCTTTTTGTGTCTCTCTTGGTTGGTTATTGGACCAACTGTATTGATTCTCTGATTTTCTCACAATTCTTCTTCTGCTACCCATTCCTTTGTTCTTTTGTTTTACTTTCTAGGAGATTCCCTCAACATTAACTTCCAACCTTCTAATGATTTTTTTCATTTCTGCTATAATATTTTTAATTTCTAAGAGCTCTTTTTTCTTCAGTCGTTTAAAAAAAAACAGCATTGTATTTTGTTTCAGCAATGAAATATCTTCTCCTTTCTTTGTGAGAATGTTAATTAGAGTGTATTTAATTAAGTTGCCTTCTGTTCCTTTCACTAACACTGTGTTCATCAAGTACATTTTCTCAGAGGATTTGCTTCGGTTTTTCTCATTTGAGAACAGAAGCTTTCCTCAACAGTCTGGGGACCCCTTCCTATATATCCATTGATACTTAAGAGAGAGGCAGTAAAAAGCTGATTGGCAGTTCTCTGCGAGTAGGCAGGGCTTTACTGGAAAGTGAGTGGACAGAAATTTATCTAATTCATCAGAGATCTTTCTCTTGGAATGGTCAATTGCTACCAAGAAAAGTCCTCCCTTCTCTGCCTGGGGAGTATGTACCAGGCTGCCTATATTCTGGGAATTGAGAACAGGAAAAGGATTGGAATGAAAACTCTCTTCCTTTATTTCATTTTAATGTCTGAAGCCAGACATTGCTCCTGATGTCCTCAAAGTGGGTCCCTTCTGATGGAGTTTCTTGAGAGACAAACTTCCTTTCTCCAGATCCTGTGGGGAAGGAGCCATTATCTGGCTCTTTGGAGTAAGAAGGGGCATCTGGGAATAAAACTATTACATATGCAGTATGAATAGGGCTGCTTTTTGCCTTTTTTTTTTTTTTTTTTGAATTGCAATCAACAGAAATAGACTCTGGCAATCTAAATGGGAAAGGAGTTTGTTAACTGGTGGGTGGTTCACTGAATTCTTGGGAGGGCTGAAGAACCAGGCTCATCTTATAGAACTATGCCCAAAACCACCCGACAGAACAGGCCTGATGAGGAAATCTTCACAGACTCTGCTACCCTACTGAGCACCCAGGTCAATCATCACTGCTCCTATCCCCACCGACGCAAGAGCTATTGAGTTGGCCAAAAAGTTCGTTCCGGTTTTCCACAGCATCTTATGGAAAATATATAAGAAACCTGAACTTACAACCACTGATTACTGCTTCCACTAAAAGCCTGAGTCTCCTGTTTGAAAAATGAAAATACAAAAAAAAAAAAAAATGAAAATACACATAGATCCTCTCCCTTCAGTACTCTTCTGTGTTAAAATTTTATGTGTATCTGATTGGCACAGTCAGGTCACATGACTATGGACTAGCTGTAGGAGAAGCTGAGATTTAGAGTTCAGACTGAGGAAGCAAGACTCATAACTTTAGATTTCCCTAAATATGAAAAAGTTACTCAAAAGGTGATGGACAGCCAAGAATATGAAGGCTATCCTCTACTGAACTGAATCCTTCACATCTGTCTTTACAGGTATCTGTGGGCTCCAATTTTCAAGTCTCTAGGATTCTGTGGGGGAAGTTGGCTTGCTTCTTGTTGGAATTTCACTCTCCAGGCCCTTAGTTCCAGCTTTCTTGCTCTGCTAATCTAGTTGCCATTTGTCCATTTGCCTTCCGTCTTCTCAACACTCACTGAAATCCTTAATTTGCTATTGTTTCTTCTCCTATGCTCTTTGTCATTGTAGGTTTCTAATTTTTTAATTCCTTTTCCATCATTTTAGTGGGGTTCAGGAGGGAGCAGAAATCAATGTGTGCTATGTTTAATCAGAATTTAAGCTATCTTTTGTGCAGCTATGAAGAAGAATGTATGTCCCAAGGTGATTTATTGATTATTCAATGGACTAGAATAAACTCTTGAAAACTTTAAAATTTCTCCATGGGCTCAGACACATCAAGACTGCCACCCTCACCTGCTGACATTCTTCTACCCAGGCAAGAAGCCAGGCCTGTGTGTATTTAATAATGAACCTTTCTTGCTGGGAATTTTATGTATTTCAGGAATGAAAAAAAAAAATTAGCAAGGTGAGTCCCTCTTTGTTTTCACCACATGGCGGAGAAAGGCAGCTCCAGTCTCCTGAAACTATGGCATTTCTCTGCCTCTCTCTCTCTGTCTGGATTCAATTTGAAAATCTCAGGGAAGGATTCCTATTGGCTGGCTTGGATCATGCACCCACCACAGTGAGGGAGTGTGAGGATCTGGGACTGATCCAGCCTGGCTTACTCTGTGACTGGAGCGTGGGTCTGTCACCACAAGAGGTTAGGGGAGTGATGCAAGGCAATCGCAGGCAAGGGCAACCTAATATGTGTAAATGGCACTGCTGTACAGTGGATCTTCTCGAATATCACGTCACCATTGCAAGATGCAGACGTGGAAAATAAACTTGCAATGAGCTGAATAATGCCCACAAGACATATCCACACCTGCATCCCTGGAATTTATGAATGTTACCTTATATAGCAAAAAAGGAATGTGCAGATGTGATTAAGGATCCTGAGATGGAAGATTATCCTGGATCATCTGGCTGGGCCATTTAGGCTGGGTGTAGGCCTGCTGACACCCTGATTTAGCACCATTAAAGTCAGTTTGAATTTCTGGCCTCCAGAAAGAATGAACTTTTGTTGCTTTAAACCACCAGGTTGGGTTTTGTTACAGCAGCCGTAGAAGACTAATACAGACTTAATACAGACTCAATAATCTCTGAGAACAAAGCAATCAAGATGAAGGGAGTATACTCAGTAGAATGGGAACTAACCAGCAACTACATGCCCTGGGGATCCTCAAGTCCAAACACTGCCACGGATACTTCTGTCACCACAGACGAGACACAATCTCAGAGCCTCGCCTTCTTTACCGATAATGTGGGGTAATAATACCTGATTCACAGTATTCCTCTGAATAATGAAAGAAATAAGAAAATAAAATAGGAAAAAAATAGAACTGACATTGCTTTGTAAATTTAAAAGTGCAATTTAAAATGTATAATGATTACATTTAATAGACAAATTCATCCAAACCATTCCCGTAAGTTGAAAGACAAGTACTCCTGGGACCTTTACCTTTTAAAATGTAGGATATGGGGGATCTCCCTGGTGGTACAGTGGTTAAGAATCCGCCTGCCAATGCAGGGGACACAGGTTCGAGCCCTGGTCTGGGAAGATCCCACATGCCATGGAGCAACTAAGCCCGTGTGCCACAACTACTGAGCCTGCGCTCTAGAGCCCACAAACCACAACTACTGAGCCCACGTGCCACAACTACTGAAGCCCGTGCACCTAGAGCCTATCCTCCACAACAAAAGAAGCCACCACAATGAGAAGCCCGTGCACTGCAACGAAGAGTAGCCCCCGCTCGCCGCAACTAGAGAAAGCCCACGCGCAGCAACGAAGACCCAACGCAGCCAAAAATAAATTAACAAATTTTAATTAATTAATTAATTAAAGGTAGGACAATGACCTGCACTGGATGGAACAGGAAGGCTTGGGAATTTGGCTAACAGAAACCCGAGTTCTGGGGAAAGAATTGATTTACTTTCTTCATCTAAGGTCAGCAATTTCAACCGCCTAGGCAAGCTCCCCACCCATTCCAAGCTAAATGTGCTCTGCCAGAAAGACTAGACACAATATATCACATCTACCAGGCAGGATAAAATGCAACTCTGAAAGAAATTCAGCCCATTCACATGGCACTGTTGCTGTTCCGAACATCTGCAGAATGACTCTTTGAGAATTTTTTCCAAAGCCAATTTTACCAGCGAAACAAGCAAACCAAAAAACAATTCACTAATTCAAGCTAAGCCTTGGATTTGACTCCAGAATGGTGTTCCCCAGCCTAACTTGCCACCTTATTCACAAGACTTGGCTGTGAAAGTGTTGAGGAAAGTTCCCAAGATGAACACTACCCTCAAAGGACCAGGAGTTGCTAACATCAAAGGTGTTCTGAAAAGAAAACAAGTACTCCAGAAGGTCATTCCAAAAAAGGAGATCCAAGAGTGTTTCAAACAATCGTAAATCACTCCAGCGAGTGTCTAGTTCCCCTAGAGGGACTAATTGTGAGGCAGATGTGCTCATTTCTCTGTGCCGAGAAGCAGAAGACTCTGGCAGGAAAGACTTGGGTATTGGAGACAGACTGATCTGAGTTAGAATCCAGCTCCATCACCCACCTGCTGAGGGGAGCTCGAGTGAGTCATGTATCTTCTCTGTTTGCTCTTCCATAAAATAAGTATCTTGGGTGACCATTCAATTTACTGTCCATCCAGGGCACTTTGGAAAGTGAAAAAGGGCTCTTTTAATATTTGCATCAGGACAACAGGCAAACCAGGATGCCTAGTCATCCTAATAGCCAACTCCTTTCAGGCTTTTTGTGAGAATGAAGTAATATAAGAGATGCATAGAGTGTGCTTAAACGAAAGCCCAATAAAAGTTATACTGGGTTTAAAAAAAAAATCCACTGACTTGCTGGTGAGGCCTGTTTGCTCCAACAGGTCTTGGTTTCAAATGCCTTTTATTTACAACTCTGTGCAGGTCTGGCCCCCTTGCCAGGTTCACTATGATAAATGGGTGTGTGTTTTCCACTGACTGCTTGGCAGGGCTGCTGACACGGCCCTTCTGCCCTCCACCTGTAGGGTAGCACCAGCGAGTGGCAGGTTTCCCTGTGAGCCCAACCAGGGAGGTGGCAGCACAATTCCCATTATTCATTTGCTCTGCACGCACAGAGCTGACCGGACAGTGCAGTTTCCAGGGTTGTAACAGGCTCAACGTGGACACCTGCGCTTGAATGGTTGAGCTTTCTCAAGAAAAGTCAATTAAGTCCAAGTGCGTCTGCACATCCAACAGTATACAGTAGGCACTCACACGTCTCCATTGCACCCTGGGATGACAGAAATTTCTTTGGAGAAAAAGGTTGTTAATAATCCAAGTGCTATGAGCTGTTATACTCTTGAAGGTTAGTACCTACTTCGGGAACAAATATATCTGATTATCTTAACAGGAAGTCAGGGTTCTCTGAAGAGCTCCAGCCATGTTTAGTCTTCTTTCGGCTCCTTAGACCCCCCTGAACAAACTGAAGTCATAATAACACCAATGACAACAGCATCCTGTAAAGATGAGGGGCACAGACTCAGGTCACGGTCTGCCTGGATTTGAAGCCTGCCACTTATTAGCTATGTGAGCTTGGGAAGTACCTGAACTTCCTGGTGCCTCAGTTTCCTCATCTGTTAAATGGAAATAATAAGAGTAGCTAATTTTTGAGCAATTGAGTTAAGTGAGCCACTTGTGAGTAGTAAGCCCTATGTAGATTTTGTTAAATTTTGTTTTTATTTTATAATAAAACAGCAACAGCTTCACAATTAATATAAGCTCCCATCTCCTAGGTCCTTACTATGAACTAAGTATTTCATAGGCTCTGGCTGCTTCTTCCTGACATCATTCCAACTCCAATTCTCAGACACCAGCTGGGAGTCCTACAATTCAGTTCAATTCCAGCACTAACTAACCAGAGTTAGCACGGACCCCACAGGTTAAGGGCTCGGTCCCACAAGACTGCCCCCCACTTCACACACCAGCCGCAAATGGGGTCCCCAGACTACCCTCCCTTCTTCCCAGCTGACTACAACTTCAGGGGTTCCCAAGACCCCTCCTTAGGTTTAGTCATTTGTTAGAATAACTCACAGAACTCAAGAAAGCGCTGTACTTATTGTTACAGTTTATTATAAAGGAAGCAAATGACAGTCAGGTGACGAGGCACACAGGGAGCTGTCACAAAGGGTCCCGAGTGTGGGTGCCTCTGACCCCAAGGAGCTGGGGTGTGCCACCCTCCTGGCACTTGAATGTGTCAACTTGGAAGCTCCCTCAACCCTCATCATTCCACGTGTTTGTATCAAGTTTCATTACGCAAACACAATTCATTAAATCATTGGCCATTAGTAACTGAACTCAGTCTTCAACCCCTCTCCCCTCCCTGGAGGTGAGGGGGTGCTGAAAGTCCCCCCTCTCTAATCATTTGGTTCATTTTCTGGCAACCAGCTCCCTAGGAAACCTACCATGAGTCAAAGCACACTCCTCTCGCTAAGGAAATTCCAGGGGTTCTAGGAGCTCCGTGCCAGGAACTCAGGTCTTGTACAAGTTCTTTGAGCACATTATCTCATTATCATTATTCCTTTCTGAGCATGAGAAAACCGAGATTCTGAAAGGTTGAGTTACCTGCCCCAGGTCACACGGCTGTAGGTGACAGAGCTGGGAACGGCCCCGCGTCTGTCTTAGGCCCTTTTGTTCTTTCCTCTACACCAGACACATGGCCCAAAGTCCAGCAGTCAGAGAAGGAAGTGTCCAAACGAAGCAGGCTGTCTCTCACTCTGATGTCCCAAATTCATCCCTGTGGACTCAAAGCTTGTCACCACGGAGGGGGAGAGCGGTCACTAAAAGTGAAAGAGCTGATTCACTCTGGGAACCCTTTGGGGGGACAGCAATATGGTGGTGGTCCCCTGTCAGGCGCTGAGTTTGATGCCAGAAGAGGAAAGCAGCTTTCTCCTCACTTCACGGAAGTACAGCACCCAATTTGGAAAGCAAGCAAGCCCCCAGGCCTGGCTGCAGACAAAGAAAGAGCCAGCACCGCTGGGCCTAGCAAAGACCACAGGCCCTCATGGATGTGCTGAAACCGAGCAGGACCCTATGGGGCTCCTGGGCGTGGAAGCCTTTCAGTGTCCCCCATTTCTTGTTTGGAGGGAATGGACTCCAGCCTCCATGACCTTCCCTGAGTTCTAAAGGGCAGATCTGGAAAGTTGCTCATCAGGGAAGGGAGGGGACTGCAGAGAGAACAGAGGAGCCACAGCCTTGGGGCAGGGTCCTGGTTCAGCCGCAAGGGATACACATAATATCTTTGAGCTCTTTTACGGAACTAAAACCCCCAACAAATGGCAGATGTTAGCATTCTTCATTCCAGAGAAGGTCACGGTTTGATAACCTTGAAGAGCTCATCAGGGGACCACCTGAAGGCAGACTGAAGGAGTGCAGCCCCTGTGCACACCCTGATCCTTAGCAGCAACCCCACCCCTGAACCACTGCTATAAAACTCACCAAATGCTCCCAGGTTGGGACCCACAGATTTTCAGGGCACGAGCCCCACTGTATCCTCCTTTGCCTGGCAAAGCAATAGAGCTATTCTTCTCTATTAATACTTCACCCAAAACTGTCTCCAAGATTCTATTCGGCACCAGCGCACAACAGCTGAGTTTTCCGCATGAGAGTCAGCAACCACTGCACAAGATGAAAGAAAGAGAAAGTTCCAGAAGTCCCTGACCACACAAGTGACTGAATGCATTTGTTCACGGGTACATGAAAATTCCTGGCCAAGACGCTGCAAGATGCCTGCGGGTTACTCTGAGGGAACAGGCACTGCGTGTGCAAAAAGAGACAGCAGCCAGGCCAGTAGGGCTTCACTCGGTCCCACAGGCACATAGATGTTGGGGCTAAGATAAAATCCGACCTCAGATTCGATTTCAGAAAGGCAACATTTGATGCATTCTTCTCTTATTTCTGTAAAATTTAAGAGCCAACTGATACGTGATTAATGCAATTTTTTTTTTGCATTCAAGTTAAGCCCTCCAAAAATGTGTCTTATTAAAGCCAGACAACTGGTCTGTACGTAGAGATAGCATCTGATAGGGGGATGTGAACGACCAAGATCTATTTTAATTACAAGAGGACTTTCCCAGTTCACCGTCACAGCTGCCACGGAAGTCTTCATCCTGGTAAACCTGACCATTTTCACACTGAAACCCATAATAATGATAATAAAAATGCCGCTCCAGATGAGACAATAGAACAATGAGAGGTTTATTAGTGCTCCCTCTGACATCCAAACTGGAAAGTCCGCCTATGCTGACAGATCAGTTAGGGACAAAAAAGAGCTGCTCATTTTGAGAATCCATTTTGGAATCTCAGCATATCAGAAGGGGGCTAAAAAAAAAAAATAGTCACCTGGGGGAATATGTGAGGACTGTGAATGTAAACACTGTTGATGGTTTTTTCAGGTTCAACTTTATCTTGACTTAGCAGCCACCATCATTAAGCAAACATTTTAAAGTTCAATTGCACCTTGAGTGAAGCCAGCTGCCATCATTAGGCAAACATTAGATTTGGGACATGTGTCCATACAAAAATGATTTGCTCTGTTGACTGCGACACCGACAGAACAAACTCTGGACCAGCTGAGTCTATCAGAATCAGCTTCTTTTATCCTCACCTCGCCACCCCCTCCCCTCAAATCCCCTGTCCGTCAGAGAAAATTGTCAGTTCCTACGGGTCTCTCTCCTTCTCTCCAAGGGCTGTTATGGTCCAGAAATGCAGGACCTCACACCCCTTTGCCTCAGAAGAGGATTCTAACTCCAACTGACTCAGTTATCTTGCTTAAGGGGACAAACCTAAGAAATCAGACACTCTCCTGGCTACTGAACAGTGTAAACGTACAGCTGTTTCATGAACTATTTCAGGGTCAAACACTCCTAGTGTCTGAACTGTCGTCATGTGTTGCCTTTGCTCCTATCCCTCTAAGATTATCCCGGAACTATTCTGCAAAGGAAAAATCCTACACAGAAGCTGGCATCTTGCTTCGTGTTTTCCATCCCAACCCCCAAATGCAGAGTTTTACAATCAAGACTTAAGAAATCTCCTAGACACGCAGGTTAGCGCTGACGATGATGCTTGCTGTGGGCAACAAGCAGAGTGGATTCTGTTCAGCGCAGACTTTCCTAGTTATGGGTCTGGACCCCAAGGAAAACTCCTCAAAGCTGCTGGCTGACCTTCATGCTACAGAGGGCCCAGACCTGTAGTGTTGGCCTGTGCAAGTCTGACCCCCAGACACTTAAAGGGAATTTCTGTTAACTCTGTAAGGATCTGTTTCAACTGAAGGTGGCTACAAATTCTTTGCCACTCCTTCCATCAAGAGGTGGGTCCACTACCTTGAGGGCATCATGCTAAGTGAGATGAATCAGACAGAGAGAGAGAGATACTGTATGACCTCACTTGTATACGGAATCTTAAAAAAACAAAATGAACCCCCAAAAACCCCAAAAACAAAGAAGATACATGCACCCCAATGTTCACAGCAGCACTATTTACCACAGCCAAGACATGGAAGCAACCTAAGTGTCCATCGACAAATGAATGGATAAAGAGGATGTGGTACATACGCACAGTGGAATATTACTCAGCCATAAAAAAGAATGAAACGATGTCATTTGCAGCAACATGGATGGACCTAGAGATTATCAAACTAAGTGAAGTAAGTCAGGTAGAGAAAGACCAATATCATATGATATCGCTTATATGTGGAATGTAAAATAAATGATACAAGTGAAATTCTTTGCAAAACAGAAACAGACTCACAGGCATAGAAAACAAACCTATGGTAACCAAAGCGGTGGGGGGGATTAGGAGGTTGGAATTAACATATATACACTATTATATACAAAATAGATAAACTACAAGGACCTAATGTATGGAACAGGGAACTGTATTCAATCTCTTGTAATAACCTACAATGGAAAAGAATCTGAAAAAGAATCTGAATCACTATGCTGTACGTCTGAAACTAACACAACACTGTGTATCAACTATACTTCATTTAAAGCAAACAAACAAACTCGTAGAAACAGATCAGATTGGTGGTTGCGAAAGGCCGGGGGGGTGGGGGTGGGTGAAATGAATGAAAGGGGTCAAGAGGTGCAAACTTCCAGCTACAAAATAAACAAGTCCTAGGGAGGGAATGCACAGCATTACATAGCTGACTACACTTAGTAATACTGGATGGTATATTTGGAAGTTGCCAAGAGAGTAGATCTTTAAAGTTCTCAGCACAAGAAAAAACAAATTGTAACTATGTGTGGTAACAGATGTTCACTAAACACTGTGGTGAGTGTTTCACAATATATACATGTATCAAGTCATTATGCTGTACACCTGAAACTAATAAAATGTTTTATGTCACTTACAGCCCAAATAAAAAATAATTAAGAAGTGGGAGCCACTTATTCTCCCTGTAAAGATAAAGGACTGGCCTTGAGAACTGGGCAAAAGTGTTGCCATGCCAGAAGTAACTTCTGGGCCTAGGCTTTGAGGAGACTGGCAGCTTCTACCTTGGTCTGTTGGAAGCCAAGAGCCAAGTAAGAAGCACGAATACTCTGAGTCCATCCTGCTCCATACTGGAGGGGCTCTGAGGATGAGACACCACGTAGGAGAGACAGAGGCCAGGCGGCATCAGGGTGACGACGTGTGAGTTAGTAAAGAACCATCTTGAAGGCAGGTCCTCCAGCCTCAGCTGCCTTCACTGATGATGCCAGGTGGATCAAAACAAACCTCCCGCTGAGCCTTTCCCAAGTTCCTAATACCCACAAAACTGTCAGCAAAATACACAGGTCACTGAAAATGATTAAGGTTGGGGAGAGCTGGTTATGCAGTAATAGATCATTGCAACAGAATTCATTTACCAAAGATGCTTATCTTGACCATGGCAAGCATTTTCCCACATCAGGGCCTTTACACTGTTTTTTCTTTTTTTCCCTTCTGCCTGGGATGCTGTCCTTCTAATGCTTCTGCCTGGGATGTTTGTCTGACCAGGTCCTTCGAAGTGCTCAGGCGGTACATCCAACACCTCCAGTTTAGAAAGGCCTTCCCTGACCACCCTTTCTGAACTGTGTGCTCCCAACACATACAACCCGAGTCTCCCTATATCCCAACACCCAGTTGAAATACCTTCCTTGGCTCATTTTTTTCCTAGTTAATAATGGGTGCCCCCATTCCTTAAGAATATGGAGCTTTGTCTCTCTGTTCATGGCCATGATTTCAATCACCCAGAACAGTGCATGGCGCATATTAGGTACTCAAGAAATATCTGCCGACCAAACTAAACATTCCTTAAAAAAAAAAAAATTAAAGAATATGCATATCGTCAGAATACTTGAGGAAACAAAATGGACCTCCAGGAGGAAAAAGTTGTAAATTGTGATAAAATTACATTGTAATAAAGCAAATAAAAGCTTTTATCCCTCACTTAACCCGGTTCTTGCGGTTCTTGTGTTTCCAAATTAAGAATCTAAAGGAATGTTTTAAAATTTTCCTTCCTGATTCTCCAGAGTAAGACGCTGGACATTAAAATATCATTTACAACAGACATTACTCCATTATCGAGCAATGCTTCCCTCTTAAATGCAACCCATTTTTCTCACCTCAAGATTTCAATTTAAAATGTACACGAAGGCGTAATTTTGTTAAGCGAAAACCGTGAATTCAAAGGTATTGCCACAGTGCCACCTGGTGGTGAATGCTGATTCTGCACATTTTTCTCCTGACTCAGCGTGGGAATAAGGAGGAAAGGGAATCTTGCACCTCAGATTACAAAGTGCGTGACATACGAGATTTTATTCGAGATACAATGGTTTGACATGGGTAATATTATTCCCGTGTCATGGAGGCTGAGAGAACGGAAAGGACAAACATTTATTGATACCTAATATGGACTGTATTAGGTAAGGCCTTTTGAATCATTTTTCTCGTTTAATACTTGAAATAATCTCGGGATATCAATACTACCCTCATGTAAATAAGCAGACTTGCGCATGCGCACCGTGATGTTCAGTGTCTTGTCAGACATCTAGTCAATGGAGGTTCGGCTCCAGGAATGCCGGCCTCTGAGCCTGTTTCCACTGTGTTGTACAGCAGCGCTAAAGAGCTTCACCAAGTTTGCTAAGCAGGTAAGTGTTAGAGACAAAACCAAAGCCCCAGACTTCTGGCTCCGAAGTTAACTCATTCTGTAAACATTTACCGCGTGCCTACTCTATGCCAGAGATTGTGCTGGATGCTGGGACATCCCAGTGACCCGTATCTATTACTGTGTTCTTTCTACAGCCCCAGAAAGCCGGTCATTGCCTTTTCTTTCAAAATGTGACCAACACATCAAAATCCAGCAGGCTCTAGTCAACTCTGGATAATACTTTCATCCACTCATTCATTCATCCAACAAACAGTCATCAAACTAAATTTCATTGTGGGCAAAACCAGAAGTAGTCCCTGCCATCGTGGAGCTGATAACCCAATTGGGGAGACAGATAATAATCAAATAATCACAATAAAATGTAAAATACCCATCGTTGCAGAGTTGTGGGTAGGAGAGATGTGGTACATAAGGGCATATAATAGGGAGAGTGGACAGTTCAGATCATCAGGAAGTCATGAGGAAGCCAACAGGATAAGTAGGAGTTATGGAGGCAAAGAGGAGAGGAAAGAATTCCAGGTGGAGGAACCTGCATGTGCAAAGGCCCTGAGGTACTGGACGGATATGTATCATCCTAAATACAAAAATCTTTTCCACCAGGCTTCTGCCTTACATCAGAAAACAGAAGTACATTCTACGGACCTCAGATGCACTCAGAAAACCTAAGTAAATTCAAACCATCCCAAGATGCCCATCTTGTAACTACCAGCTAATTAGAAGAGCCTCAAATTTGTGTACTACTTCCAATTTCCAAAACACTTTTACACCAGATTATGTTTACTCTTTCCCAAAGAGAAACGTATGGTTATTTTTTTTTTTTTTGCGGTACGCGGGCCTCTCACTGCTGTGGCCTCTCCTGTTGCGGAGCACAGGTTCCGGACGCGCAGGCTCAGCGGCCATGGCTCACGGGCCCAGCCGCTCCGCGGCATGTGGGATCCTCCCGGACCAGGGCACGAACCCG
Organism: Delphinapterus leucas; assembly: GCF_059928025.1. Lineage (NCBI taxonomy): Eukaryota > Metazoa > Chordata > Mammalia > Artiodactyla > Monodontidae > Delphinapterus > Delphinapterus leucas. Next base: position 96,627,807 of record NC_143138.1, read on the forward strand.
CGTCCCCTGCATCAGCAGGCGGACCCTCAACCACTGCACCACCAGGGGAGCCCCGTATGGTTATTCTTGCACACACAGAGGAGAGGGAGGCCCAAAAAGCCAAATGAGCTGTCCACGTTAGCCGGTAGCCCTCACAGAACTTCACAATCCCAATCCAATTATGTTTTCACCACACTTCCTGGTGTTAAATTACAGTGTAACTTACTACATGGTCACTGCTAATTGACCACGCTGCAATCTGAGAGTAACCATTTGACAAATAAATCAAAATTAGTTCTGATTTTCACATTATTAATGTTCTTAGCTTTCTAGACAACAATTTTGCTACACGTAATTCACTGGCCAGCAGTACTTCGGTTAATATTCTGGTCTAAAAAACAGATACCAGTCTCCTGTTTTCTTGGCTATCTGATCAACACTCAACTGGGGAATTTAATCAACCGAGCGATGTCAAACTAGTTTAGTTAGTGTTTTCCACTGAACTGCTCAATTCTTTAATGGATTTTTATCAGATTGATCAGTTAGATGAGAGCTGGGAAGATGTAACAGGATAAATCAATGAACTTTAAACTTAGTACGAGAGTGGGATAGGAGGGAATAAAAGCTGTCGTTTGTATCCCATAGATAAAATTCAAACCCGTGGTAAACTCCATTCACCAAAATAGCTACCAGAAAAAAGCAAACCCTGTCATTCATTTATTCGCGCATGCACACATGCATTCATACCTTCTTTCAGTCATTATCATTAATTCTGTATCTACTAAGAGCCAGACCTGGGCCAAGTAGGATGGTACAGAAATGATTAAGAGGAGGGTACAAGACTGTGCCAACTACCAATTTATTGCCTTTCAGCTCCAGATCCATCTTTCACTGCCAGCTCGGTGAAAATATCTTCCGAAGATGACAAGATGCTAAATTTTGTCACTAGAGGGCGCTGGAGAAACACTGCAAGAAGAAGAGGCTTCTCTTTCCACTCCCATGCTTTTCCATTTGCTTCTTCTGGTTTCTACCAAGAGCTGTTGCCAGCAGCGTTTGGGGGTGGGAGGGGGGCGGGGGAACAGCTGGTGACCGTCATCCCCATCAACTTTCAGTGACATCTCCAGGATGGATCTCCAGGGAGCTACAGGCAGCCAGCAGTCAGCTCCCAGCCTCAGCTCACCTGCACCTGGAAGGGGTTTCTCCTGCTGGCTGGTCCCTGCCTCTCCTCCTGTTGTTTCCTGCTTGCCCTGCAACTGTAGACACCCACCCACACCCACCCCCGCCCAGAGAACATCCCCGCACAGTGGCGGCAGGGTTGAAGTTCAACCCAGTCTGAATCCCCCCTTGGGAAGGGGGTCCACCTTCTCATTATGTCCCTTCCTTCAGACTCTCCCTTGGCCCTACGGTATTCTTTGGGGTTCTCTTTACTCCTCTCTCGATCATCTCTGATATAGGCAATAATTCTTTTACCAGTGGTGATCAAGCAGGGGTCACTTTCAGACCAAGGGACAGTGGTGATTGTCTAGACATGTTTTCAGCTGTCACAACAGGGGAAGGAGGAAGCAGTGCTCCCGGCAGCCAGTGTGCAGGGGCCAGGGATGCTGCTAATAAACATCCTCAGGGCAAAAACATTCCCCTGAATTCAGACTTATCCAGCCCCAAATATCAACAGTCGCTGGGGCTGAGCAACCCTGCTTCATGGTCAGCTTTCCTTGTTGAGATGACTGTGTGGGGTTTTTTTTTCTCCTCCTGGACCGTAACTGCTGCGGTTAGAAATGCAGACAGATAAATTAAATCAGACCCCGGGAAGTTTCCTCACCAGGCTTTTGTCTTAGCAGCTCTGGCTTGTCTAAAGAACCTGCTATGTTTTTCCTTGTATCGTTTGACCTGTTGTTGCTGATGGAGTGAGAAAAAGCACAAGGGCTGGAGGATGAAAAGAGGAATCCTGGGAAATGTTTTTTCTCCTTTAGCTTGGCATGGAATTTTCTTACTGATGAATGGGGAACGCATCCTCCACACACTCCAACTGCTATTCCCTGCCGAAAGCAGGTGGTGGTAACAGTGAATAAGGACACCACGAGATGGCAGCTCAAGTGCTCATTAACAAAGAGAATTTAAGCATGAAATACTAGAATATAAAATGTAACGCAAAATCGCCTCCTATTAGAGAAGGGCATTGAAAGACCACCAGTCCAATGGTACCCAAATCAGGAGGAAAATCAGAGACATCTGGAGATTTTCTGAAGAATACAGCTTCTGGGGCCCCAGCCCATAATGATTAAATCAAAGTCTCTGGGAGGCAAGAGAGTCTAATGCTTTTATTTTAAACAGAGCCACTGCTGGCCTATACGGCACCTTTATGAAAAATAGAAAAGGCATTGTTCTCTGCACCAGGTACATGACTTGGCAGGTAGAGAATCTGGGTGTTAGTCCCCTCCCATCCTCTCAAGCAAGTTCACTTGTGCAGTGCACAACCTGCTCAACTCTACATGGGAGCCCTGATTTGCAAAATGAAGAAACTGAGGCCCACAGGATTCAATTTCATTCTTTTGCTAATTTATTCTCTGGCCCATTCACTCACTCAACCACTGAGCACTTGATACAGGCCAAACTCTGTGGGAATAAGATGAATAAGACATGGCCTCCACCCTCAGGTCCATCTGGAAAACAACTTGAACAAAATGCTTTTGTGTATGTTATGGCATCTGATCATCCAACAACATAGAGAGGTAGGGAGTAGTATTATTATCCCTGTTGGACAGGTTGAGAAACAGAGGGTGTGAGATGTGCAAAATCACACCCAAAATCCGGTCCTGAGATGGAATCAGAACCCAGACCCTCAAATCTCAGGGGAGTTCTTGTCACTTAATTCAATGTTGCCTGCTCTAGGAGGCCACAGTGTTGCCCCAGATCCCAGCCTCGCACACAGCCTATCCCCCAAAGGTGGGCTGTCATGAGTCATTTTCTTCCCTGTCTCACATCCTTGGGTTTTCTGCCTGATGAGGGAGACCTGTCTGTCAGATAGACATCCATGCACACGGATGCCCTCTCAGTTCCAATGACTGGATCTGACAATGAATGAGAAATGCAGGGGAAGGCGGGACCATGTGAAGGTAGTAAATGGATCTCCTGTTCCTGGGAAACGTACCCAGGGTTCATCTCTCCTCTAACAATTAAGTTTTTTCTTCACAGCGCTAATCACTAGATTACACTAATGCTTAGCTCTGGATTTGCTTCTGCCATTCACATGTCAGTGCGTGGAGGGCTGGGATTTGCCTGACTTGTTCGGTTGCATCTCCCAGAAGGAGGACAGTATCTGGCTCATAGAAAACACTGGCTGAATAAATGCATGAAGGAAGGAAGGAAGGAACACATTTTATAGACCTCATGAAGCCGGGCCAACCTAACCTTTATCTGCCTTTAGGAGAAAAGCCAAAAGCAATGTGACTTTGTAATTTCAACAAGAAGCCATAAAACTCTCTGTCTTTAATAATGCAGTGTCTTCTTTGTCAGGAAACTTGAGTATTTCCTTTCCAAACCCGTACATTTATAGCTAAGACATTTTTTGCTTCACTGTCAGTAAAGGAATTTTCCTCAAGTGGCACGAGCCAGTTTATGGCCTCTTTCTTTTTATGTGAACAGTTAAAAAAAAAATCCATCTTGTCATTTTGTGGCTCTCAAATGGTCCAGAATAAACCACCCAAGTCAAATGTGGACAGGATGAACACCATGCTAATGATGATACGTCACAGAGCCCCAAAATACTAGAGGTGGGAGAAGTCTTACAGAGTACGTGTGTCAGTCTCATATTCTTAAGGATGCAAGGAACTGCAGCCCAGACTGGTTAAAGGAATTATTGAAAACCACATGGCAAGGTGGTATCAAGGCTGGGACCAGATCACAGCTGTCACTGATGGTTCATTTCTTCTGTGAAGGTGATCAGATCAACTACACTTCAATAAAATTTTTTTAAAGATAAAAATAGTTTAAAATAAATAAATAAAATTTTTAAAAAGATGATTAGAAATAGAATCACAGCATCAGGCATCTGTGACACCAACCTGCACTTACATGGAGCAATGAGAAAAGAAAAATGTGGCTCTAATTCAGCTGCCCTATCTTCTATCTCTAGTCACTACCCAGTTCTGGGATAAATGGGTGTGACTTGCAGTTGAATGTGTCAGGTAGATTTTGTGGCCTACAAACTGCAAACTCAAAGCCTAGTGGCTTAAAGAAGTGACCATACATATAGCACATGGCTCTATGGGTTGGCAACCTGGGCTGGGCTCAGCCGGAAGATTCTTCTGGCCTCAGTTCACCCATGAATCAGCCATTAGTGGCTGGTTATAGGAAGCCCCGTTTCTGGGGGCAGCTGGTATATCTGCTGGGGTGATCACAGAGATCAGGTCACGTGTCTGTCATCCCCTGGCAAACTAGCTGTGCTTGTCAACACGGCAGTGGCAGGGTTGTGAGAAAGAGAAAAAGCCTGTGGGGCCTCTTGAGGCCTAGGCTGGAGCTGGCATGCCCTTCCTCCCAGTATTCTACTGGTATGTCAGACCACAGGTGGCCTACCTTCAGGGGCAAAGACAAGACTCCACCTCTTTATGGGTGGAGCTTAAAGTCACATTGCAAAGGCATGGGAACAAGGCAGGAATGAATTGGGGACCACTTTTGCAATCTCCCATGTCAATCAACAAGGTGAACACACCCCTCCCCCATTGCCCTAGAGTCTGGTGCACCCTGCTTTACAAGAATCTCCCAGCCAATCAGGACATTCATGCACATCTTTAGTGAGTATAAGCTCACATCACTATTAAGAGATAGTAAGAGGACACGATATTTGAAATGGAGAGAGTCACCAACCCCTTCGGGGAAGTTGGGTGCACAGAGCTACCTTAAATAGTTACGTTACACACAGGAAGTTTACTTAAACAGTAGTTAAGTGTGTGGGTCCCGGGGACACCAGGCTGGGTTTGGACCTCAGGGTGACCACTTACCAGCTGTGTGACCCCACACAAATTACTGAACCTCTCCAGACATCAGGTTCCCTGTCTGCAAAATGGGATCACCGTCACCAAATGGTTTCACAAGCCTGGAGTGAAGATGAGGTGGAGTAACGCACAGGCCTCACACACAGGACGCATAATAAACGTTGCCGGCCATCAGCTTTTCTATGATTATAATAAAAGAAGGAGAGACACACTTTCCCTCCTGCACCCTTGGCACTTTTGTCTTCTGGGTCCAGACAGAATTTGGTGCCTTGTAGCTCTGTCATCCACAAAGGGGAGAGGCCTCGGGGGAGGAGGAGAGGGCAGTGGCCCAACCCAGGAGAGCAGTCAGATATCCCAATACTACAGGATGGAGGAGAAGACAGCACTGGCCTCTCTCCCGTGCTGCATCCTTACAGGGGGCAGGACCACCCAAAAGGTACAGTGAGCAGAGAGAAGGTGTCCACCCTAAGCTCTATGGCATTCAGACCTGCAGAAAAGGTCCCAGGAGAAAGCAGTCCCCGAGAGGCCTGGGGGGCCACGACAGCCAGGAGCGAGACCAAAGAGGCCTTCACGTGCCCTCTGGGCCACGGGAACCCCAAGGGCCCCTCACACAAGCCTGGGGATGGCGGAGGGCTGCTCGAAACATAAACCAGTCTGAAGGTCTTGCCCTTTCTGACAAATGGGGGAAGGGCCAAGGCAGACTGATTTGGTTTAGAAACACAGAGAATGTGGATTGTTTCTGGGGTCTTCTCCCCAGCTCCCCCCTCCCCCCCCTTTCTTTTTCTTCTTGTGATATTGACGCATGAGTCCATTTCACCCGCCCACAGAGGACAAGCTCAGCTAACAAACGCCCCCGCTGGGGTGGCAGCTGAGGACCACGGCGAGGCTCCCAGGCATCTCTGGGCGTCTTCTACCAGGGCCACGGCCAGGCTACACCCAACACAGCAAGAGAAAGCCGAGGCCACACACCCACTGATCCCGCTTCAGGGGGCAGCCCCCTCAGGCCACACGGGGACAGAAAGGCCTGGGAGGCAACTGAGAGGTGCCATGCAAGACCTGTGTTTGGGGGTCAGGGAGTCCAACCCTCAGCTCTGCCCCGTGCCCACATCAGCCTCCACTCTGGGCTCAGGTTCCCCTTCTGTCCAGTGGAGACTGAATGGACCTCAAAGGACCACAGGGAGAACTAAATAAGAGAATTCATGTCAGGAAGTTGGCACATCTGGGCTTGTGATAAATCCCATGGGTCTCTAAGTAGAAGTGAGTCCTGGTGCTGGTGTGAGCAGAGCTCCCTCCTCTGTGCCCCCTTCAGGAAACCAGACTCATCCCCATCACAACCTTCACCCCTTGGCTTGCAGACCCGCCTCCCCAACAAACTGCACTCACATCCTGAGGCCTGGATATACTAGGTGCTCAGTAAGTGGTAAAAAAGTCAAGCAACAAATGCTCATCTGTCAGTCCAGGATTTCAAGTTCATCGTCCACAAACAGAAAATGTTTATTTTGGGAGCATCCCCTCAAACTTCATAGGGGTGATGTGATGGTCAAAAGAGAAGACGTCCAGAATGGCACTGACCTTGGGGCCCTGGAATTTCCCAAGAAATGGTAGCTATTATTATGAACTATTAATCATTCTTTTTTTTTTTTTTTTTTTTGCGGTACACGGGCCTCTCACTGCTGTGGCCTCTCCTGTTGCAGAGCACAGGCTCCGGATGCGCAGGCTCAGCGGCCATGGCTCATGGGCCCAGCCACTCCACGAACCTGTGTCCCCTGCATCGGCAGGCGGACTCTCAACCACTGCGCCACCAGGGAAGCCCTAATCATTCATTTTAAATGTCATTTTCAATAGTGTTATGAATTAACATTGCCATTATTAATACTCGCTGCCCCCCCCTCACACCTCAGTCCCACCCCTTTGTGAACATTATCAACCTCACATCCTGGTGCTCAGGACATAAAGACGCACCTTAGGTACACAGGGGTCAAGTAAAATTGACCCTCAGCTTCTAATACCTTAGTTTTTTTTATCTACAAAATAGAGATAATAGGGGCTTCCCTGGTGGCGCAGTGGTTGAGAGTCCGCCTGCCGATGCAGGGGACACGGGTTCGTGCCCCGGTCCGGAAAGATCCCACATGCCGCGGAGCAGCTGGGCCCGTGAGCCACGGCCGCTGAGCCTGCGCGTCTGGAGCCTGTGCTCCGCAACGGGAGAAGCCACAGCAGTGAGAGGCCCGCGTACCGCAAACAAACAAACAAAAAAATAGAGATAATAAATGGTTGGAAGGCTTAGTCATAAAATATGGGGGTGCCCAGAACATCACTTCAAACGTGTTCGCTCTCAGCATCCTGACGATCCTTTTTAATCACTGTGACTCATCCACCAGGTACCACTTTCCACGTCCCTATGTTTCACGCACGGGCAAGCCCTCCCCTCTGGGCAGTGGCTCTGTGACTCCCTGTCCCACCTCGTTTTGCTTTTCCATTATTAAAATGAGCTGGGCTCGGTCACCCAGTGGAACCCTAGCGTCCCCCACGATCTCTCGCAAGCCTGGCAGTGTCTGGGCCAACCACGGGCACAAGCAGATCAGCGGGAGGAGTGCCGAGATCGCGGGGTGACAGGGAGGTGGGGATGGCCAGCAGGGACCAGCTCCAGGTGTCCCAGAGCGAGCGGGACTGGGAGCCACTGGGAAGGGTGTGCAGCCAAATGAAAGGAAGACTGGCGCACTACCTTGCAAATAACCGTTCTCTGGAAAAGGCTCAGGCTGATCTGACTCAATTTTGCCAGAAACATCTTTCTGGCCTGGGGGGAGTTTTCAAAGCCCTCAGCTTTGAAAGTTTTCAAAGTCTCAGCTTTCTTTTGCTGACTGGCTCCTAAGAGGACTTCACCCAATCTTCTCAACGTCACCGGTGCAATTTTCCTGGACTCCAGCTCTGATTTTTGTTTTTCAGGCTTGAGTAGGAACGAACGCTTCCTCCCAGGCTTGCACCCATCAGCCCCTTGAGCCCCTCCCCGAAGTAGCTGGCTGCCACCCTGAAGGACCCATCGTGATAAATCCATCAAGAGCCCCCTGCCAAGCGGGAGCAGCTTTTCACAAGAAGTAAATTAAGGCACTACATTCTGCTTCAAACTGAGCAAACTCTCATTAACAAAAAGCAGACCCTATGTTTTAATTTTCATTCGTTCATTTGTGCTTGTTAATTGTTAAACGAAACGAGATGCAAAGGGTCACGGGATGCATATCCCCCCCACCTTCTTTCACAACACCTAGTTATCCCACTTGGTATTAAAATCATAGCCTCTGCACTCAAGGTTACAAGGCCACAAAAACCCACCAGCCTAAGCTAACATGAGACATCGACATCTCCTGGCTTCAGTTGCTGGAGTTGCAAGTTTATTTATGAGGGATAATTAAATATTTTAACAAACACATCATGCGTTCTATGTGCAAGGCACTGCTCAAAACGCTTACAAGCACTAATTCCTGTAACCCCTGTAATAACCCTACGAGGTCACTATTACTAGGATTAGTCACCTTTACAGATGATGAAAGCAAAGCACAGAGAGGTCGAGTTACTGAGCCAAGGTCACACAGCTGGTCAGTGGCAGAACAGGGTTAAAACGCAGGCAGCCCGGCTGGCTACAACACTTGTGCGCGCCGCCCGTACACTGTGCTGCAGACATTGTAACTAGGACTTTCCACCCCGCCCGGGAAAATGGGAATGGCCACCAGCTCAAATGGTGAAATCTACCATCTCAAGATACCGAGGTCTGAGCGACCCCTAGTGGCCACTCTGAGGTAGCACAACCTCAAGGTTGGGCTTAGCCTTGAACCTGGGGTTGACCCCTCTTCTTGATCTTGGCTGAGTGACTTCACCCCTCTAAGCCTCAGATGCTGCTGCTGCTGTGAGGATTAAAAGCGTAAAACTCGCACAGCATTTAGAGCAGGGCCTGGTGCAACTGAAGAGTTCAATACATGCTGGCCCCTATCTTACTATCACCTTGCGGATGAGAACCCGGAGACACGCAGAGGACTCTGCCAAAGCAGAGCCACACTTGTGCATCAGGGGCCACATCGGATCCACGTGTCCAGTAGATTCTCCTAGGGCAGCTGTGGCTTCATTCTACCACATGCCCTTCCTGCCCCACCAGCTGGGATACCCGCTTGTTCTATTGACACATCAGGGCTCTTCCCTGAAGGCACGCCGGAAACCCAGCAGAGAGGAAAGGGATTTGGAATTCCAGCCTCGGCCCCCAAGCCCTACTCTGGCAGCTCCTTATGAAAACAGTCTCCCCTCACACGCCAGCGTGCTGATGGGTGCTGCTTTATTTCAAGGTAGAGCTGCAGCCAGAGCCGTGACGGCTGGAGAAAGCAAATGGGAACCAACAAGGGAAAGTCGGCCCCAAAGGCAAACAGACAGCCAGCGATCGATAGAACTAATCTGTCGGGAAGCCGGACACCAAACTCAAGTGGGTCTGCTGCCAGTCTGAAGCATTCATCTTGAAGGCTGAGATGCAGTGGGCGTGCCGAGAGAACAGGTTTGCATTTCAAAGATGTCTCGAGGAGAAGCGGTACCTGGCCTGCCAACAAGGTCTCTGAAGGTTTGTAACCCCTCAGCATCCAGCAAAACAATCGCTTTATAAAGGCGGCTCAACTCTGTCGGAGGCTCAGCTGGGTGACGTGGGGCATTTTCTCACGCTTCCCCCCAGAAACCCAGCGAGATTCTCCACCCACGTGTTAGAGGTCAGCGGATCACCCCAGCAGGAAATCAGACGGTAACCAGGAGCTGATCAGCCACCCTTCCCTCCCAGGTACATTTCTACAAGGCCAACTTACCCATTAGGCATAAGGGGCAATACTTCTAGGGGACCTTGAACATGTTTTAATTTTCTTTTAAGAAAAAATGAATCTTTAGGGTGAAGAAAATATTTCACTACAGGATGTCATTAATATGTTTGTCTTTATGCCAACATATTTTTTTTTGCTTAATGGAGGAAGGGACTAGTGGCAGTGAAAGTGCCTGATCCCATGACCTGGGTTAATCCAAAGGCCAAATGGACATTAAAAAATGATGCTTCAAAGGACAAAGCTTTCACTGTGAAATGTTAAAGTGTCCCAGGAAGCAGCAAGCTGATGGAGAAATGGCCCTCGGCTACTCAGGGTCAGGGTCCCTGCTCCCAATTCCTTGGTTTTCTTGAGCTCACCAACGCCCCCTCACGTGAAGGCTGCTGCCACGTGGTGCCTGGGACTCAGGCTTCGGGACAGTGGGTGTCCAGCTTCAGTGAGCATCAGAGTTACCTGGGGAGCTTGCTTACAAAGCTCCCACCTCCAAGAGACACTACTTAGATTGAACCGTAAGTCAGTTCACAAGTGGTCGTTTCATAAGGTTCAATCTAATAATTCGGCAGATCTGAGGTGGGACCAGGTAAAATGTTTTTCTATCAAGTGCCCCAAGTGATCCTGATGCAGGAGATCCCTGAACCTTTCTCTCTGGAGTCCGACAGACACGCCTGAGTCTGGTTTCCACTGTCATCTCTTACCAGCTCTTGCCCGAGTTACCAGGTGCAGCAAAGATTTTAATGGTCAAATGTCCATGTGCTCCTCTACAAGGTCAGCAGTCTCCCCCACCTGCCTCTCCCTTGGCCTTCACCTTCAGGGCCCCATCTTCCAGACAGCAAGGCCACAAGCTGGGAGAGGACCACCCGACCGACTTCCCATCTTTGCTGTCTTAAACAATGGGGATTTCCAGGCTTACTTGTGGCGGCTGCCTAGCCTGGCCCTTCTTAACTAACACAATTAGTCTTTTCCCTGCACGCTGGGTACAAATCTGTATTTGGAGAAAGGGCCTATAAGAGACATCAGGAGAGGACTTCCCTGGTGGCGCAGTGGTTAAGAATCCGCCTGCCAATGCAGGGGACACGGGTTTGATCCCTGGTCCGGGAAGATGCCACATGCCGTGGAGCAACTAAGCCCGTGCGCCATGACTACTGAGCCTGTGCTCCGCAGCAAGAGAAGCCAGTGCAATGAGAAGCCCACTCGCCACAACTAGAGAAAGCCCACTCGCAGCAACAAAGACCCCACGCAGTCAAAAATAAAATAAATTTATTTTGAAAAAAAAAAAAGAGACGCCAGGAGAAAGCTCACATTTTCTCTGTCCCTGCCGCACGAGGACACACAGCAGCCCTCACCAGGCACCGAATTCAGCTGATGCCTTGATCCAGATTTCCAGCCTCCAGAACTGTGGGAGATAAATGCCTGTTGTTTCAGTCACCCAGTCCAGGGCACTGTGATATGACAGCCTGAGCAGACCAAGGCTGGGGGACGGTCCTGGTGGGCTCAGTGCAACCACAAGTGAGAGAGGACGTGGGAGGGTGACAGGCAGAGATGGAAGTAGAGGTCAGAGAGATGTGATTGCTGCCTTCGAGGGTGCAAAGGAGCCCTTCAGCCAAAGAATGGGGGCCGCTCCAGGGCTCTACAAGGCAAGGCTAGGAATTCTCTCCCAGAGCCCCCAGGAAGCGTCGCAGCCCAGCCGACACCCTGATTTTAGCCCAGTCAGCCCCATTTTAGACTTCTGACTTCTAGGACTATAAGATAATAAGTCTGGGTTGCTTTAAGCCATAAAGTTTATGGTAATTTGCTATAACAGCCACAGGAAACTAGAGCAGGAACCAATGTGAAAGAGATCCCAGTGGCCAAAACTGGGAGCACTGGGACCAAAAAGTATCCCTAGCATAATACTGGGTTACAACTCAAAGTGTAAGATAAATATCTGAGTCAATGCATCCATACTGATATAAACGACTGAATGAATGGATAAATGGGAAGAAGAGATAAGTCTCCATTTATGGAATAATTTCAAATAACAGAAGTAGATATTTCAGATAACTGCATCACTTTGCTGTACACCTGAAACTAACACAACATTGTCAATCAACAATCCTCCAATATAAAATAAACATTTTTAAAAAAGAAGAAGTAGATATTTCACCCTGCAGGGAGAGCTTAACCATCCGCCTTGGGTAAGCACAGACTCCACCTAGTGACGTGCACCCAGACTAGGGGTATGGGAAGGGGGGGGGGCAGGCGTGGAACAGAGACCTAGGAAACCTGAACTCCACATGCTCAAGGGTGACTCAGGAGGGGGGTCACTCTGGCTGCCGCCATGGGACCCCGAACTCATCATGAGAAAGATCAGACCCAAATAGAGGGAAATCCGACAAAAGATGTGACCAGTACTCTTCAAAACCGTCAGTCATGAAAAATAAGGAAAGACGAGAACCACAGCTCAGAAGAGACGCACTGCTGAGTGCTGCGTGGGGTCCTGGATGGGATCCTAGAACAGAAGGGGGCACTGGTGTGGAAACTGATGACATGGGAATAAAGTCTGGACCGTAATTAATAGGGGAGGGGTGGGGAGGGGAGGGAAGAGATGCAGAGGGGATGGGAGGACAGAGATGCGGAGGGGAGGGAAGAGATGCAGAGGGGAGGGGAGGGGAGGGAAGAGATGCAGAGGGGAGGGGAGAGGAGGGGAGGGAAGAGATGCAGAGGAGAGGGGAGGGGAGGGGAGGGGAGGGAAGAGATGCAGAGGAGAGGGGAGGGAGGGGAGGGGAGAGGAGGGAAGAGATGCAGAGGGGAGGGGAGGGGAGGGAAGAGATGCAGAGGGGAAACGTGATTATTTCTTACCAACCTGAGTTTGTGGTTACAATGCCCCACCGGCCACATAAACAACAAGGATGGGGTGAATATTATCTTTTACTTCATAGTGCTAGTTAGAAACACTGACACACAGACAGCCCCGTAGGCACAGATATGTAAGCGTACAGTTACCTTTAGTCTACACCCGAGGGGCAGTTCACTAACACTGGAAATTCCCTAATCAGGAATCCACATGGAAGTGGTGGGGGGTAGTGTCTAGTGGACTCTCATCGGGGGCGGGGGGGGGGGGTCCAAACTCCAGAAGCTGTCACCTCAAGCATTTCAAACCTGTCTAAATCTGCTCTAGAGGGTCATTAATTAGCAGATGAGGCATTAGAAATAATTTTTCCCTGATTAGATGAGTGAAGTTCAGGGTATGTGTGAGGCTGGAAATACGACGATACAGACACTCCATGCTGGTCAGCACAGGACAAGCATCCGCCAAGCCGAACGGCGTCTCATGTCTGGAATCCCAGGGGTCCTGTCTCCTCTCCCACCTTTGTCTTCTGGCTTTCTTGCCTGTCGCCTGATCTGATTAGAAAGCTTAGCTGCTGTCTCACTAATCCTTTCAGACAAAGGGCTTGTTGAAGCTTCTAAAAGCACCATGGGTCTGTTTCTGTTTTGTAAATAAGTTCATTTGTATCATCTTTTTAGATTCTACATAGAAGTGAGATCATGTGACATTTGTTCTTCTCTGACTTATTTCACTTAGAACGATCATCCCTAGGTCCATCCATGTTGCTGCGGGTGACAGTTTCATTCCTTTTTATAGCTGAGTGATATTCCACTGTACATATGTACCACTTCTTCTTTATCCGTTCGTCTGTCGATGGGCATCTAGGTTGCTTCCATGACCTGGCTATTGTACACAGTGCTGCAATGAACACTGGGGTGCATGTGTCTTTTCGAATTATGGTTTTCTCCAGATATATGCCAGGAGAGGGATTGCTGGGTCATATGGCAGCTCTACGTTCAGTTTTGAGGAATCTCCAAACTACTCTCCATAGTGGCTGCACCAATTTACATTCCCACCAGCGGTGCAGGGGGTTCCCTTTTCTCCACACCGCCTCCAACATTTACTGTTTGCAGACTTTCTGATGATGGCAATTCTGACTGGTGTGAGGCGGAACCTCACTGTAGTTTTGATTTGCATTTCTAATAATTATTGATGCTGAGCATCTTTTCATGTGCTTTTTGGCCATGAACTTATTTACAAAACAGAAACAGACTCACAGACTTCGAAAACAACTTATGGTTACCAAACGGGAAGGGGGGTGGGCGGTAAATCAGGAGGTTGGGATTAACATACACACACTACTATATATAAAATAGATAATTGGGCTTCCCTGGTGGTGCAGTGGTTGAGAGTCCGCCCGCCGATGCAGGGGACACAGGTTCGTGCGCCGGTCCGGGAAGATCCCACGTGCCGCAGAGCGGCTGGGCCCGTGAGCCATGGCCGCTGAGCCATGGCCGTTGAGCCTGCGCATCCGGAGCCTGTGCTCCGCAACGGGAGAGGCCACAGCAGTGAGAGGCCCGCGTACCGCAAAAAAAAAAAAAAAAAAAAAAGATAATTAACAAGGACCTACTGTACAGCACAGGGAACTCAATACTCTGTAATGACCTATATGGATAAAGAATCTGACAAAGAATGGATATATGTATATGTATAACTGAACCACTTTGCTATACACCTGAAACTAACACAACATTGTACATCAACTATACCCCAATATAAAATAAAAATTGAATTTAAAAAATACAAAATAAGACAAAAGCACCACAGGCTGCCAGTTCCTGAGCCCACAAGGACAGTGTGGGGCTGTTCCCGTGGCCACCTGCTCAGTAACAGGTGCATGTGTGGCACAGCTCAGCGGGGAGAGGATACACCACCCAGAGGCGAGGTGGCGAGGGGACACCTAGAGCCCACACCTGCCTCCAATAAGTGGACGCTTATTGCCAAAAAGAGCTGGCCAAATCAGCATGTGCCCAAGTGGGGATGGGAGGGAGGAAGGAAGGAAGGAAGGGGGAGAGAGGCGAGAAAGGGAGTAAAGGTGGAGATGGAGGAAGGAAAGAGGAGGAGGGAGGGGCCGCTGAGCAGGACCCCGGCTCGGGACGGGAGCGGGTTAAGAAGGACGCTGACGCAGCTATGGCTGGCCCAGATGCTTGGCCAGCAAGTGAAAATGTGACCTGCTTGCTGAGCAGCTTTTGCTGCCCCTGTGGTCCCTGCCGCTGCCACGAGCTGTCTGTTTCCCAGACAGAGCTGGCTGCAGGAGGAAAAATTCTGGCCTGTGACTAAACAAACACAGGCAGGAGAGCTGAGTGGGACCAATATGAACCGAGGTCCGGGGCAGAGAGGGAGACGGAGGCCCTGGCAATGGCACAGGGGGGTCCTGAGTCCCAGGGAGCGGAATAAAGTTAAGTGTTAGACCAACCAGGGCCCCTTCCTGCCGCAGCAATTGGGCACCAGGGACCCTAATAGCAGAGAGGAGGCCAGCCACGTCCTTCCGGTTTCTCCAGGAAACAGCAGCTGGAGTCTCTCCTCCTCCAGGAAGCCATCCCTGAATGCCTCGTCCTTAATAATATTTTCCTCCACCATTTGCCTTCTATGCTGCTTACATATAACACTTTTAGGCACTGAGAAGAGCACAGGGATTTGGAGACGATACGATAGTAAAATACGAATAATAACAGTGATAATTACTGGTGACCCAGCGTGTGTGAAGCACTTACTCTGTGCCACGCTCCTCGACAAGCCCTGTACACATTGTCTCAGCCAATCTTCACAACACATGACACAGGGACTCTGAAAATCCCCATCTTAGTGGTGGGAAAATAAGGAAACTAAGGCACCAAGGGGCCAAGCAACTTTCCCAAGGTCACAACCAGTGGGTAAGGAAGCCAGGATTCAAACCCTGAATCTGACCCTAGCAGTAGACACAGTAAAAAAAAATGAAAGGCAAGGACACGGGCTACGTGTCAGTTAAATACAGGAACACACGTGGGCACAGGCGTACATAATGCCTCATTTAAGCGTGATAAGAATTCTGCCAAGCAGATACCCTTGTCCCAATTTTACAGATAATAAAACTAAAGGACAAAGAACGTATTCACTGTTGTGACCGTAGAATCACTATCATTAGTCAAGTGTCTGCCATATGGCAGGTGTTGTACTAAATGCTCATGTATGTTAATTCAGTATATTTCACTGATTCTAACGTGCCATCAACGACAAGATGAATCATTAATTTAAAGGGAAAAATACTGCCAATTATAACAGTAAGGCTTGTTAGGGGTGGAATCGTGTGCCCCCTGGACCTCAGAAGGTGACCTTATTTGGCAACAGGGTCACTGCAGATGGAATCAGTTAACATGAGGTCACAATGAAGTCCGGGGGGCCCCTGATCCAATATGACCGGCGTCCACAGCAAAAGACCACCGTGTGAGGAGACAGACGTGTACACAGGGAGAACGCCATGTGAAGATTGGACTGAACGCTGCTACAAGTCCAGGAGCTATCAGGAGCTGGGAGAGCCACCTGGAACGGATCCGCCCTCCAGCCTCCAGAGGGAGGAAGGCCTGCCAACACCTTGATCTAGGACTTTACCCTCCTGAACAGGGAGAGAATACATTTCTGTGGTTTAAGCCACTCAATTTGTTGCAGCAGCCCTAACACGCTAAGACAACACTTGCTTGGAAGATGCACTCGAATTATGAGATACTGAAATGTCAGTTGTCCAATCATGAAATAAGATAGTTCGGTCTTCAAAACAAAGCCACAAGTTATCCCCAACTTACGGATGGAGAAATCCAGGTCCTAAGTATCTCACCCAAGATTCGTGTTATGCATTGGTGGAGCCAGGACGGAATTCCCCGTAGCTGCACGCATGCACACACACACACACACCCCTCTAGATTTATACTTAGGTCCTCACGTTTTAGACCATTTACAATTACTGACAAAGTTCCATCCCCAAAGAGGGAGGGCCATCTGCCCAAGGGGAATGTTCACTGACCATTCCTTTTCCAACCTCTGCGGCCAAAACCAAACCAAAGTTTGCTCAGTGGTCAGGCCGATGTGTGCCTGCAGCTCGGCCTCTTCAGCGAGTCGTGGAGATTCTCCAGCGGTGCCCTGGTACGCTTCTAACCATCACGCATCAGATGGGGACGGAGGCCTCCTCGAGGCACCCAGCAGGAATGCTGACCGAGGCCACGGCTCGCCCCCTCTGCACAACGAGTGGGACACAACGTCCCCAGAAGGTTTCTGAAGTCTCCCAGGTGGCCTGGGGGACATGTGTGTCATGGTCTGGCAACCCTAGTAAATTCTGGGCATGCCTTTTAGTCCCTTCATCATGTTCCCTATGTGCTTTTAGTTCTGAAAAGCATCTTGAGAAAAGGGCATTTTTAACACCACTCAGAGGTACTCCACTTTGGTGATACTCCATTTAACACCCCTCAGAGATACTCCATTTAAGGATGAATAATTCCAGGGCTTTTGTTAAGAATTCATGATAGGGACTTCCCTGGTGGTCCAGTGGGTAAGAATCCAAGCTCCCAATGCAGGGGGCCTGGGTTCGAGCCCTGGTCAGGGAACTAGATCCCACACGCACGCCACAACTAAGACCTGGTGCAGCCTAAAATAATTAATTAATTTTTAAAAAAATGAAAAAGAGTTCATGATGAACTGCCAGGGCTCCATGCACACAAGGGGGTCAGAAACTGGCATTCACCAGTCTGACCGCAGGAAGGTGGGCTGGCTCTATTTGTTCCCTGCAGGATCCCTGGTCCCAGCCCAGAGCCTTGCACATAGCAAGCATGCAATAAACCTCACAGAATTAATGGAAGGCTAAGTCTCTGTCTCAGAGGTTTTCCACAGTCCCCTTGCTGTGTCTAAAATTCTGTCATTATAAATTCATTCCTTTAGACTTAAATAAAAAGTCACCTAGTAAAATGCAAAATTCCCAGGAAAAGACAAACCTTCAGCACTGACGAGTTACCCTCTTAGCCAGGATCAAGTCAAACATCCTACAAGAAGACAGAGGGAAGAAAGAAGAATCAAGGGTGCAAGAAAACAGAAGCCTAAACAGAGAAGCAGGAGATAGAAACAGCTGTTATGGGGCACCTCCTATGTGATAGGGCCTCTCCAGACAGCCTTCCCACATTTAAGGTGACCAACCATTTCCTGGACTGACTGGGTTTCTAGGATGCAGGACTTTCAGGGCTAAAATCAGGAAAGCCCCAGGCAAACAGGGGCAAGTCTGTCATCCCACTTTCACCACCTCCTTTAATCCTCACACTGGTCCTATGAGGTAGACACTAGATGCCCCAATTAACAGATGAAGAAACTGAGGCTCAGAAATGTAAGTCTCGCCTAAAACCATATAGAAAGTTTATCGTTTGGGCCCTAATTTACAGAGGAAGAAACTGAGGCTCAGAAAGGTAAGTCTTGACTAAAATCATACAGAAAGTCAGCTGTCTAGGCAAAATTTAAATCAAGACTCCTTTGGTTTCAGAGACAAAGCTTACCCAGTCAGACCATGCCATGAAATCCAACTGACTTCATACTTTATTCAAATATCTTTTCAGCCTCTAAATACTTCAAGGGCAATGAAGCCCGGCTCGCCAACCTCTGAGAATTCCCTAGACCAGAATGGAGCCAGGTTCTGTGCCGGGCACGGTGCAAGTCTTAGGTAAATACCTGTCGCGTGAATGAGTGAAGAAGCAGTTGGGATACCTGGGTCCACCCCATCCCCCCCCACTCCAACCTGAACAGTAACCTACTCTCTCGGGTCTCCGTTTCCCAGAGATTTTCTGAGATGGAAGGATCTAGAGCCAGACCTTCAAAGGTGGTAGATTTTGACTGGGCAAGGAGGAGAGGGGAAGGAGGGTTCGGGAGGGTGGGATGGCATGAACCAGGGCAGGGAGATGGGACAGGGGGTGTGAGTCAACCAGATGGAGACTCCAGAAGACAGTCTGCGTCCGAGTGAAGGGCCCAGGTGACAGAAGGCTCTGGATGCCCAGGGGGATGGAGACAGAGACAAGCAGTAGACACCTACTTATGTTCACTTTTTCTCATTATTTTTCAAGTTCTCTTTCTGTATGCTCTTCAATAAAAATAACACATTCCTGAAGCAGGGCACATAAATGTCTAAGTAGCATCCATGCACTGGGGGTTTTCAGGGTTTTTCACAGCTGGGGCATAGTCCAAAAAAACCTGGAAATCACTACATTTAGCATAGGGGAGCCTAACTTTTTTTTTTTTAAGTAGGGAAGTGAAGTGGTCCAAGCACCTACTATAACCTCCTATTCCCCTGGGCTTTACACTCCCCGAAAATACATTTTCCTTTCCCTCCAATTATCCAGTTACTTACTTTGCTATGTCGTCTTAAGTTGAACAAGCCATAGATTTGTGTCCATTCTGATTACTGGTGAAATACATATCAGCTGGGGGATAATCTGAAGGCCAGTTCCAACTGGACGAAAATATGACCCATCTCAGGTGCCAAGGGAACTGACATTCACTGTATTCATGACTCTTGGGTCTAAAACTGAACAAGAGTATTAAAAAATTAATTGTAATCTAGAACATGCTGTGTGCCCATTGTATGCTGGCGCCAACATAAAAGAGAAAGAAAGCGGGGGGAGGGGCGTCTCGCTGTTTAATGGCAGACACTGGCATGTGAATACAGTTCCATGTAATGAGGGCCTGGTAGATACTGGATTTTCAGTAAATAGTTTCAACTAAATGAGAAGACGAATGAAGAGCTAAAATAAAGAGAAATAAGAAATGTCTGGAAACCCCAGAGGAGCAAGTGCCTGGCGTGGCCGGGGCAGAGCAGGGGTGACGCACGCAGCTGGGGGCTGTGAGTGGCGATGTACGAAGGACGACCTTGCCCGGCAGACAGGATGATCGCAGGGCTCCAGGCAGAGGGGACGCTCCGTCTCCCGGCATCGAAACCTTAGCTCCGGTCCTCCTGGCAGTGCCCTCCTGGAGAAGAGGGGAGGGGACGGACCAGTTCGGTTTGACTGCTGAGGAATGTTGCAGGAAAGATGCTGCCTGACTCCACAGAGATGGAGGAACAAAGGAAGGTGGCAGACAAAGGGATGGAGGGGCGGTTGGGGAAAACAGCGGGGAGACAAGAACAAATCTGAGGGTTCGCACTCAGTTTTGACAACTACCTCATCCAACCACTAGGGGTCACCAAACGCAAAATCTGCTAGAAACAGGGCTAACGAAGCCAGGGAATCTCAATCCTAAAAAAATTCCTGAACTAAGTCCCAGAAAAGTCTTAAAGCTACGGAAAGCTATACCCAGATCACTCGAGGTCAAGGACGACTGATTTTCCTAATGATGCCAAAGGAGATACCACACCTCTAGGGTTCGGCATCTGCATCTCAGATACACAGGGTCTCAGTGAAGCCGCTGAACATCCTGAGGGGCAGGACCACTACTAGCCCACGTTACAGGTGAGAACACTGAGGGCCTGAGAGGCTCTTACCGACCCAAGTTCACACAGCTAGGACGTGCCTCAACTAGGACGGAATCCAGGTCTGTCCGAGTTTAAATCTGGGCTCTTTCACCTGTACAATGACATCCATCCCAGGGACATGACGCATTGTCACCAGCACAGTGAGTCACCGGGCACGAGGCTCAGAAGGTAGACTCAAGCACTTCTTTAATTCACTGACTCCATTTTTGTAATACAACCCCTCTCCTTGATTTTACAACAGCTAAGCGGTATAGCTGGCAGGGGGTAAAGGTAGATTGGAGGATCCCAAACAGCAGGACTTTATTTTTTTAACTTTTGACATATGTGTATATGTTGCACTTTATTTGGGGAAACGAGGGGGGATCTGCGTACGTTTTTTAAATCAACCTACTTATCTTCCCCGTGCTGTTCAGGTGGGGTAACATTCATCTGAGTGGTATACAGGAAGTAGATGAGAATTCAGATCGAAAGAGAGAAACGGCATGTAAGAGGCCTGGAATGCTCAGTGAGCTTCACGCTTTGCCACTCACACATCACAAGTCGAGGGACGACAAGAGTTTGGAGCGGAGCGGGATCCTGCACGTACAAGAAGAGGAGCTGCAAAATCTCAAATGCTATGAACATTTCCTGGGAGCCACAGAAGTGGCCAAGGCACGCCTTTGTCCCTTCAGGACTGGTTCCCACAGTGAAGACCTCTAAGTGAGTAATCACGATACAACACACCCAGGGCTACATTTGAGAAACGCTCAAAGTGGAGGGGAAAAAAGACAACAGGGAGGAGAGAAGAGGCTTGCAGGGAATGACATTAGAAACCATGGGATCTGGGTTTAAAAGATGAATAGAAGTTCAGGTACAGAGGGGGATGCTTATCAACAGGAAAGGGCAGGCGCAAAGGCACAGAAGGCCAAGGGCACGACAAGTTCACAGGATGGCAAAAGCCTGGGGGGGCCTGGGGGCCTGGGAAATGTGAGGAAATTGGGAAGGTGGACCACAAGGAGACTGGCGGAGGAGGCAGGGGCACTGGACTTGGTGCCAGTAGTTGCTGAGAACCTGAAATGTGACTGGTCCAAATTGAGATGTGCTGCATGTAAAATCCAGAGCAGATTTTGAAGATTCAGTGGAAACAGAGAAAGCAAAAGACCTCATTAATATTTTTATATTGTTTGCCTGTTGAATTATACTATTTGGGATGTACTGAGTTAAATTAATAAAATGTATTACGAAAATTAATTTTGCCTGCTTATTTTTACTATTTTAATGTGGCTACTAGAAAATTCGAGATGGCAAAGGCAGCTTGCCTTGTAGCTCCCCTGGACAGCGCTGGGCTCATTCGAGCATGAGGGCATCCAATGCCATCATAAAGGGGTCGGGGCTCATCTAGTAGCAAAAGGGAGCCACCAGAGGTTTGCAGCAGAGGAGCGATTCAATACACTGAGGGTTTAGAAACACCGTGCGTGGGTGTAGACCGGAGGGGGAAAGCTGTGGTCTGGGAGGGCTCTCTGGGGGCCATTACAGTTTCCTAAATCAGGAATGCTTAGATCTGAAGAAAGCAGAGAAGGGAAACTTGGGAGAGCTATTCAGGAGAAGAGAAAATCCCTGGCAGGTGAACTTCAGATGACTGCACTGTGAAAAGACACACGATCCAATTACGGTCCTCCGGAGGGAAATCCTTTCTCATCACCCAATCACATCATCAAACCTCCCTGGCTGATGTAGAACACAAAGCTGAGAAGATAGTTTTCAGGGCACAGGAAAATACAGCCGGATGCTTAAGAGCAGGACCTAACCCACTTTCCCTGTTAAGGATCCAAGAGAAAACTGCGACCCCATTAGTCCCCAGAGAGCAACGCCTAACAGTGTGCTCTTTTATACCTCCCCTCAAGGCTGCTGAGAGGAAAGGCCGTTACCATGGAAACAGGCCCAGCCAGGAAGCCCAGTGGAGCAAACACAGACAGTCTCACGACCTGCTGTGTCCACAGAGCCGACTGGTAAATATTACACCAGGCACATACCAGAGACCCAAAGCAAACAGTAAGTCATCCCAACGCTGTGCTGGAAGAGTTCCAGGAAGAAATGTTGAACTTGGAAGCCGTGTGGCTTGGTTCCCAGGCTACGAAGGACTATCTTCCAATACAACGTGGCTGGCGATGGGGCATCTTGACAACTTACTATAGTTATAGTGAGTATCTTGTAGCATGTAGCCGTCCCAGGCTAGAGGTACTGATGGCAAGAGAGATGCCAAGGTATTCTATACAGAAGGAGGAAATCAGTGGGCAAGTTACTTCCCCTTTCTGGCAGACTCAATTATGCCTACCTGTAAAATGGGTATAATCTACATATCACAGGATCACTGGCGGCATGCGTGGAGACAAAATAGGCTAATAAATGAGAAAAATGTGTAGTTGGCATACAGTAGGTGCTTAATGATAAATGTTAGCTTCACTTCCCACTCCAGTGTATCCATATAATGTGTGGCATCTAGAACTAAAGATAGTGTCTGTATGGTCTACAGACGGTATTAAGTATGGGGTTATCACTTCCCTCACTTTAGAAACAATATTTCTCTTAAGGAGGCCTCAAGCTGCCTTAGCTTTCTCAGTACCTACCACTGAATAAAAGCACAAAGTGATTTCTTTTCCTTTTTATTTTTTTTACATCAACTGCAGCTCAGCCACACGTCCTGCATTTTCTCCTGATATACCTGAAGATTCGGATTCAAGTCCTGGACTTGTCAACCATCCCAGTTAATCCCATGTATGAGACTGAGGCCAAAGCTCTAGCCCAAGAAGATCATTTAAAAGCTGTCATCTGTTATAGAGAACAAACTATGGATACTAGTGGGGAGGGGGGAGGGGCAATACAGGGGTGGGAGAGTAGGAGGTACAAACTATTAGGTGAAAGAGCCACTCAAGGATGTATTGTAAAGCACGAGGAATATGGCCAATATTTTGTACTAACTAAATGTAAAGTAACTTTTAAAATTTGTATAACAAATTTAAAAAACCTTTTTTAATAAAAAACATTTTATATTTAAAAAAAAAAGCTGTCATCTGTCCTCAAAGAGCTGTCCGGAGCAGTGTTTTTCAAAATGTGGTCTCCTAATCCCCTGAACCAGGATTAACCGAGGCGACTGTTTAAAATGCAGGTTCCTAGGTCCCATGCAAAAAACAAAGAACACCCTCTTTTTGGGAGAGGACGAACTTTATCTGAGGCATGGAAGAGACAAATCCTGGGAGAAAATTCCAGGTCTATGTCTCCTAGGAAGATGATCTCTCCTGAAGCGATAGATTGTTCTGTAGCCAACGCCCAGTGAAGTAAAGAAAGAGCCTCTCCTCAAGGGGATTGTTGACTCTTCCAGTTAAGGAACCCAAGAAACGCTGGAATGACAGGAAACTGTGAAACAAATCTATGCGAAGGTTTGAAAGAGGTAAAAGTGGAGGTTTAGAAACAAGGAGAAGTGATCTTGGTCTAGCAGAGTTTTCTACTCCATTTTGAGTCTACAGACACTTTCTATTTCTTGGTTTAGTGTTATCATGTCATAAAATTTAACCGATTCATCACTGCATCCATTAAGAGTCTTTCATCAGAAGCTACAGAAGCTGATTCAGGTTAACTTCATCAGAGAAGAAATATATTAAAGGATGTGGGGTGACTCATAAAGTCAGAGAAAAACTGGCAGGAAAGAAAGAGCCCTCAAAAAGCCAGAAACCAGGGCATCTATGAGCATCTAGGTAGCAAGAAAGAAGCCAGGCCCAGTCTCTTCAGGACACGGCATTCTTGATTAATCAACCCCAAACACATATGCTCTTGTTTCATCCAGCAAAACTCCTGGGAGGGAGAGTCTGGGTCCAATGTGCATCCTCCAGCCAGGGGATGGCAGACCATCCTGACCGGTGGATTTTGCACACCCACCCCCACCCCCGTCCCCCCCGAGACATCTGACACTGTCTGGAGACATTCCGAGGCATCCATGGGTTGTCACCCTAGGGATCTGCTAAATAACCTACAATGCACAGGACAGCCCCCTACAACAAAGAACCCCCCTCCCCAAATACCAGTAGTGTCAAGGTTGAGAAACCCTGATCTTGACTGACTGGTCCAACAGGAATGCAAAAGGGACATTTCCTTATGGAGAGTTGAGGGTGTAGTGGCCACATCCACCGTCTGCTCCACCCAGATTCCCTGAGTCCCTTCGGCCATTTCTCTTTTCCCCTTGCCCCGCATGGCTGCTTCCACCTCCCACCTGCAACCTTCTTCAAAGGACAGTCCTTGGATTGTTGGAGTCACCTGTAGGCTCAGGAAGCTGAGAGTGCCTGGGAATTTTCCTCTCCCACGACGACCCTTAGCTGGGGTGGAAGGGGTAGGAAAACCCAGCTCTCTTACCTCAAGTCAGGTGCAATTTACACCCCAGAGCACCCACAGGATCAGGCGAGGCTGGGACCTTACTTGCTTGGTACTTTCTACTTCCCCACTTCCTTCCAGGGTCTCCTGGGAACACTTTCTTAACAACTCATTTGTACCCAAATCCCCTCTCAGGGTTTGCTTTCAGGGAACCTGGCCTAAGACAAGATGCGTTACCAAAAAAAGGGTGGGAGAGACTGCCCGACAGTCAAAAACAACAGCGATCTACTAGGAGCCCTCCTGCAGAGGTTTCCAGCTCTCCCCTCACTACGTGACAGGTTACTGGGTGGCCAGGAGTCAAGTGCGTGAGCTTTGCAGTCAAACCTGGGTTTAAACCCTGATTTTCCTACTGTGTGGCTTGAAACGAGTCGTTTCCTCAATTTTTCCCTTTTCATCTGTAAAACGGGCATAATGTTAATACCTACTCACAGGGTGGTCTTGAGGATTAAAAGGAAGAAGAAGTGTTTATTCTGACGTGGAATCCTTTATGAATACTCGTTAAAGGCAGCAGCTATGGTTACTAATAATCAGATCAAGAATCTTTAATTTACAGAACAATGAAAGCTATTCCTTTAAATTAATTACAGGTAAAGAAATTCACCTTTGAATGGGAATCCAGAAAGTGGGGATTTGTAGGAAGGTAAGCGAGACCCTTACAATTTATGAAGTAATGAGTGCCTTTATCTTACTGGTTTTATTTATAAGGTACATGGTAGCCTTTTCACAGTCAGTAATAGTTTAGAAAGAGAGAGAAAGAGAAACAGAGAGGGGGGGGAAGGGGGAAGGGGGAAGAGGGGAAGGGAGGGAGGGAGGGAAGGAGGAAAAAAAGGTCTCAGAATCTAAATTAGCTAAGAAGCATTGCCCAGAAACTTACCCAACCTTGATGGAATTCCAACGGGTGGGTTGCAGGCCACCTGTTACCTAGAATTACATCTTCATCTTCATGAGCAGAACCAGAGACTTAAGGCTCCAAGACACTTTCTAATAATGAAGAGCAGGTTGCCACTTTCTGATCATTACTGGTACATATAGCAAAATCACCGCTGCCGCAAGGCACCGGGCATCATCCCTGCGGATGGCTGAAGAGGCAGCCAGCGCAGCCAGGCGGAAAGAGGAGATTATGTAGAGGGAGAATGAAGATGCGTAATCACAGGAATGAGGTGGGGGAAGGCACGGCAGAAACCCAAGTGTGGACCCCTGAGGAGCTGAATTGCCAGGTCCCCGTGTAAATCAGGGCACCTGAGGGGTAAGGTTGCATGGATGCCTTATGAACGGAATAGAAGAGATCACTAGCCCGCAGGTAAGAAAATTAGATGTCTGCAAGCAGCAGAAGCAGAGATGAGCAAAGCAGAGTAGGCAATCTTCATGATCTGCAAACAAAGCCCTTCCAGTGGACTGAAATCAAACAAAGGATATTAAGAGAGGCTGAGAAGAGGGGCAGAGAACTGGTCTCAGTGCGGGAAGGGAAGAGAGTTCTCAAAACCCTCATGTGTCTGCCTTCTTCGCAGCCTGTCTGGTAATGACATTAAGGGCTCTCTCGTGAGATTAACAGGATGCCTTCTGCTAGGGCTACGGGCACTGTCTGATACAGCAGCCACTCGCCACATGTGGCTATGAAATATGTATTATTTAAAATCAAATTAAGTTTAAAATCCAGGTCTTCAGCTCCACTGGCTTCTAATCCCAGCTCAGGGAACTTGGTTTAGGCAAGTCCCATCCCCCCACCTCGGAGGCCCCATCGGAAAATAAAGGGGAGCTGATGAGAAGGCTGCGGGACCTCTTCCAGCTGCGATGCTCTCTGCTCTGGGTCTGCCTTGGAAGAACTCAGGAGGAGCCCCATATTAGGTGATCAGTAGATCATGGAAACCTACAAATCCAAGCAGCACATGGCCCCGCGGACCCACAGCTGTGCTGCCCAGATCCACCTCGGGGAGGAATTTGCTTTCTCTGGCTCCTGGCTCTTGGGGGTCTGCCTCAGCTGCAGAGCACTGTCCCCCCAAGCTCCAGCCTCCTGGGAGCAGCCCATGACTGAGAGAGGTGGGGTGTAAAGGCCTGGCCCTTTCTCCATCACAGGGGACACCTCCTGAGCCCCCAGAGAGTCGAGGCGGCTTGGGGGACCTCCAGAGTTGTTCAGCTTTCCCTCTGCCCATTCCCACTTCCTGCCCCTCCTTTCCCTGGTGTTGGCCCCAAAGAAAGGTCATGTGCACTCATAAACATGTCCGAGCCTGCTGCCAGAAAACCCCACCCTGTGTCAAATGGAACAGTGTGCGTGGCGAGGCCAAGTCAGACAAGTTGAATGAAAGGAATTCCGTGAGGTTTGGTGAGATAATAATGCCAATAAATAACAACTGTAACCGCTAGCCGCTACAGGGCACTAACCAAGCGCCAGGCACTATTCCACGCGCTTCACCCGTGTACACACATTTAACGCTCATCACGACCCAGGGGATTAGGTGCCATTGTCACAGATCAGGAAACTGAGGTTCAGAGAAAGCCCACGGCCGGGAAGGAAGCCGGCAGGGCCCGCGCCCAGGCAGGCGGGCTCCAGAGTGTGTGCCCCTAAGCGGCAGCTTGTCATCATTACTCTTACTACTGGTCTTGAGTCACTGGCCCCCCTGGGCTTCACTTTCTTGTTTTCTGATGCTTGTTTCGTGATACTTGGCCACAATGAGCTCCTGGTGCTGGGTCCCCTTCTCACCGTGTCCATGGTCACCCAAGGCCAGACGCGGAGTCAGGCCGGCACCCAAAGGCCACTGCTGCCTCCACCCCGACGCTCTTGGCGCCTCTCTGGTCTGCCTCCAGAGAAAGCGAGCTAGAGGAGGCCAGGAGAAGGGCTCTGACCCTGCTCCCTGCTCCTTCAGGGCACGAGAAGCTGCTCCAGAAACCCCAGCCCGCCCACGTGCCACATCTCCTCTCCCAGCATCGCAAGGTAGAACAGGTAAACGGGTAGGGAAAGTCTGCTGTGTCAGGGTCTCTCTCTTCCCCTCTCTCTCACATACGTGCACGCACACACGCACACAACGTGAAGCGGGACTTTCTCCAACTCAGCACCTAAGATGCGCCAGGCACTATACTACGAGCTTTTCATCTGTTCAGGTCTTTACAGAGGTGGACACCGCGGCTCAGAGTGGGGAAGTCACTTTCCCAAGGGCACAGAGCGGGCAAGGGTCAGACGGAGGATTGACACCCAGCAGCGTCCAGCACCAATGCTTTTGGTCTCTGCTGAGGCAGAGGTCTCAGGACCCCCAGTGGTGCTTATTCAAAGGAAAGATGCCATCCCCAAACCGCACCCCAGCCCCAGACACACCAGGACTCCTGCAAAGAAGCAGGAGACTAAGGGGGGGGTTAAAGGAGAGAGAAGGAGGGAAGTGGGGAGAGGGAGAGGGGAAAAGGAAGGAGACAGGGAGGGAGAGACAGACAGATGGCTGGACCTGTCAGCCAGCGGTGCCCACAGGAAGGCACTACGTCAGCTGCTTCTCCACTCTGACACCTGCCCAGGCAATGGCTGAGTTATCCGCTACTTTTGCAGAGGAGGGAGAGAGCTGAAGAGAGAGATGGCGGGCAGAGGGCTGGGACTGGAGGACAAGGATACATGAGTTTCCCGATGGTTAGGAGGGCGCTAGGCCCTGGTATATGCACTTCAGACTTATAGTGACTCACTCGACCCCGACAACGGCCCCACGACATAGACGCTTTATAATCCCCATTTCGCAGGTGAGAAAAGTGAGGCATAGAAGGGTTAACTGACTCCCCGACAGTCACAGAGCCAGTAAGTGTTCCCTTGAGTCTCATCTCTAATTAGTTAACTACCTTCGGTTTCCATGACTGTGAATCTCCATGTAGCACAGGGTCCAGCAGTGCTGACCCACGGAGGGATGAAAGGAACACAGCCCTGTGTGTCAGGAGGCCTGGTTTCCGTCCCATTTCTGCCCCTAGCAAATTCGCATCTCGGGCAGGTTCCTTCCTCTCTCTCAGTCTATGTGTCCCCATTTATAAAATGAAAGGACTGACTTAAGTGATGAGCTATTGTGGTAATAGTAATAGAAGTAGTACAAGTATCACTAGTAGTAATAGTAAAAGTACACAGTAGTAACACAACACTGTAAATCAACTATTCATCAATTTTTTAAAGTACATCGTAGTAGAAGCAGTAGCTGCAGTAACAGAAGAGGGAACAGTAAACACAATAGTACTAGAAGTACTACTGAGAGAAGCAGTAGTATAATTAGTAAAAATACGCAGTGGTAATAGAAGTGGTAGTAGAAGTTATGGCAGTAACAGATGAAGGAGGAGGAAAAGAAAAAGATAAACAGTAGTGATAAAGGAAGTAGTACTAATGGAAGAAATCATCACAGTAACAGTAGCAGTCATAGCATCAGAGGTTGTAGTAGTAGTGGTGATAGATTAGTAGTAAAAGGAATAGTGGTAGTAATAGAAGAAGTCATCGTAGTAGTAGTAATGAAAGAAGTAACAGTAGCGACAGAAGTAACAGTAGTAATAAAAGGAGTAAACCTACCGACACTGACTGGCAACCTCCTCTGCACCAGGCACTGTGTGTCTCGGACACTCACTCCTAACATCTCTCCTTAGGTAGCTACCTATCCTTATGCCCATTTTACAGACGGGAAAACTGAGATTTGGAGATGTCAGCCTGTGCAAGGAGGTGGGAGAGTTTGGACTGTTCAGTCTGATGTGTCTCCTGTCACCCAAGCGCCCCCACCAGGCCAGGCTCCCTCTCTAAGGCCCCCCCCCCACCACAGTGCTCCAGAGGGAGTGGCTGGGTCCCTTCGGCTGTTACGATGCTCATTCCAAAAGTTTTGCTCCGTCTCATGATCTGGCCCCCTTGCCCTCTGAATTAGAGGGAAACTCAGAACTAACTTCCCTCAGAGAAGGCCCTTTAGAACTATTTTCCATGTAATGCCCTCTTCGTGTTGTTGGAAGGATCTGCATGAGACTGGTTGTCACCCAACACTCTGTTGACATTTCCTTTTTAAAGAACATAACATACATTCTTGGGCTGGACTCAAACATTCTTACATTCTGGTGTGTTTTGTTTTTTTTTTAACTATTTATGGACAAACATAATAGTTGGAAACGCTAGGTGGAAGCCCCCGAGTTCTCTCTTCCTCTGTGATAAAGGGCAGAGAATGTCAGCCGTCAATAATCCTAGGAGGAACACTCCCTCTCCAGCCCCGGTTTGAAGGAAGGAAACAAAGCTTCATAATAATAACAGAGAATGTAAATTGAGCACTTAGTGTAATTCAGATGCTGTGGAAAACATTTCATACGCTTTTTTAAATTTAATTTTCACCATAACTTATGAGATAGAGTATTGCCATCAGCCCCATTTTACAGATGGTGAAACTAAAGTTCTCAAGCATTAAGAACATCTCCCAAGATCACAAGTAAGTGATAGAGGAGGGCACAGGTCTGTTTGAATCCAAAGCAGGACTCCCAGACTGACTGGGAGTAGCTGAAATTAACCAGCTAAGGGAATTTAAGTAACTACAGAAGGACTAACCCACCAAAAAACAGTCATCAGAGGCCACTGCCAGTACCCACAAAGTAAGACTGGGGATGGAGCTGGCTCTGGGAATATCTTCACAATTATTCACTCATTCATTGCTTATTCAACAAACATGTACTGATCACCTTTTTCCCAAGCAAAGCCCTAGGAACGAGGGATATAGGGGGAACCAAGTTCAGTGGGAGACACAAATCAATTACAACTCAACGGCAGAAATGAAACACTTAGGTTAACACAAAGGGACTATAGCAATCTGGGAGGGGACCTGATACAGACTACGAGGAGGGAGGGTACAGTCAAGGAAGGCTTCCTGGAGGAGGTGACACCAAACTGCTATTTGAAGGACAAACAGAAGGCCGCCAGGTGAGTGAGGCTGGCTATGGAAACTGTGTCCTAGGCAGAGAGGATGGCAAGCCTGGAGGAAACAGAGAGGGAGGCGAGAATGGGGAACTGCAGACCGGGTGGATGGACGGTGGCAACAGAGGCCTTGGTCTTGGGGGCTGGGTGATAAGAGCCAGTAAAATCACGAAACAGAGAACTAAGTCTCCTAGTTGTGGTTCCAACTCCAAGCTCAGCCAGCTACTCTCTTGTTATCATTGGCTTCCCATGTAGGTTTGTCTGTAGAGAGAGAATGTCCAAACAGGAGCTACATTTCAAATGCAAACTGATAAACTGACTCTGCAATTCTTGCTTATGGGTCTCAAGCAAATCTGGTTATCACCAGGAAGTCAGTCCCCTGGGCCCAGTCTCCCAAGTGTCCAAGATCACATAGTGAAAACCCAGACGTAGAACATGGTGCCCTCCAGAAGACCTAAATAGACATTTCTCCAGAAAAGACATACAGATGGCAAACAGGCACATGTAAAGATGCTCAACATCACTAATCATTAGGGAAATGTAAATCTAAATTACAACGAGATATTACCTCACACTGGTCAGAATGGCCATCATCAAAAAGTCTGCAAACAATAAACGCTGGAGAGGGTGTGGACTAAAAGGAACCCTCCTACACTGCTGGTGTGAATGTAAATTGATACAGCCACTATGGAGAGCAGTACGGAGGGTCCTTAAAAAACTAAAAATAGAACTACCATATGACCCAGCAATCCCACTCCTGAGCATATATCTGGAGAAAACTATAATTCAAAAAGATACACGCACCCCTATGTTCACAGCAGCACTACTGACAACAGCCAAGACATGGAGACAACCTAAGTGTCCATTGACAGAGGAATGGATTAAGAAGATGTGGTATATAAACATACAATGAAATATTAGCCATAAAAAAGAACGAAATAATTCCATTTGCAGCAACACGGATGGACCTAGAGATGATCATTCTATGTGAAGTAAGCCAAGGACAAATATCATATGGTATCACTTATACGTGGAATCTAAACAAAAATGATACAAGTGAAATTATTTACAAAACAGAAATACACTCACAGACATACAAAACAAACTTACGGTTACCAAAGGGGAAAGCGGGGCAGGGATAAACTGGGAGTTTGGCATTAAAATACACACACAACTATATATGGAATAGATAACCAATAAGGACCTACTGTATAGTGCCGGGAACGATACTCAATCTTGTGATAACCTGTAATAGAAAGGACTTTTAAAAAGGATATATACAGGGCTTCCCTGGTGGCGCAGTGGTTGAGAGTCCGCCCGCCGAGGCAGGGGACGCAAGCTCGTGCCCCGGTCCGGGAAGATCCCACATGCTGCGGAGCGGCTGGGCCCGTGAGCCACGGCCACTGAGCCTGCGCGTCCAGAGCCTGTGCTCCGCAACGGGAGAGGCCGCAGCGGTGAGAGGCCCGCGTACCGCAAAAAACAAACAAACATACAAAAAAAGGATATATACACATATACACGTATAACTGAGTTAGTTGGCTAGAGACCTGAAACTAACACAACACTGTAAATCAACTATATTTCAATAGAACTTTTTTTAAAAAAAGAACATGGCGCCCTCACTCTCCATGGGCCCTCCTGGTTGGGCACACTGCTGTCAATTCGTGCATCACTGTTTATGGAGCATCTGCACCTGTTAGAATCCTTTTTTTTTTTTTGCGGTACACGGGCCTCTCACTGCTGTGGCTTCTCCCGTTGCGGAGCACAGGCTCCGGACGCGCAGGCTCAGCGGCCATGGCTCACGGGCCCAGCCGCTCTGCGGCATGTGGGGTCTTCCCGGACCGGGGCACGAACCCGCGTCCCCTGCATCGGCAGGCGGACTCCCAACCACTGCGCCACCAGGGAAGCCCCTAGAATCCTCTTGATTGTGAGCAACAGAAAACCCAATCCAACGTCTTCAACAATAAGGCCACTTATTATTTCACCTATCGGGAAGTTCAGAGGACCCAGAGTTAATTCAGTAGCGCGGTGATGTCATTCCGTGGCAGATTTGCACCCCCCTATTTTTGCTCTGCCACTGTCTCACTATAGCTCTTACTGTCTGACATGGAAATAATATTCATCAGAAGAAAAGGGACTTTTCTTGCCCTACTGTTACTCCGCAAAGTGCCCCCTCCCCAGATGATTTCCCTTCATATTTCACTGACCAGAAATTGGTCACGTGCCCCTTATAATTCGGCAAAAGTTGGTTAAAAAAAAAAAAATAGAAAGATTTGCTTGGACTACATCCATCACAGGGAATGGAGAAAGTGTCACCATGCCCAGCACGCAGCTCTATGGAGAAGGGCAAGAGTGAATTATTAGGGACCCTGCCAGCCAGGAAAGGTGGGGGTGGGTGAGAAATGGATAAGGGTCACAGTCTGCTGCAGTGGCCATGCCCCTGGCATACAGCAGGAGCTCCATAAATGTCTCCTGAATGAGGGCAAGGAACAAGCAAATCGACATGGTTACCAGAGGGGGAGCAACAGAGCAGCTGCAGACGCGTCTTCAACACAACCCTGTGAGTTGAAAGCAACAGGAACCCAATCCAAAGAAGTCTCAGAGAACATTAATTATATGTATTGGTCCTCATAATTGAGAAGTCTGAGACTGTACTGGCTTCAAGACATCGCTGGCTCCAGGTATTCAAATAATATTTTAAGGAAGCTGTCTCACCTCGTCTCTGGACTCTGCTTTTCACCACATGCAGCTTCAGGCCCAAGTACCCCCCGTTCAACAACCCCAAGAGAAAGGGGACCGTCTTCCCCAATCTTCCAGCCCAAGTCCCTGATCTGACACTCAATGGCCTGGCTCAGGCCATGCGTCAACCCTGACCCAAACCCTGTGGCCAGAGGGGGCTGACCGGTCAGCTCCAGTCACATGTCCATCAGATCTGGGTCACGTGACTGGCTCTCTTTGGCATTTTCCAACGGTCCTCACAGCTTCCACCTAAGTTTTCTCTGGCAGGTAGGAAACAAGTGACCCGTCTGCGCATTTCAATAGTCTCCTCTCCAAGCTGAACAACAAAAATTACTTCCAAGAATCATTCCAAACCAAGAGCCGGGTAGGTGGTTGGGAAAAGAAGTTCATGTTTAATTAATAGAAACTGACAGTCTTCAAATGATCTCAGTGGTAAAAACCTCATTTAGCCTAGGTTTAGAAAGGGAACACTTGGGAGATTATTAATGAAGCTTGTTTTTCATGGCCCCAGGGAAAACAGAGGGGGAAGTGTAATTGATGCCATTTGGTCAAAATGTGGCAATTGAATCGCTGGTAGATTTGTTCAGAGGGGAAAGGGTGGGGACAGGGCCAGGGCAGAACAAACCCAGCAGGCACATCTGAACAGTGCACGGCCTAAGGAATAGTCCAAGCTGCCTGTCTTGGAAAAGGAGTTGGACTGAACAGGTTAACATGTCAGTGGGTTTTATGCAACTCAGAACCCACAATCAGTGCACTAATTTCAGGAGAATTTCCAAAATGAGGCCGTCCTGCATGAGCCTGTAAGAGGCATCAAGCATCACGGTCATCACGTGACAAACGTAAGAACACACGGCAATGTAGGTTTGGTTGGGACACATTCTTTGCCCCAATTTTCCCACCGAGAGCCCTTTGCCCTTGCTGACCTCCTCCCCAGATGCCCTTCCCCGTGATCTCGGCATGGCTGGCTCATACTTGGTCTTTAGATCTCAACTTAAATGTCACGTTGTCGTGGAGGCCTGACCACAGGACCAATTTCCCATGGTGCTACGTGAATCCCCAGCATCTCAGCAGCTGATATGTATGTGGTCTACTGGCATGTTCACAGACTTGTGTATGTCCTGGCTTAAGGATGGTCCCATACGGGCAGAGCCCTGTCCAGTCTTGGTCATCATTACGTGGCCAGTATCCCAACCAGCGACTGGCACTCAAAATATTTGTTGAGAAGATGAATGAATGATCTCTGGCCCTGTCCCCCTGACACTTAGCCCAGACAGAGGCCATGGCTGACTCATTGCGCCTTGTCCCCTCTGCCTTTTCACCCTCGCCTATGCTGTTCCCTACGGGGTGGGCACGTCCTGCCCACTCTCACGTCCTTGGACAACCTCATGAATCTTGGCTCCCATGCTTTACTAGCTATGGGTACTCAGGAAAAGGGTTCATTTTTCTGGGCCTCAGTTTCCTCATCTGAACAATGGTGGTCAGAATAGCATCAACTAACAGAATTTCTGGGAGGGCTGAACCGGGGGGTCAAGTACACAGAAGATGAAAGGTCCAGCCCTAGCACCTCATGCCACTGTTTTGGGATTCTAGCATTAACCACAGCTATCTGTCCGTGTGTGTACCGACAGGCTGTGAATTCTTCAAGGAGGGAAGGACATGCAGTTTCTCTTTGTATTCTCAAGTCTTGCATTTTGCCTCAAACACAGTAGGTGCTCAGTAAACGTTTTTCGAATTAAACTGGGTGCCATTCCAACACGACCCAGGCATTCTAGTGGTTTCTGTACTCCTTGACCTTCAGCTCTCCAGAGAAGGCAAACCCATACAGCTCATGTCTGTAGCAAAACTTTAAGAAGAAAGGCTGCCAGCCATGAGAAAGTAAGCTTGCCCTGCATTCCCCACGTCAAACAGAATTGTTTTCAGTCAAACGTCTAGTCTGTGCACTCTGCCCTCCAAACCCATGTTTATTAGGGTGATCGCACAGAACGAGCAGGAAATAACGTCTGGCTGGTATCTGGGCCTCTCATCTCTCTCTGAAATGGATGCATCTTCACATCCACTTCTCAAGCAGAGGTCTGTTGCCCCCCACCCACCAAAACTGCCCAGAAAACACAAGACCTAATGCCCTAGGCTTTTGCTGCCTCAGATGGCAAACGCTTCTGTTCTCCAGCCTCAAGGGTTGTGTCAACTTTAAGATCCTGACTACAGGGCCACAGAGGAGCCAGACATGCTAACAAAATATTATTTGCTTCCCTGGTTTTTGGTGCATTCGACAGGAGCCTTCAATCCCCAGAGACCCAAGACTCTGAAAATTCCTGTCCCAGCCCCTAACTTCACCACTCACCTGGGCACCAGTCATTTTTTCAGACACCTAAGGTGGCTCCAGCATCTCATTCCAAGTTCTGACTCCACTCTCTTTTTCTCCAACGTTATGAATGTGCTTCTTTTTTAAAACATATTTTTCTTGGAAAGATCTGTATGTCCTCATTACAGTCTTTCAGTTTTCACTGGAGCATAATATGCCCCTGAAAAAGTCAACCACCACGGATTAACATCTGCAATGCGTACACTTGACAGGGAAGCAACGAGATACGCTACATCATCCCAAGATGGTACTGCTGTTGGGAGGGGAACGTGGTGATGGATGTGAGATCGCTGACATGCCATCCGGAAACCATTCTTCATTCAGCAAGTCGTCATTTATTTGGAAGATCTGTTCCGTGGATTTAAGGCATGTTTTCTCATTCAATAGGAAAATGGAAGGAATAGGTCGAGACCTTTCATTTTTCTCATTCCTGTCATATAAACATGAAGGAACTGCCTTCTCTAAAAACGCTCCTAAGTTAGGGCAGCCCAGGGATATTTCAAGCCTCCATTCTGCCCATTCCTCTGTTTTATGTGGCTTCTGCTCGCACATCTGATGAAAATAGCTCTTTCCATGGCAACACTGCATAGAGATATGGTAGGTTTGGGTTTCTGTTAAGCAATACTGTTTATCTTAAAACTGAACTGAATTCTCCCCCTTCTTCTCTCACTCCACAATCACACCAGTCTTGGCAGACTCCTGAGAGCGTGTGAGGACACATCTTGACCAAGGGACTGTAGTTCTTTCTCTAGTCCCCCGTACAACATTAATCCCGTGTACCTGTAAGTCGGTTTCAATTTTGAGTGCTAGAGTTCAAGATCTTAGCTTGATATTCAAGACCATTTACAACTGGCCCTGCCTGCTTCTGTATTTTCATATCCTGACAGTGCCTACATTTTACAGTACATGCTAACCATGCCAAGCTGCTTATCTGGGACCCAAACGTACCTGGACTTTCACGGCCAGCTCACCACTGCACTACAGTCAAGTTCAACATATCACCTTCTCCCACACATACACATGCTTACACACACATACACACAAATACAGAGACACACAAATCCACGCCCTAGAGCATTCAGAGCATAAAGCGTAATTTTACTGCCGGTCTGTGGAGAGAAGACTGAAGAAGGGGATTAGACTGTGCATCATTTGGCCGATGTCCTTTAACGGTTCCTTCTAAAATATTTTCTCAAAATCCCTTTCCCTAAGGTAACTGTCAACTGTCCCTCTCCCCTCTTGATGCAGAAACCGCTCTCCAATTGAAGTTAACTCTTTCTCCTCATTCTGCCCTCAGCTCAGATATCCATGGAACAAAAAAGGGGCTGAGAGGTTGAAAACAGGTCATTAGGCACACCTCGACGACCCAGCATTCCTGGTGAGTCCCAGGCTGTGGAGACGTGCGTGCTAATGCTCCATTCACTCACCGTGTAAAGTTTACAAACGTACCAGCCAGCTCTGGCTCTGTCAGTGCACATGCCACACCCTCTTCCTGGCATGCCCTTCCCACGTTGCCTATCTGATGAACCATTCAAGGCTTCAAGACCCAGGACAAGAATCACCACTTCTGAGACACCTTGGGGATTTCAGACTTGCTTCCTCAGCCAAAGGAAAGAAAATGCAAGTCCAGAGCTGACCACTCTGACTTAGCACTGTTACACAATCCTTGGGTTCTGCACTTGTTGGCACACCCTTTTGCCCTATTATGCCACCAATTCCTTCAAAAAGAAGTCTTCCTGTCTGAATGTCAGCTCAGCACAGTGCCTGGCACTTAGTATGTGCTCAGTAAACGTGTGTCAGGTGGAATTTTACTTTCACCACACAGCTGCGAGTTAGGTGGAGTGGATGTGTATAAAAACAGGACTCCTAGGCAGATTCTTTCTCCTTTCTGAGCCACGGGGTATGCTGAACGCATTCCCTAAGCACTCTCCCTGCATTAACTCATTCAATCATCACAGTGACCCTATGACGTTAATGTTATCGTCATCCACATTTTACAGACAATAAAGATAAAATTTAAAATTTCCCTATTGCAGATTTTTAACAGTGTTCAAAATACCTGTTGTCCACCCCTTATATAATCCTATATAAGAGGATTATACACTCATGCATGGGTATGTGACCTGCTTTGTCCTATGAAAACTAAGACGTGAGGTGTGTCATCTCAAAAGCTTTAAGGACCAGCTCATGGTTTCCCCGCTTTTCCCTCGGTCCTATGAATAGCCTGCCTCCTGTCACTCTGGGTCCCAGAGCGAAGAGGATGTGAAACAGAAATGCAGCTGACCACTGTGGCCAAATAGGACAAGCAAGTCCGCTTTTTGTAAGCCACTAAGATTTGGGGGTCATTTGTCACCTCAGCATAACTTAGCCTAAACTGACTAATGAACTCCACAAACCTGGAAAAAAGCTTCCATGTTCCCATGTCAGTAGAAGAGCCTAACATCCACCTAGCGACATAAACTATAAACCTGGAATTTATCTCTGCTACCTCTTTTCCCCTCCCCCCAACCCCCTGACAAAAAAAAACTTTCAAGTCCTGTCAACACGCTTCCTAAATCTCCCTGGGATGGAATGTCTTCAATGTCCCCCTTCATCTGCAATGCCACCATCTCAGGTCAGGTCACCATCATTCTCTCCCCTTGGCTGTTGAAAAGATGTATCTGAACTCCCCAGCCCCACGCTCCACCCACCTGTCCCTTCTTCCACACCATCCTATAAGGACAGCATCAATCACGTCCCCATGGTGCTTGGAAACCTACAATGCCTCCCCCTTATTCTCAGGAGATAGAGCAAAATCCTTAACCTGGAGACAAGTCCCTCCATGACCTGGCTCCTTCCCCCTCCCCAGTCTCAGCTTATCCATCCCTCCTACTTAATCTCACTGGTCCAGCCACTCTGCCCTTCTTTCCACTCTTAGACAAGCCTGTTGTCTTCAACCTTCAGGCCTCACATACGCTGTTCCTTCTACCTGGGCTTCTCTCTCTACTTCAGCCATCATGCTCCCCCTTGCTACTCAAATGTCACTTCCTTGGGGAAGCCTCCCATGGCCCCCATCGTTTGGCAAATAGACCTTTATTAAGTGTTTTCACTGGACCATATACTTCCCTTACATACTATTTTTCACAGTTGCAATTTTAGATGTATTTACAGGATTGTTTTCTGAAGCTGCCTCCCCAACTAGACCATGTTAATGAGAATCATGCCAAATTCACCTTTTAACCTGGACACCCAACAACTTCTGAAACATGGAAGATGCTCAAATGACATTTGATGAGTGAAGGAATGAATAAATACGGGAAGTGGAGACCCTCTCCATGTGGATATTCTAGGGTTCCTTGTAGCGCTTGAAAAATACACGGGCTTGCTTTCCCTCTTAAGCTGGAAAAAAACAACCCTTTCCATTCAATTTGTTGGGTCAGGAAATCCCAGATACCACAGTAGTAATATTTTTGTCCGTGTTTCCAATGGTACTTTCTCATGTAATCTCATCCACTTAGCCCTCTGGCCATGAAGATAAGAAGTTAAATTCAGGCTTGCTCTGGACAGTGGCTCGGGACCTAAAGCAAATA
This sequence comes from Delphinapterus leucas, assembly GCF_059928025.1. Lineage (NCBI taxonomy): Eukaryota > Metazoa > Chordata > Mammalia > Artiodactyla > Monodontidae > Delphinapterus > Delphinapterus leucas. Next base: position 96,666,907 of record NC_143138.1, read on the forward strand.
GATGAACGTGAGTAGGGACAAGTAGGGCTGTCTCTCTGCAGTCTCGAAGTTAACTTGGTCCTAAGCTAAAACGGACCGCCTGTTTTGGGAATGGGTTACAGATGGTGACCAGAAATGGCGCACTTGCTAATATTTTCCCTCAACAATAAGCCAGAGCTCGGGGCATCCCAGGGGCATGGACTGAGAAGTTTCAATATAAACAGTACCAGAGGGCCACAGCGGGGCCCCTGTATTTTTCTAGCCACTGATGGTGACACTGGCTGAGCTACTGCTCTTACTGATGGCAGTCAGAGGGAAGAGGGATGGGCCAGCTGCCAGAAGATGCTCTGTAGCTGGCCAGACTCTATTTATTTCCAAGAGTTCCAATCTGAGTCCTAGAAAACAGCCTTCAGCAGTTGTGTTGAAGTTCGCACAACAGGGGAGCCCAAGCATGAGCAGTATGCTACGATGAAAAGAAGCAAGTTTTGCCCATGTTCTTGGGTTCAAATCCCAGCAGAGCTACTTATCATAATGTAAAAACTGCACAGCTCGCTGCGTTTCTCTGAGCCTTAGTACCCTCATCTGTTGAATGGGAAGCACAGCAAGGATAATTCTTTCTACCTCTGGGACAACTAAATGCACAGGAAGCACCTAGCAGGTAGGAGGTACTCAATAAACATCCACATCTTCTCTCCATCCCTAACCCTTCTGCCAAGTATGTAGCAAAGTCGAATCTTCAGCTTTTATCTAAATAATTAAGAGAGCAATTCTTTGAACCTCATACTCTCATCTTTAACGGAAAGAACGAAAATTTTTAGTTCCTTTAGAAGTATGACAATTGGGGGTGACTTAATGAAAACCACTGGAGCATTGTAGAAATGAGTGCATATTAAGGAGGATCTCTCCTTCCGTCACAGAAACAATAACATCAATGTCTGTCTCTTCTTGAGTGTCTCCCAGGGGTCAGACGCTGAACTGAGTGACTGGCATCCCTGCCGGAGGTGTGACCTTGGGTAAATTACCCATCTGTGCCTCGATGGCATCTATTGTAGAATAAAGATCGTAGTGATACCTTCCTCATAAGGTTGCTTTGAAGTTAAAGTGAAATATTCTCTTGCACTTAACGTCAGCTTATAAGTGTATCCGTGTTAAGCGTTCGGTAAATGGCAGACACTGCTTTCCTTAGGAGACACAGGAGCCAACACGCTGCTCCAGGAGCAGACTGTGTACAGTTCTTCCCAACTCTGTGCTTAGTGCCCTCACATAGATAGCTTGAAGTCAGCGATGGTGGGTGTATCTACTCCAAAGAAATCAGCAAACTACAAATAAGGGCTCTTTATTTTCAGAGAGCTCATCATCAACCATTTACCAGCACCCCACTCGAATTATGCTTTCTGTTTTACCAGTAAAGAAAACAATGCTTCTGGAGAATTTAAGTGACTTACCCAAGGTCACACAGCCAGTAAATGGAAGAGTTGGGGATTAAATCCATTCCACCTGACACCAAATCTCACATTTTTCCCCCATAATAAATGTGCTAACATTTAAAGTAAAGGAAGAGGAATCAACTTGCGTTTTTAACTGGCTCCTTATACATCCTGAGGGTCTTCAAGACAAGTACAACATCTGACTTATTGTTTTTAATGTAGCAAACACCTTTATAGCATTTACTTTTATTCTGCAACGGTGCTTCACAAGTGTGGGTTCATTAAATTCAATGAGGTTGGTTTTATTATTGTCCCACTTTACAGATGAGATAACCGAGGCAGAGGGAAGCTAAGCAACTTGTTCAGAGTGATGTAGCAGAACAGGGATTCAACCCAGATACTCTAACTCCAGAATCTGTCCCCTTAGCCATGATGGCGACTATGCTTCTATGTTAACAGGAAGCATTGGCTTCAAGATGCAGCACAAAATCTGTTCCAACCCTTTGCCCTGGGAACTTAGCGGCCCTTTCTTTTTTCCTCCTTGAAGCAGAGAGGAAATATTCATGGATGTCCCACAGCCACACCACGGGGGCAGAAGTCAGTCTGCACAAGGGCCTAGCATGTGGAACTCTTCAGTCAGTGAAGTTCTAGTTATTTCTTGAGGCTCCACTTTGGAGCAAGCCCTCATGCTGGTGAGAGCGGATGGCTGGAGCCTCTGAGCGGGCAGCCGGAGGTAGTGCGTGGGAACGATCTCCATCACCTCCTAAACTTACTTACTTACTTAATTTATTTGGCTGCGCCGGGTCTTAGCTGCAGCATGCGGGATCTTCGCTGCCACTTGCAGGATCTTTAGTTGTGGTGTGCGGGATCTAGTCAGGGATCAAACCCAGGCCCCCTGCATTGGGAGCATGGAGTCTTAACCACTGGACCACCAGGGAAGTCCGTCCTTAACTTTTTATTATAGAAATTTTCAAACAAAGGGGAAAGGTGGAGGGAGGGCTAAATTAGGAGCTTGGGATTAACACATACACACTACTATATATAAAGTAGATAATGCACACCTGAAACTAACACAACATTGTAAATCAACTATAATATAAAATAAAAATTAAAAAAATTAAAATTTTTTTTCAAACATTCACAAAGCTAAAGAAATTGATCATTTTCAATTCGAGGACTGATTTCTCTACCGACTGAAAAACCAGAGCATGTTCGACTCATGTGTTTCAAAGGTAAATGAGGCAAGTCCAAATATATTCCAATTCCCATCGTTTCTCCCCAGGTCCACTGCTGTGACCTTAGCCCAAGCTGAAGGTCTCACTGCCTGGAAAACTGAGGAAGAGTCCTAACAGGCCTACAGTCCCCCATGCCTGCTGCCCTGAACTCTGCTCCCTTTAAAGCAACCACAGTGAGCTTCATAAAGTATAAATTACGTTACATAGCATCCCTACTGAAGCCCTCCAGTGGCTGCCCATCATACAAGAATCAAATCCAAACTTTTGCCATGGCCCTTAAGACCCCACAAGATCAGCCCGCAGCCAATACTCTCAACCTCATCTCCCACCAGCTCCAGCCAATGGGCTTTCAGTTCCTCAAACAGGACAAGTTCCTTGGAACCACAACACAGGGCCTTTGCACTTGCTCTTTCCCTACCTTAATTTTTTTCTCCAAGTGGTGATATGGCTGGTTTCTTGTCATCATTCAAGGCTCAACTCAAACACCACTTCCTCAGAGCACCTTGCTTGATCACCCCCACTTAAAGCACTCCTCTGGCATGTTCTAGTCACTTGCTTATGCATTTCTTGTTTAATTGTTTACTGGTTCTCTCCGCTAGCTGGAATGCAAACTGCATGAGAGCAGAGACTTTGTCAAGTTCACAACTGTCTCCCCAGTGCCTGGAACAGTGCCCAGGAGGTGTGTGATCAATATTTGTTGAATGAACTAACAATACATGACGAAAATGAAATATGCAAGGGTGATGGGCTCCCACTCTTACGATCACACAGCGTCATGTAAGGCTCCACCTCAGGGTTTCCCTGGTGGCACAGTGGTTAAGAATCCGCCTGCCAATGCAGGGGACACGGGTTCGAGCCCTGGTCCAGGAAGATCCCACATGCCGCGGAGCAACTAAGCCCGTGCGCCACAGCTGCTGAGTCTGCGCTCTAGAGCCCGCGTGTCACAACTACTGAAGCCCACACGCCTACAGCCCGTGCTCCACAACAAGAGAAGCCACCACAATGAGAAGCCCGTGCACCGCAACGAAGAGCAGCCCCCGCTCGACAGAACTAGAGAGAGCCCGCGCGCAGCAACGAAGACCCAACGCAGCCAAAAATAAATAAATTAATTAATTTTTAAAAAGAGGAAGTGTCCACCTCAGCCGACCAGCGTGATTGAAGCTCCCTCTCTGTTGTTGGCTGCAATGCTGTGAAACAGACAGGGGAGAGTCATGTGGCAAGGGGCCCTCCAGGAGCTGAGAGGGGTCCCCAGAAAAAAGCCAGAGAGGAAATGGGGACCTCAGTCCTACAACCAAAGTGGCCGGCCAAGGGAGCTCAGAGGTGATTCCTTCCTCAGCTGAGCCTCTTATGAGACCGCAGCCCTGGCTGGCACCTGGGGTGCTGGTTGATAAGACCGAGTGGGGGACCCAGCTAAGCTGTGCCTGGACTCCAAACCCACAGAAGCTTTGAGGTAATTAACATTTGTCTTGTTCTAAGTCACTAAATTTGTGGTAGATGGTTTCACGCCAATAGAAAACTAATACAAAGGAGATTAAAGTCATTCAGTCATTTACAGAAACAAAGGTGCCTTCACTAAAGGTGCCTTCTGCATTCAGGCCAAATCAGAAGCAATTAGAATTTACAGAGCCTGCAATCAAGCAAACGAAGAATATGATGCTTTTATTTACTACTTCAGAGACAAAGCTTGTAAACCAGTAGCCAATATGGTTGTGATGTCCTCTGGTAGTTAGCGTTAAACTAAGAAAAATGTCCCTATGCTTCTGTTCTGGAGCAGAAGGGAGAAGAGAGACTTGTTACACCCCCCAGCCAGGGCTGGGGGCAAGAAAGTCCCAAAGGAGGATGTACGTTGTGGCCAAGAACATAGCCGACTGAGACCCTGAGGTCTACAGGAAAAAGAAGAAAGAAAATGTTTTGTTGTACACAACATGGGCCCCAATTATACAGGGCTGCTTCGCCATAAGGGAGCCGCTGGTGGGCCCCAGTGTAGAAGCTGCCCCCTCTTTCATCTCTCTGTCTCCCTGGGAACCGGCTATAAGCATCTTCAGATCACTGACTTGCTTAGGGAGGAGCTTAAGGACATGCCGGGGCACCCATCATCTTGGTCACCGTGCACTCCAGCCCAGGAGTTGGACCTGGGCTCACTGGGAGTTCAATGACGGTGCTGGTCAGCACTGGCACTGGGTTGCTGCTGAGCATGAGTTGGGTTTTAG